>NC_057721.1:26311489-26366940 GCF_004010195.1 Chiloscyllium plagiosum
ATGCTTACCATAAAATATACCCCAGTGATCCAAGAACTTAAATCCTTGCTTACTGCACCAGTTCCCCAACCAGACGTTCAAGTCCATTATCTCCCTGTTTCTGGCCACACCAGCCCGAGGAACTGGAAGCAGACCGGAGATAACCACCTTGGACGTCCTGCTTTTCAGCCTTCTTCCTAGTTCTCTGAAGTCTCGCTGTAGTATGTTCCTCCTCTTCTTCCCGACATCATTTTTGCCGACATGTACCACCACCTCTGGCTCTTCACCCTTGTCCTTGAGGATTTCCTGCACTCTGTCCGCGATGTCTTTCACCCTGGCACCAGGAAGGCAACACACCATCCTTAAATCCCGTCTGCTGCCACAAAAACCCCGGTCAGTTCCTCTCACGATGGAGTCCCCTATTACCACGGCTCTGTGCGATGTCCGACTCTTCCGCTCTGACTCTGCGGCAACTTTTGATTGACAAACTTGGCCGCCTTGTGAACTGGCAGTGTCATCAGTCTCTGCTTCCAAAAGCTTCAACTTGTTCCTGACAGGTACTTCTCCCGGGGTCTCTTGCCTTCCTCATCATTTGCTCTCTTCTGCTCTCTTCTGGCATGATTGGTGTAATAACATCGCTGAAGGTCTTGTCCAGAAAGATCTCGTTCTCTCGGATGAGCCTAAGGTCTTCGAGTTCTTTCGTCAGCGCTGCAATATGCTCGGTCAATTGACGTTAAAGATTGCAAACATTTTGGGAAGTGGAAAGCATGGTTGACATAACGTGCTTAGACATTCTGTAAGTGCTCTGGCATGTTGAGACACTCATGGTTAAAGCTCCCTCCCACCTTTTGCTGTCTATGTGGCGGCAAGGGTTGGCTCTTGAATCTATGCAGCATATAAGCACAAATTTTGAATCATAATGAAGACTGTACCGCAGAGCTCCTCCCAGATAGTGGATGCATTGGACATTCCAATCATTGGCTGAGTGAGATTTCTGTTGATGTTATCACATTAAAGGAGGCAGTACGGCAGCTATGCTGACAGGAGTAAAACTGGCACAGAGGATGTACAGAGAAAGAATGAATGATTTACAGCACAACACAGCACAAACCTGCATGGTACCCTGTCCCTTTCTTCCCATCGAACTCTCCCAGGCCCCAGTGATGTTAGCGTAGAAAACAAGTACCCAGATCTTTGGACTTGAAGCTCGCAGACACCAAGTCTGATTGGATAGGAATGTTAAAGAAATATGCAAATCTCTCAATTGGAATTACTAAGTCTTCATTAAATGTTGCAATCAATTACTTAACTGCAGAAATTAAAATAACTCAATCCAAGGAATAATGTCAGTCATCAAGATGAGGTGGTGGGTTTGGAAGGTCAATAAAGTTTGGCACTACACAGTCTTGCATGATGCGCATGTCATCTTTCCAGCTACGATGATCATATATGGAGCAAAAGCAAACAATCCCTCCAAGCTGAAGTCAGCAGCAACCTTCTCAGAGTCAATACAGAGACCATTGAAGTGATCACAACCAGAATCTTCTTAAATGGAAGTCAACAGTATTTGACAAAGCCATGAAAAGAAAAATCCTCCAACAGCTTGAGAGATGAATAATAGGTTTGTTTCCAACACTTACTGCACAAAGCTATCTGACTGATGATATTATACAAAGGCTGTACATGGTCCGGACAACACTTCTGCAGAGATGTAGAAACCGTTCAAAAGCTCGTTCAAACTCTCTGAACTTTTATCACTAAAACCTGAAAAGAAGAGGTAATATCTCCCAACATCTGCACCATAATCAATGATTAATCATCCTTCTTCAAGAGTAAAACATTTTGTAAGAATTATACTGGCATATCCCTTCATTTTACTTTGGAAATGCAAGGTTTGTGAAGGTTTGTAAACATTACTTTGGAAATGTTTTTCACACTAATTCTCCTGAACTGCCTTCTATCCCTTGCAGAGATCCAATATGGTTATCTAGGGATGTCCTAGAGACACGATCCTTGCTGTTCAATAGTTTCAACAAAGAAAGTGTCTGGAGCAATAAAACAGCACTATGTGGTCTTTACTGAGCTGTCAGAAGCTCCATCAACTTTGAACCCCTTTGGAAAGTCTTCCAAAGACTTGGACGTCCAGCTAAATTTGTTACTATCCCACAATCCTTCTATGATGATATGATGATGCTTTGCAATGAATTCAAGACTGATCCCATCTGCATCATGATGGGTATCAGATTTTAATTCTCCTCATCATCTACTTCAGCCACATATGGAACTGACCTCCATAAGGGACTGCGATTCAGTTTTGCCACACATCCTGAACAGGTAATGGGAAGCATGAGGACAATGGCAATGTAGCCAATGCTGCTCAAACTCATCCTCTAATCCCAAAATGTGAGTTTCCATAACACCCTTGACAGTAACACAAGATTCTGAATTGGAGAAAAGATGGTTCGCACACACGAATCTCTTTCTTTGAGCCAGAATGGATTTATGGAACACTGAGAATTACCCCTCCCCCCGCCTCCCCCCATCCAAAAAAAGAAGCCTTACATTGAAGACCTTTGAGGACAGATCAGCCACTAACTAGTATGCAATAGATTTACTGTTTAAATCGTTTAGCTATAAGAGCCATCTGATCATGCCATGATTAAATGTGCAGGTTTATCATAAAATGAGTCAGGCATCAGAGGAAGCCAATTTTATGAAAGGGCCTTGGAAAGGCATGACGTCCAACTCATGATTATGGAGAGGCATTTAACTACTTCTGCATCAAGCCTTTCTCAGCATTTAGAAAATGATCCATTATGGCAGACAATGTTCTGCTAATGTTGAATGATCATGATATATTGGAATTTGGGTATTCATTTATTCACTTTCCTTGCCTGTAAAAGAGGTAAAATGCAATCAAATTATTAGATATGTATGTTTGCATAGTACCATTGCACAGAATAAGATCACACTTTTGAATAGTCTATCTACTTCTGGTCATTGAGGAATAAAAGACATGATGCACTAGATGTCAAAACTTCAGAACCATTTAAGGAAGCCACACAAGTCCATTGAGCTGATTGACGAGGTTTAAAAGTCTGAATTATAAAGATATTTAAGATGAACTTAGCCAGAAAAGAAGACACTTACCTTATCAGTGGGTATAGAATAGTGAAAAAAAATAGAAGCAGATAAATTAGGAAGTGTAGGCTATTTGGCCTGTTGAGCCTGGTCCACCATTCAAACTGAACATAGCTGATCGTCTAATTCAGTACTCTATTCCTGCTTTCTCCCTGCAATAACCTTTTATCCCATTAGCCCTCAGAACTAACATTCAATGTTTTGGTCTCAACTGCTTCTCTGGGTGAAACAATCTCTCCTAATCTCAGTCCTAAATGACCCAATACTCTTAGAATGCAACCCCCTTCTTCTAGATCCCCAGTCATCAGGAATATCTATCTGTGTTTACCCTGTCTCGCCCTATTTATTAATCATTCTACTAATTAATCATTCAACTAATGGAATAGAACATACAAATCATGGATGCAATGAGATATTACGATAGGGGAATCAATGGGGACATTTCCAAAACTACAAAATGAGTTTGACAAAACATGCATCAAGATACTTTAAACAGTTGAGTATCACCAAAAAGTAAATCCAGAAAACTCAAATAAATTGCGAGAATATAACAAGAAGATAACTTAATGCAAAATTAGGATGAATGTCAGAAAACTCATTTTCAAATGGGGAAAGACTGGAACAAGAACATACTGTCATACGTAACAGTAAATGTGAACACCGCAGAACCACATAGGAAGAATTGGTAAAAGCATTAGGGGGTTTTGCAGACTCTCAAGTTGGGCAAATAACATTGAGCTGAATGGGCTTTCTCATCCATAATTATCATATGAAGTTGAATTTTGCTACAGTCCAGTTTTCTATCATGGGCATCCACTGCAATATCAGTTTAAATATTTCACCTGAAAAATGTCAATAGTATGAAGTGATGGTAATGGCAGGTTTCAATATAGATCATTGCAGTTCTTCTAATTAACATTTACATTTCAATGCAGAGAGTCTACAATCAAAAGTCATTCTTTCATTTTGTGCATGAAAACTTTTATTACATTGTTCATTTACAAAATTATGTAATGTAGAGTAGGCTGACAAAAATAATGTGTGTATGTAAAGGCACAAAAAGCAGAAAAATGGTCATACATTTAACTAAAAGCTAACAACGTATTAAAACAAAACAAATGATGTCTTAAAAAGGGATGTTGATTTTGAAAAAAATGGCAAGTTGTTACAGTTAGAAATGATTCCAACATTAAAGCCAAGGAAAGAAATTAACATGTGCGTTTTGATAGCTTAATTAAAAGATAAGATAACTTCAATTTCAGGTGGAAATCATCATGCATTGCAAGAAAGAAGTTTGAAACTGAAGCAGAATTTTCATAAGAATTATTATTGTTGAAATTTGCATTCTAGTTGGTGCACTGTTTAAAAGGAAGATCTGGCCACATCATTGAGATGTAATGAGAAACCTGACTCCTGTACAAAAAATGTAGGGCTCCAAAGCTGCTGGGTTTTTACTGGTTAGGTTGTTCATACAAAATGTTGAACAGATGTTGGCAAGATTGTACACGTATTACCTGAAAACAGCTGTTCTGTTGAAATTATAACAAGGGTGACACTATCATTGCATATATAAGGTCTACATAAATTGGAAGAGTTAAATGTGTGCTGCTGCTGAGCAAACCAAAAATAGCTTTGGTCTATTAATGATCATGCAACGATTATATATGTTCTGTCTATTACAAAGCTCAAGATGTAAAATGATGTAGCTGTTGTGAATAATTGTTCAATGAATCAATGCAATTGCTGAAAAAAGGTTCAAATGATGATGGTAATCAGTATTATATTATTCAATTCCAAGCTTCAAAGAGCAGGGAGATTTAAGGATTAAAATTTCAAATGAAACTTCAATTAAAATTTTAATTCTCTTTCAAAGGAAAAATAAACTTAATATCCACTTATTTTATTTTTGAATCACCAATAGACACAGAATGCAAATATTATTGGATGCAAGGTGATAGGGAAATTCTTGCCCAGTTTTGTTTAATTTCTATTACCAACACCCAAAATGAACTGGTTAACTACCAACTGTCACTTAAAGCAAACAGAACAAAAATTCATTTCCACCACTCATGCAAATTCAAATAAAATTAGGTTTAAAAAACAAAATTCCTGCAAGTTCTGATTGAACATTACAGACTTTTTTTTAACCATATGTTGACAGTTTAATTATTTGTAGTAATCATCAGTCACAAAGTCATGCTTCAAGGGCTGAGCACTGAACTTCGAGGAGAAAGTGAGGTCTGCAGATGCTGGAGATCAAAGTTGAACATGCAAATTCAAATAAAATTAGGTTTAAAAAACAAAATTCCTGCAAGTTCTGATTGAACATTACAGACTTTTTTTTACCATATGTTGACAGTTTAATTATTTGTAGTAATTATCAGTCACAAAGTCATGCTTCAAGGGCTGAGCACTGAACTTCAACAACAGATTCGGTGCAATGCTTCAAAAAAAGGGAAGATTTAATAACACTTTATGTTTCTAATTTTAAGCATAAGTCATTCCCTAAACTTCTGTGATTGATCTTTCTCTTACACAATTCTGAAACATTGCATTTCTAAGCAGATTATTTTACACGATTTGTTGAATCAAAACCAAAACAATTATTTGAGAAGCACCAAACCTAACTTTGCATTGATAAATCTTCTCAAGAACATTTAACATGCCTAATTCTGTAGAAACATCACTTTTTCTTTGTGCTATGCAAATTCGGACAGGTGGGTAATTAAAGTTTATTTTATCCTGCTTGTCTTGCCATCAAGTGTTAAAAATCAATTCTAATTCAACAGCAAAATTAATACATATGTTATACCACAAACAGATTACTGCTTTAGTCGTTTTACTCACATGGATGTATCAAACACATCTAGATTATTACCCTGTTGAAACTAATCTTATTTCTCCAAAATTCTGTTCTGCTCAAACACTGGATGCTGAGTCACTTATCTTTTACCTTTTCATAATTTGTAGAAGACATAACAACAAATTCATCCTGTCATAACTGCAACATGAACTTTCTTGGTTGCACATTTTCCCCATGTCTGCGTGGGTTTCCTCTGGGTGCTCCAGTTTCCTCCCACAGTCCAAAGATGTGCAGGTTAGGTGAATTGGCCATGCTAAATTGCCCGTAGTGTTAGGTGCATTAGTCAGGGGTGGATGTAGGGGAATGGGTCTGGGTGGGTTGCTCTTCGGAGGGTTGGCGTGGACTTGTTGGGCCGAAAGGCCTGTTTCCACAATGAAGGGAATCTAATCTTATATTTGTGGAGATAGTCAGAATAAACTGCATTCTGGTATCAAGGGGAAAGTCAGAGATCTCTTATTTATTCAATTTTTAAGGGACAGAATCCATTAATTACAATACTTGAGACTGAGTTTCACCAGTGGAGTTAAGCTGTAGTCTACATAGCTGTGCATTGAATTTGGGAATCCTGGGGCACTGTTACAAAAGCACTTCATTACTCACCACAAACATGACATTCTGCTCAAAGTACCATTAATTCTCATAGTGGTTTTCTTGTCACTGGATACAGCACAGTGGATATTGGCATGGAGAAGAATGTTTTGAAATCTAAGTAGTTAAATCTTTCTGAATTACACTGAATCCATGGGCCATCTTCCTGATTAGCTATTGTACCTGTGTTAGCTTTCTGTGTTTCATGCACAGGTAGCCCTAAGCCCCTTTTGTGTTGCAACTTTCTGCAGTTTTTCTCCAATTAAATAAAACTCTGCTCTTTTGTTCTCCTTTCCAAAATGAAGAGCTTCACATTTTCCCACATTATACTCCATTTGCCAACTTTTTACTCACTTATGGATCCTATCAATATCTCTTTGAAAACTGCTTAATTCCCTCTCACAACTTGCTTTTCTACATATTTTTATGCCATCTGCAAACTTGGCTGCGGCACCTTCGCTTCCTTCCTCCAAGTCATTATAGATAGTAAATGGTTGCAATCTCAGCACTGATCCCTTTGGAACCCTACTATTCATAGGTCACTAAACTGAAAACACAATCATTGATTCCAATACTTTTCCAAGAATAGAATCCTAGGATTCTTTAATGAACTCCTTGTTAGCCATTTTTCTTTTCATTCATTATTTCCCAGGAAGTTTGGTCAAATAATCAATTATTGGAACATGATGAATTATCACAAGTTGCCTTTCATAAGAATTCACCTTGGGTTGCTCTTCGGAGGGTTGGCGTGGACTTGTTGGGCTGAAGGGCCTGTTTCCACAATGAAGGGAATCTAATCTTATATTTGTGGAGATAGTCAGAATAAACTGCATTCTGGTATCAAGGGGAAAGTCAGAGATCTCTTATTTATTCAATTTTTAAGGGACAGAATCCATAAATTACAATACTTGAGACTGAGTTTCACCAGTGGAGTTAAGCTGTAGTCTACATAGCTGTGCATTGAATTTGGGAATCCTGGGGCACTGTTACAAAAGCACTTCATTACTCACCACAAACATGACATTCTGCTCAAAGTACCATTAATTCTCATAGTGGTTTTCTTGTCACTGGATACAGCACAGTGGATATTGGCATGGAGAAGAATGTTTTGAAATCTAAGTAGTTAAATCTTTCTGAATTACACTGAATCCATGGGCCATCTTCCTGATTAGCTATTGTACCTGTGTTAGCTTTCTGTGTTTCATGCACAGGTAGCCCTAAGCCCCTTTTGTGTTGCAACTTTCTGCAGTTTTTCTCCAATTAAATAAAACTCTGCTCTTTTGTTCTCCTTTCCAAAATGAAGAGCTTCACATTTTCCCACATTATACTCCATTTGCCAACTTTTTACTCACTTATGGATCCTATCAATATCTCTTTGAAAACTGCTCAATTCCCTCTCACAACTTGCTTTTCTACATATTTTTATGCCATCTGCAAACTTGGCTGCGGCACCTTCGCTTCCTTCCTCCAAGTCATTATAGATAGTAAATGGTTGCAATCTCAGCACTGATCCCTTTGGAACCCTACTATTCATAGGTCACTAAACTGAAAACACAATCATTGATTCCAATACTTTTCCAAGAATAGAATCCTAGGATTCTTTAATGAACTCCTTGTTAGCCATTTTTCTTTTCATTCATTATTTCCCAGGAAGTTTGGTCACATAATCAATTATTGGAACATGATGAATTATCACAAGTTGCCTTTCATAAGAATTCACCTTTTCAGAAACCTAATTCTTAAAATTCTTAAATTGCTCCCAAAAGCACTTTGACCATCAAAATCAGTGTCAACATTTAAGATGTTTTATAGTAAAATTATTTAATGAAGTGAAACAACAGAAAGATGTCACTCCTACTGACAAATTCTGTTGTCAGAAACCATACCTTCCACATAACAGAAGATTGCATTTATCCAGAACATTGTGATCAGCAGCCATGAAATTGATTTCAGACAATAATGCAGCCCTTTGTTTTGGCTTGTGTTCTTTGAACTTTTAAATTTTAGGAACAGTAGAGAATAATCTGCCTGCTCCACAAAGATACTGAAGAGTTCCACAAAGAACAGGATGAAGCAGAAGAAATGAATGTAAAACTCAGATATAGATAGAGATTTGAGGATTTTAAGAGCAATTGTATGGAATGTTTTTAGTTTATTTATTATCCAATAAATGAGAACTCTCACGTTCTAAAAAAAAGTTTAAAATATGTATTCATTTGGTCATATGGAAATTGAACATTCCTGAAAAAAAAGGACACTTTGTCAAATTGTTTTGTCTTGGTCTCATTAGGGCAATTTCTAAGAATACCAATTTGAGGGGGAATCCAACATTTACACTGCATAATTGGAGAGTACTGACTGGTTGACAACTGGCCACTGATTGATAGAAGCATTGCTATGGAGAATGCTCCCATTAATGCTGGTTGACAGTTAACTGCTGGACATGGTTTAAATTTTAAACCAGACAGGTTGACTCACCCTGACCAATGACCCAGCACATGGGGACACCTATTTTGTGGAATTAAAACAAACACTGTGCATGTACATGGTCTTTAAACCAGGCACTTAATTCTAAAACTATTCCATACATTATTTCCAACTTTATTTAAAAGTATTTATTTTCTATTCCTAAAACATAATGTTTTCAGAATTTCAGATAGTGGACTTTTCGTTATTTTTCTGTCCCACAAATTCATCCAATTTAAATGGAAAAAAAAAATTAAATTTAAATAACCTAATCTTAGTCAAGTTAAGGGAGTAAGTTCTACTCTGCTCTAAAATTGTAGTCATGTTATAATAATTGTCCTCATTTATCGATGAGAATTCTGAGTGACACTAATAAGAGCATTTCAAATAATGCTCCCCAACAGACTACTGTTCATCAATTATGTATTAATCTGGAAAACTTCGCCCAAGGAATTATTTATATACTCCCACTTGTTTTGTCACAATAACACAAGAATGAACAACAGGGAAGAACTGGATCACGGAAACAAGCAAATTTACTTAAAAAGAGGGCAATAAGTTCAGGTGATCCTCTATGAAAATAAATTTCAATGAAATGTTTTCCTAACCCCAAAGGCAATTGAGTGAAATGTTACTGTTCATAAAAATTGGATTGCAGATTTAATATTCCCATGCCACTAAAAGCGACTGGAACTATTGAGTTTCACATGACATTTGGATCATCTGCCTCATACCTGAACAGATTTGTACAATGCTCAATCTCTGCCATATGTGATGCATCATTTCCATGCAATATTTGTGGACTTTACTGGGCTAACATTACCCTTAGGAGAGATTATATAAGTTTGGAGAAAATCTTTGTGGCACTTTGTCACTTGTTAATGTCATGGTGTCAGTGGCTGCCTGAGTAATTATTTTTAAAATGTAGAGTGCACTAATATTTACAAGTTTTTAGTTATTTAAAAATAGTTGCAATGAAAGAAAGATTGCACATTGAAATAGCAACCAATCGCATCTCAGAATCATCTCATAGCATTTAACATTGATAACATTAGTAACAGCAATTCCAAAGTGATGTTTGCACATTATTTTTAAATGACTCTACACATAATCTGAAATCAATATTAATAGCATTCATTGAGAGTTGATTGCTTATCACTGATAAGGTAAAGCTCCTATTAGACTATAGGAATGCTGTCTCATGAGAGAGGGATGACAAGTGATGATTAAACCTGAAGTTCGTCATGCCTCAGGCAAGGGGAGAGGTTGAAAAGGCGAGTCCTTTGTGGTAACCTCAGCTGGTGGAGGAAATGAACCCATGCTGTTAGTCTCACTCTGAATTGCAAAGAAGCCACCCAGCCAACTGAGCAAACTGACACCCTCATCACTGACATCCCATAATAACCATCAAACAAGATGTTGGTAGAGTAAGGGGGAGCTGAGTCAGGGGCTTGTCTACTCCTGTCAGCTTTCTTTTTCTTTTCATTTTTGCTCTTTTCTTTTTTCATGGTTTCCTTTCCTTTGAAGCTTGGAAAGTGGCAGGTGAAGGAGGAAGCCTCTGGAGACAGCGGCAGCAATGCCAGGACAAGCTGGACATGGCTGCCTCCCAGCCCAGGCTCTCCTGGTGAACGAGGAGCCAGTCTAGACTTGCAGGCTGGGCCGAGGCTCCAGGTCTGCAGCTAGGTCTGGCCGCCTGAAGGAGAAGAAGCATCAGCAAAATGGATGGACAGTGGATCAGAGGCAGCATCGGGAGGAGAGTCAATTGGGGAACAGGAGGCTTTTCCTAGTCCAGCAATGAGGTGGTTTCCAAGATGATCTTGTCCTGGCATGGAGCTCTTCATATCTTCAGCATCCAGGTATCCTAGCAGCCTGGCAGGCAATATTTTCTTCGAGTTACGGCCTCTGCTTGACTTAGCAGTATTCTTCGGCAGAGGCTTCAGGCCCAGTATTCCAGTGGCCTGGCATGCCAGTCTCATTCCATTGTGTATTCAGTGTATTCCATTTCTCCTTAATTGCCTTTCCCCAAGCCCAGGAACTATTAACTGAACTGTGATGAACTTTGTCTTAATTTTACTTTATTATTATGAGGTTTGACATCTGTCATTGATGAAGGCACTGTGGTAGGGCGACATATTAATCTTTTCACTGCATTTTTCATGTAAAAGTACACATGACAAATTTCTATTCCATTGTAAGAGAATGGTCCCAGGAATGAAAAGCCTAACATATGAGGAATGTTTGAGAACTCTGGGACTATACTCCATAGAGTTTAGAAGGATTGGGTGGTTGGGGGGAGGGGGAGGTGGGGGGGAGGAGAGGAGTCTAATTGAAACTTCCAGAATGTTGAATGGCATGGACAGAGTGGTGGTTGGGAAGACGTTTCCATTGGTAGGAGAGACTAGGACGTGAGGGCACAGCCTTACAATAAAGGAAAGACCTTTTAGAATCGAGATAAAGAGAAACCTGCTCAGCTGGAGAGTGGTGAATCTATGAAATTCACTGCCACAGAGGGCTGTGGAGGCCAGGTCAGTGAGTGCATTTAAGATAGAGATAGATAGGTTCTTGATTGTCAAGGGGATCAAGGGTTATGGGGAGAAAGCGGGAGAATGGGGTTGAGAAACGTATGAGCCATGATTGAATGCTGGAGCAGACACAATAGGCTGAATGGCCTAGTTTCTGCTCTATGTCTTGTGGTCTTTTTTGTTTTAATGAATGGGGGCTTGGTTTAACTGGGTAGATTTAATCCAAGCTGACCTCAGAAAGGTAGATGTTAGTTTATGACAAGATTTGACCTTTGCAAAATGGACACTGAGGGAGGTGGGTGCTGTTAAACCAGAGCAGACGACATCAGATGCAAACAGACACCGAAATATGGATTCAGTTAGGGTAGACACCAAGTTGAATGGGGAACAGCTCTCACAATCTCTAAACAAGCATGGAGAAGCAAATTGAAATCATTGAGGAGGCAATTGACAGTCATTTTACTTGCCCTTTAGAAGTTTGCAAGCATAGCATGGGCAAAATGAGGTGTCAGAATCACAGCAACACTGACACAATGGCAATGAGAGACAGTTGGTCAGGTCACTGCATTTGGGAGACATTCATGGAGGCATGTCATTTAAGAGCACAGGAGGAATGCTGACCCTTCTTTTCACTTAAGCCACTTCAAATAGCTCCTCATCCTGGAAAGGGTCTCATCAGAGAGGACTCTAATCCAGCTCATTGTGTGGGGGACATAAACTATATTGTCTTTTTGCCCTTAAAGGAAGGATGCTGTCTTAAAGCAGCAAAGCTCAGGTGGCACGGGAACTGTGCAGTTTGGAGAATGCTCCTCTGGTGAGGGGAGCCTGAGGAACAAATGAGAAACAGTCAAAGACAAAAGGATATCAGCTACTGCAGGAAGGTTCCATTTGGGGAAGTGGCAGAAGATCACAGAATGGAATACAAGAAGACAAAGACTCAAGGATATCCAATGTCCAGTGGATACAGACAGTAGAGTTACCTCCTGATGTCAGAATGACAGTGTCATCAAAGATTGTGCCCGGCCCAAGAGACTGTCACCAATTTTTGTACCAAGATAGCGGTGGTGGGTTCCAGCTGTATTTGTGGCCATCCAATGTCAATAGCTGCCAAGGTCATACGAGCCTTGAACTTCTGTGTCTCAGATTAATTCTAGGTGCAGACTTGAGATATGTGTAGCATCTCCCAATAAGCCAGATTACAAAATAGAGGAGGCGCTGTGCAATGTTGCAGTATGAGGAAACTTTAAATCTAGCTCTTTTTTTACACTACCATTTGGTTTCATAATTATGGCTCTCCAGTTTGGGTGAATAATGTAGGTATCCAGCGAAGTAACTCAAAGTACTTAACAAATTTCCATGAAAGGGAAAGTTGCCATAGTTTTACCAGACCATGGAACTGCTCTTTCATTAGGTAGAGAGATAACTCATAGTGGTTTAACCGGAGGGTCACTGCACCTCAGACAAGGGGAGAGGTTGAGAAGAAAAGCCCTTCATGGTAACTTGAGCTGGTTGTGGGAATTGAACACACTTTGTTGATATCATTGTGATGCAAACCAGCCATCCAGCCAGCTGAGCTAACTGAACTTCCCAGTAAATTGTAACTGAAAAAATACTATATTACATGAATGGCCTCAAAGCAAATCAATCATAAATTCTCATCACAGAATTATATTTACTGAGAAGAATATTTTAATCTCTTGTTCATTGGGAGCCTAAAACTTGAACATATTGGCACTCAGTGGCTTTTGAGTTCAAATTACAGAACTCAAAGTGATTGGTCTTGTAGAAAAAGCAACCCCATAATTTTTACTAGAGATATTATCAAACAGATATATTTGCACTGTTTTAATTGAAGCCTTAGTCTCTTTGAAATAAGCATGCATCAAAATACTAGAATGATGAATCCACTGATCAATGACATCAATGACTTTCTGTCCAACAAAATTAAGATGACCCCATGAGCTGACAAGATTATGACACCCCATTGCAATACAACCCAGTATATTGTAAATAATAGAGAGAAAATAGGTATTTGTTCAAGTCTGTGATGTTTCATGAGCAAAATAGAGTATACAGCCTGGATTGTACATAAAACGGATGTCTTGCCCAGCACCGAATCTTAGCAGCCGAATCTTAGCAGTCACACCCTCCAGTCTTCTGACACAGTTCTGTGTCAAAGTCCAAACAGCATTGGGAGTGGGGCTGCAGCAGACTCTGGATCAGCTACAGTGGAGCAGAGTGGGGTCAGACTCATTTGCTCCAATCAGACCCAATGAGAGTAGATGGCAATTGTGAGTAAAAGGGATTGTGATTATTGCAAGATATGCCTGCAACTGGCACCTGATTGTGATATCTTTCGGTAGATAAGGTGCCAATGTTTCTTCTAATACTGGTATACAAGGCTCATTAATATTAAGTGGTAAAGGACTAACCACTAAAAAGTCTTTTGCAGTAGAGCCATTTACTTGACCATGAGAAGTGGGAATAGTAAGATGAGAAGTTACAGTAGCTGGTTAACTACACTAACATTAGCTAAGAGACATTGTTAGATCCAGCAAAGATTTATCAGTCTATGCTGCATGCATGTAAACTGCAGAGCTGACTAACAAAAGAGCTGACTTGCTTTGAACTGACAAGTTCCTTGTAGAGGCAGTTCAACTAATATACTGGTTGGTGGTGCTATTCCAAAGATGCTGAGTGAACCTTTTCAAGATAACTTATCAATCACACTTTCCCTCTGGGGGATGCTCTGTCAACACAGGATGATCAATCAACAAACATTCCCATTCTGAGCTTTTAGGGGCTCCCAGGATTTACTTGGAGGCTTTCTCAAATATTGAAATGTGTAACCACGACTGAAGATCGGGACACAAGCTATCAGCAGCAGTAGGTCACTAAGTTCCTCAAGAATGCTTTGGCATTCAATAAGATTCTAGCTGATTTGGTTGTAACTTCAAATTCCCACTCTCGCATTTCCCTGACAGTCTTTCAGCACCTTGCTTAAACAGAATTTATCTTCCTTTGCCTTGAAAATATTCAAAGACTCTGCTTTCAACACTTTTTTCAAGATGAGTTCCAAAGACTTGTGTCCCTCAGAAAAAGATAAAATCACCTACTCTGTTTCAAATGGGCAATCCCCGATTTCTGAACAGTGATCCCTGGTGTCAGATTGTCCCATAAGAGAACCAGCCTTTCCACATCTACTCTGTCAAGATCCCTAAGCATCTTGTGTTTTAATCAAGTCACCTCTTACCCTTTGAAACTCCAACAATTTGAAGTCTAGTCTTTCTAAACTTTCCTCACAAGATAACTTCTCACCAATTTCTGATTTGCCTCCAACACATTTACTTCCAATGAGTGACTAATATGAGTGGCAGTGAGAAGAGGTCTGTATGCAACATTAATTCACCACCAAACAGTCTCAATTGCCTTAAAGGTGAGAGTTTCACTTACCATCTCCCCCACTATTGATAAAATACTGGAGACAAGATAGTGCTAGTACCATGTCCATCCCATATGACTTGAATCTTTACCCACCTTCCAGCCTGCTTCTGGGGGGTAGGGGTGGGGGCAAAAAGTCTCAGTCAACTTTACAGATTGATGACCAGAAATGTAACTCCATTTCTCTTTGCACTCAAACTCCCAGACTTGCTAAGGATTTCCAGCTTTTTATCTACTATGTTTATTCCATGACATTCGAGCTTGACTAGCAAAAACAAAAGCCCCTGTTTTTGTTGGCTGTTTGAATGATCGTCTGCTCACCATCCACTTCTCAGGAAAATGACAACTCCATTCAGAAATAACCAATCAACCCATCAAGGCCATTCTTTTCACAATTGGTTAGGTAGATTTTTTTCTGATGTATCAAAGGATGTTACCTTGTAAACAGCTGGGTTTCGACTATTGAATTTATATTCTTAGGAAGAAAAACAGTGTCTTATTTTATATTTTAAAAGTACAGAAACATATAATTTTCTAAACTTTCTATCTGCACACTTCACCATTGCACAAGAGAATTCTTTTTATCGTTGAGTATATTGAGGAATCTGGAGCAAAACTGGATAAATGGAGATGAAGTAATGACCACCAAATGATGAAAGGGAATCAAGGAAACAAACAGTATGCTTTACTCTGATCTTCCAAGGACACAGTATTCTGTCAGACATGAACGAACAGGACTGCATGTACCCAAGAAGTCTGTGTGGAGTTTGCACATTCTCCCTGTGTCTGCATGGGTTCCCTCCGGGTGCTCCGGTTTCCTCCCACAGTCCAAAGATGTGCAGGTCAGGTGGATTGGTCATGCTACATTACCCATAGTGTTAGGTTCATTAGTCAGAAATAGGTCTGGGTGGGTTACTCTTCGGAGGGTCGGTGTGGACTTGTTGTGCCGAAAGGCCTGTTTCCACTCTGTAGGGAATCTAATCTAATCAAGTTCACAATATAATTGTTCAACTGAACCCTAGATTCTAAGAAATTAGACCATGTAAAAAAAATTGATAATTCTGATTTGTGCGATGTGTGTGAATATCAGATTGGCCTCTTTTGTTTTCAACTTTTCTGACTTTGAGGAAAATGAATATCATGAGAGATGTATAAAGGACAGCTGTTTCAAAATTGCCACAATATTTTTAATATTGTTGCCAAAAGTCTAAATCATCCTCACTTGGGTAGCCCATCTGAGGTCTTTAAAGCACTTTAACTAGGAGATTGAGAACAACCAGCTTCCTTAGCCATTCTCTCAATACTGAAATGAAAGTTGAACTCCCTAAATACTGTGCCAGTATTTTCACTTTAGCTGATGATTGTACTGGTGTTATTTTTCTCAATACTAGGCTACACTGATTTACTTAATTATGGATATGTCCCTGGAAGTCACTTTGGAAAACTGTATTTTCAATGATGTACATTTTGGAAGATAGAAAATAATTATTCATTAAAATTACAAGGCAATCAATTTAATATGCAATCTGCACCAGCAATATCTCTCAATTCATGGCACTTTAATTTTCCTTATGAATGCATTTATGGCAGTTTAAATTGTCTTAGAAAATTGTTTTCAAGTTGTACTGTTGTAGCCTTAAGTTTGAACGCAAAAGCTGAATACAATCAAGTTTTAGCTATTTATTGAGAACATTTTTAACCTTCTTAAACTGAGGATCGGGAAGTTTGTAAGAATTTTCACAGGTACAAAATTGGACACATAAATGTGTGGCCTTCAAACAGGCTTATTCTTACAAAACTGCAACCAAGAAAAATCTGCAAAGCAGATACATGTAGACATCTGGCAGTTGCAATGAATACCTGAATTGCCTTTCCTTTAGTAGCAACCAATCTTTCAGTTCAAAAATATATCTTTGAAACAGCAATAAATGATTCTCAAATATGGTACTCGGTTTTGTGGAAGATATATCAAGTTCCTTGAACTAACCATAATTCACTCCGTGCAACTACACTTCAAAATTTGTCATGTTTTGCCTTGGATTTGGCATTTATTATTCAGCATTGCTTTGTGACAAGCAGTCAATAGAGTAATACACACTTTTCATAAATACGGTATTTATTTTCTGGAAGGTCATTTTCAGGATGATGTATGGTACACAACGATCCTATAACCAAGAAAAATAGATTATGGGATAAGGATATCAGAAAGAGTGGAGCTGGCTTCATGATCCCCACCTGATTACTGGACTGAAAGTTGACAAATCCTTGGGCTAATGATCTACATCCCAGAGGTATGGTAAAAAGTGGATGGAGATAGCGGATGCATTGGTGATCATATTTCAAAATTATATAGATTATAGAAAGATGCCTGCAGATTGGAAAGTTGCAACATAACCACACCATGTAAGAGAAATGGAAAACAAGGAACTACAGAGCTGTTAGCCTAATGTCAGGAATAGTAAAAACACTCAAATCTATTATGCCTATAACTGAACACTTAAGAGAATAATGATCTAATTGTTGTGAGTCAATATCGATTTATGAAAAAGAAGTAACGTTTGACAAACACATCACAGAGTTTTTTGGAAATGTTATGAGCAAAGTAGAGAAGTGGAAACTAATGAATGTGATATATTTGGATTTTCAGAAGCTTCTAATAAAGTATCACATAGGGGTTAGTAAATAAAATTAGACCACATGAGATAAAGGATAATATGCTGGCATAGATTGAGATTGGTTAGCAGAGAGAAAACAGTAAACAGGAATAAATATGAGTCATCCTCAGATTGACAGACTGTGACAGTGGGGTATGGCAAGGATTAGTGCTTGGGCTGCAGTAGCTCAAATCAATATCAATGATTTGGATATGGGAATCAAATGGAATATTTCCATGTTTGCTGATGACACAAAACTAAGCTGATGGGACTGTGTGCTGTGACAATGATGCAAAGAGGCTCCAAGGGAATATGGACAACCAGAGGGAGTAGACAGGAAGGTGGCAGACTGGATGTAATGAGGGTATGTTATCCACTTAGGGAGGGAGAAAAGAAGTGCAAAGTATTTCTGAAATTGTGAACAAATTCAAAGTGGTAGTGTTCAAACAGACTTGGGAATTCTTTTGAAAGGAATGAGGTTCATATTAGATAAATTTATCCAATGGAAGCTCTATCCCATCAAGAAAGTTTAAGGAGACTAACATTGTATTGTTCAGAGTTAAGAAGAATGGGAAGTAACTAAGTGAAATTTAAAATATTTTTAAAGGGTTATGCAGGGTTTCCCCTGGCTAGGGTTCTAAAACCAGGGACATAGTCTCAAAATATGGACAAGTCATTCAGAACTAGCATTTCTTCACTCAAGAGAACAGAGAATACTTGGAATACACTACTCAGAGAAATGGATATTCAGTTAATGGAATACGCTTGAGGGAGAGAACAATAGTTTTCACGATACTAATTACATCAAAAAATATGGGGATAATACAGCAAAATGGCACTCAGGTCAATAATCAGCAATGATCTAGAATGCTAGAGCTGGCGTTGAACAGTCTACTCCTGCTCCTGTATTTGTATTTGTATTTAACCCATATCACCAGGTCTGTGCCATGGTCAAAGGAATGAACCACAAGAGGGTGAAATCATTATCGTGAAGAAAATTCTCACAAAAGTGTGAGAGAAAATATACATAGGTAATACATTAAATTGGAGGAAATGTAAGTACTGCCTCTAACTAATGCTTGAGAAATAGCAGACAATCTAAGATTTTTAAACTACTGGAAACTTTTTACAAAATAAAGTTAGCTAAATTGGACTGGGTAGATAGAATATCAGGAAAGACAGTAAGCAAACAGTGACAGACATTGAAGGAGAGTAATTCCTGACTCTCAGCAAAAATATATCCCAGTTAGGAGGAAAGATTCTAGGTGAGGGATAAACTAACCATGGCTAATCAAGGACGTGAAAAGAATATTAATGTTGAAAGTAAAAGCATATAAGAAGATAAAGGTCAGTGATAACCCCAAAGACTGGACTAAATTCCAAATCCAGCAAAGGATGACCAGAAAGAAAAACAAGAGATGGAAAATAAACTATGGGCTCAAACTAGTGAGGAATATGAAAACAGTCCTTTATATAAAAGGATGAGAGAGTTCAAAATGAACAAAGGCTCTCTAATTAAATGAAGCTGGGGAGCCAGTTATGGAAGACAAGATAATGTCAGAAGATACTTTGGACATCTCGTTAATACTAAAAAAAAGGGAAAAATAAGTACTATCACCATCATTGGAGAAGTATTATGTTAGACAAACTAATGAGGCTAAAGGCAACTAAGTGATAGCTTGCCCCCTAGAATTCTAAAAGAGATAGCTACGGAGATAGTCACTGGATTGGTTGTAACTTTTCAAGAATTCCTTGTACTTTAGAGAAATAGCAGAGGATTGGAAAACTTAGAATATAATGAGCCAATATGACACACCTATTCAAAAAGGGAGGGAGGCAAAAGTCAAACAACGATAGGCCAATTGGTCTAACATCTACAATTGGAAAATCATTGGAATTAGTTATGAAGAACGTAATAGAAGAACATTTGGAAAATCATAATATAATCAAGCAGAGTCGGCAAGGCTTCATGAAAGGGAAATAATGACTAACAAATTTATTAGAGCTTTTTGAGGAAGTCTCGACCAGTGTGGATAGAAGGAAACAAGTAAATTTGTTGGATTTGGACTTCTGGAAGGCATTTGATAAGGTACCTCACAAAAGATTAAGTCATAAGATAACAGCAATAGTGTTGGAGATAGTATACTGACATGGATAGAGAATTGAGCAGGCAACACTGATAAGGGTATCTTTATCAGGTTGCTGACCTGTGGCAATCAGTGGGATTCCACAGAGATCAGTGCTGCTCCGCCATTGTATACAATATATATTAATGTCTTAAGGAAGGAAGTGAATGCAGTGCAGCCAAATTTGCAGACACTAAAATAGATGAAAAGGCAGGATGGAAAAAAGGATACAAACAGTTTACAAAGATATTATTAGGTTAAGTAAGTGGACAAAAAGTTAGCAAATGGAGTATAATGTGGGGAAATGTGAAGTTATTCATTTTGAAAGGAAGCACAAAAGAAAAAAAATATTTAAATGGAGAAAAACTGCAGAAAGCTGCAACACAAAGGCACTTGTGCACAAAACATAAAATGCTATTAGCCAAAAGTGAGAACCGCAGATTCTAGAAATTACAGTTGAGAATGTGGTGCTGGAAATGCTATCAAACAAGAGCAGCAGGTAATCAGAACAACTCATGTAATGTTGACACTTATTTCAAGGGGGTAACAGTATAAGAGTATGGAAATCTTACTGCAGCTGTGCAAGGTCCTGGTGAGACTACACATGGAGTTCTGCGAGCAGTTTTGGTCTCCTTATTTAAGGAAAGATATTATTATTTCATTAGAGAAGGAATACTAGGAATATAAGCAAATGTTAAACCAGTTCGAACTCCACTCACTGGAGTTCAGAAGAATGAATGATCTCATTGAAGCATACAGGATTCTTAAGGGGGCTTGTCAGGGTAAACGCGAAGAAGATAAGAAAGGGCCACCAATTCAAGATTGAGATGAGGAGGAATTTCTTCTCACAGAAGGTTGAGAGTCTTTGGAACTCCTTTCCACAGAGAGCTGTGGGGGCAGAGGTCTTGTGCTTATTTAATGCTGAGGTCGACAGACTCTCGTTAATTAGGGGATCAAGGGTTGATGAAGTGTTCCAGGGAAATGGCAGGAAAGTGGTTGTGAGGAATGTTGGACCAGCTTCAAAGGTCCAAACAGCTTATTCCTGCTTCTATTCCTTATGGTCTTATGGAAGAGTAGAGGAGCTTAATATTATTTAAATGGAAAAAAGACTGCAAAATGCAAAAGAGGAGGAATTTGGGAGTCCTCATGCAGGAATCAAAACATATTAGCATCCGAGTTCAGTGGATAACAGATAAGGCAAATGGAATGTTGCCCTTTATTACAAAGTGAATTCAATATCAACATTGGGAGTTTTT
This sequence comes from Chiloscyllium plagiosum, assembly GCF_004010195.1. Lineage (NCBI taxonomy): Eukaryota > Metazoa > Chordata > Chondrichthyes > Orectolobiformes > Hemiscylliidae > Chiloscyllium > Chiloscyllium plagiosum. The sequence goes on from NC_057721.1 coordinate 26,332,526, forward strand.
TAAAAAAAATATTGAAGGCACTAATGAGACCACATCTAAAGTATGCTATCTACCTCAGCCCCTAGAATCTGTATGCTTGCTCTAATTCCCCTCTTTGGTTTTCCGGACACTTCCAGTTTTCCAGAAACTTTGACTGATCTGCCCATGGCTTTAGCTATTACTGCATTCAAGCTCTCCTGTGCGCTGCTGCTCTGTCTCCCCACATGGCTTCATGCTCTACCTCTTTCTTCAGTGCAAACTGAGCTCTTCTTATATCTGAAGGCCTATGGGTTCTAACAATCGCCATGTTGGACAATCTCTTTAACTAATCACCTCTGCTTAGACCATAAGACCATAAGACATAGGAGTGGAAGTAAGGCCATTCGGCCCATCAAGTCCACTCCGCCATTCAATCATGGCTGATGCGCATTTCAGCTCCACTTACCAGCGTTCTCCCCGTAGCCCTTAATTCCTCGAGACAACAAGAATCTATCAATCTCGGCCTTGAAGACATTTAGCGTCCTGGCTTCCACTGCACTCCGTGGCAATGAATTCCACAGGCCCACCACTCTCTGGCTGAAGAAATGCCTCCGCATTTCTGTTCTGAAATGACCCCCTCTAATTCTAAGGCTGTGTCCACGGGTCCTAGTCTCCTCGTTTAACTGAAACAATTTCCTAGCATCCACCTTTTCCAAGCCATGTATTATTTTGTACGTCTCTATTAAGTCTCCCCTTAATCTTCTGGGAACTTAATCTGCTGGGAACTGGTTCCTCTCTGGAGTGCCTCACAGGAAGTCAGAGACCAGTGTCCCACCTGACATCAAAGTTAGGATGTTGGGAGTCTACATAACCCCCCCCCACTAACGTACCAACAAACTTTCTTATGAAGAGAATTTCTAAAAGCAATGAGGAAAAAAGCAGAAATACAAGATAGAAAGCAAGCTTTTTTTGCTTTTTATTCAAATGAGTGAAAGGCAATGGTATATTACTGATAAATGTGTTGAATAGTAATACCATAACCCAGGAACAAATAAACTTTGGAGAAGGTCAGATTTAGTGAAGGGTTCTTGTGGTGCAACAAACCTCTAGTTCAAATCCACCTGCTCCAGAGGTGTGTTAGAACATCTCTGATCATGTTGATTCGAAAATATCCTTCAAAATTTTATACAAGATAAATGTTTAACCTTAACAAACATATCATTGACATCAGTCTGTGCAATCACAATAGATATAAAGAAGTTAAAGTGGTGAACTAAATTTAATTTGGCACAGATTTATTTTCATTTAATCATAGAAAGGAATGATCATAAAAGGAGCATCTCTTATGTCATTAAGCTTAACAAGACTTAAACGAGAAGTAAACTTCACTCAGGAATTCTTCACAGGAGAAGTGACCTCTATTCACTGAGCAAATAAAAGTTGTCAGCAAACTAAGTCTCTAGCCAAAACATTTATAATGATAATGACAATAGCAGCAGGAACAAATACAGCAGGACATCTGCCAGGTTTAGCCACTGTCCAGAGATTAAAGATCTCTGATGGTCACAATGTGAACCAAAATTGACTTTAGTTTCGTGAAGCATAGGAAAAATGATTCATCTTCTGAATTCTGTGTCTGGAACTTCACCTGAATCACTTTTATGTTGTCTACAGAAGAACAACCAAATGCTTCTCACTCTCCACACACACCTACATCAAATAATCAATTGGGTTTGTCAACAGAATCATATCCCAACAAAAAGCCAATATCTTTAGGAGAAAAAGATTCAAGAGAAAACTCATAGTGAAAAGGCATCCCTCTGTCAAGATACTTAGAAGCAAATTGCCTGTCAGAACTGTTTTGAAGAAGGGTTGCTGGACCCAAAATTTTAACTCTAAAACTGTCTTTCCCTCCACAGATGCTGTCAGACCTGCTGAACTCCTCTTAGCTATTTCTGTTTTTGTTTCAGATTTCCAGCATCCTTAATTAATTGTTTTTTTTATCAATGTGGAGAGTTTGAAATCTCTCCATTGACTCTTATTTATCTCAATCTGCAACTTGATCCCATTTGAAAAGCAGAACATAGTTGAATGATAGGTACAATAAGTTCACAATTACATCTGGATCTTGAAATGACCCTGAAGTAGCATAGAGGCAGGTGAAAGTGGCAGTGCTATATAGTTACATTGGTCTGTTATGGCCACACAGGCCATGGATTGTGGGTGTATTGCATGTGGGCTGGGGTTGCACATTGCAGTTAGTTACGGGCAATCATCTTTCTCGGCTCTGGCAGTTCAGCAGCAATACAGAATGTACAGCCTATGGCAAAACCCAACAAAGATGCTGCAGCTGTGTGGGAGTGCACATCAATCTTAAAATTACAAACATTCCCTGCACAACAAAGAAAGGTCACAGGTACCTGCCTGTGAATAAACTACCAATAAGTGGAACAAGTTGAATCCATCAGGAAAGCCCAATTATAGCAAGACCTGTGCGCCAGGAGAAGCAGGAGTGTTCTCTCCAGGCTTAAAAAGTTAAACTAGAAAATGCTCCCAATGATTTCCATAAGAACATAAGAACTAGGAGCAGGAGTAGGTCATCTGGACTTTTGAGCCTGCTCCACCATTCTATAAGATTATGGCTGATCTTTTGTGGCCTCAGCTCCATTCACCCGCCGTCTCACTATAGCCCTTAATTCCTTTACTGTTCAAAAAATTGTCTATCTTAGCTTTAAGAACATTTACTGAGGAAGCCTCAACCACTTCACTGGACAGGGAATTCCACAGATTCACAACCCTCTGGGTTAAGAAGTTCCTTCTCAGTTCAGTCCTAAATCTGCTCCCCCTAATTTTAAGGCTATGCCCTCTTGTCCTAGATTCACCCGCCAGTGGAAACATCCTCTCTACTTCTATCTTATCTATTCCCTTCATAATTTTATATGTTGCAAAAAGATCCGATCTCATTCTTCTAAATTCCAATGAAAATAATTCCAGTCTACTCTGTCTCTCCTCAGAAGCCAACCCCCTCAACTCCAGAATCAATCTAGTCAACCTCCTCTGCACCCCCTCGAGTGGCAGTACACCCTTTCTCAAGTAAGGAGACCAAAACTGCTCGCAGTACTCCAGATATGGCCTCACCAGCACCCTGCACAGCTGCAACATAACCTCTCCACTTTTAAACTCAATCCCTTTATCAACGAAGGACAAAATTCTATTTGTCTTCTTAATTACCTGCTGCACCAGAAGACCTAACTTAGGCAGTTCATGCAAAAGGACACCCAAGTCCCTTTGCACAGCAGCATGCTGCACTTTCTTACCATTCAGGTATTCTTCTTCTTTGACCAGATCTAGCCTCTACAAAGCCAACATTCCCTCCGCCCACACCTCATATAGTGCTCAACTATAATTTCATTATCACACTACCACCACACTCCTGGGTCCAGGAGCTTTCACTCCCCACAAAAGTTACCTTCTATTATTGGGTGCAATCTTGCGACACACCTACAATATCCTTAATCTATCATTGTATGTGGGTTGGAACCTGACAGAGGAGAAAAAATGAAAAAGAATGTTTACATTTATGTTCCCAATTTGAGGATAACCTTTGCCAATCCAGCATAGAATTCCTTCTAGCTATTGTTCTGGTGTAAATGATTACAGTACCGCTGAGGTGTTCCATTTGTCTTGGCCATGGGGTCCCAGTTAAATTAACTTTCAGCCATTAATATTTGGTGTATTAGGAAAGAGGTGTTGTTAAGTATTCAATACACATTGGTGCAATGTGCACTGGATAGCACACATTAACAACCCAATGCAAAGGTTTCTGCTCACTCCACTAACAATGTGCAGCCTCACAATGAATGCTTCACATTTCCATTTGTCATGCCAGATACCATTAGACATTTCTGAGGAAGACTGCCAATTTAATGTAAATTTATGCTGGATAATTGGTAGTTTTGTGTTGTGGACTCCCACCCATTCAGAACTGAGTTATGACTGTCTAAGCACATTTCACATTGCACCTTTTGATGCAGGAGAGAGGAGGCTTTCATTCCATTTGCTGGGTTATACTGAAATCCAGTTCCCAGAACTGATTGCACAAAATTCCAAACAATTTCCTTCTCACGTGCAGCGAAATGTGCAAATAATAAGCAACCAGAATCTTTCACATGACAAAAGGCACATTGAAATGAGATTGGAATAAATGGTACAGAAAGCAGGAGACAGCCAAACCAAATGACTGAAGCTGCCATTACATTGAGTAATTTGAGGAAGTAATTAAAGCTCTTCCTAAAATTTATGATTGTCGAGTAATGGGAGAATTTAACTACAATGTATCCAAATCAGAAAACAAAAGAGTTACACCTGCAGTGATAATAGGATCCAGCCATAGTTAGATCTGGATAAATGTACAAAGGGTTTGAAGCTGTGGAACAGAGACAATGGGAGAGGGTATGCATAGTTTTGGTAGGTGCGAATCAGTTAATAGGGGATAAAAGAAAGAAACAATGTTAATTAACAGATTAAGTTTGAAGTGTGGAGTTTGTGACATCAGCAAGAGAATACTCGCAAAACTCAAGCCTTCAAGGGTATCAGATAAAAAGAGGCAAAAAAAAAGGAATTAATATTATGGGGGTGAATCTCTTCACAGGCTTACTGTGAAGGTTTCAAACACAACTTGGAGTCACAAATCACTGCAACTGGATAGTTCAAATGTAATGTGTGAATTGAGTATAGCTCTGAAGAAGGGTCACTGGACTTGAAACGTTAACTCTGCTTTCTCTCCATAGATGCTGCCAGATCTGCTGAGTTCCTCCAGCAATTTCTTTTTCTGTCTTTCAGAGTTCCAGCATCTGTTGTTTTTTGTTTCATTGATTTGTGGGTAAGATTGGCTAAGGTACTGTATGCATCTTCAACGTTAAGGGTGCTGTGATGGAAAATTTTGTGGTGTACATCTGAATTAATACCAAGGAACACATCAGCGATCATGGAGTTGAGGGCTTTGGTTGAAGTGGAAAGCTGGCCATCATTCCTCTGAATATCAACCTGACTTTGAGCTTGTAGGTTTTAGTTTTCATTTGTTTCACACCCAGATTCCAGTGCAACCTGGAGGGTACAAAATCCAAACATCACAAATCATTGGGAAGTTAAGAACCAAGTGAGTTACACGCAAAACCACCAACACCTATACTTAATTTAATGTTTACACTGGTTTGAGATCTGAATTTTTCCAAATGGGAAGTTGGTCAGTGAAATGATGCCACCTGCCCCCACAGTCAATGTCACAATTTCGCCTTCTGGACGGTAAAACCACAGAATGAGACTGGCCTGGATGAAGTCCCTGGCTGTTCATTCGGATCTTGTGCAGACCAGCTGATGGGCGTAACTGCAGACAAAATCTTTAACATTCACTTACTACAATGCGAGGTTACCACCTACTTCAAGAAGACCACTATCATCCTGGTGCCAAAGAAATATCAGGCAATGTTCTGATGTCCATTGTTATGAAGTGCTTACGAGGTTAGTAATGGCAAACATCAACTCCAGCCTAACAGATTGCCTTGATCCACGATAATTCACCTACAGTCAGAATAGATCAACAGCAGATGTCATCTCCTTAGCCCTAAACTCATCACTGGAATAACTGGATGAGAAGAACACTTCTGTCAAATTTGGGGAGGTAATGGCCTACTGGTCCTATTGCTGGCTTGTTAATCTGGACACGCAGGTTATGTTTTAGAGACCTGGGTTCAAATTCTGCCATGGCAGATGATGGAATTTGAGTTCAATTAAAAATAAATCTCAAATTAGGAGGATAATGATAACTTTGAAGTCATTATCAATTGTTGGGAAAAAAAACCCATCTGGTTTAATGTCCTTTAAGGAAGGAAACTGTCATTCTTATTAATCTGGCCAACATACGACTCCAGACCCACAGTAATGTGGTTGACTGTTAACTGCACTCTGAGCAATTAGGGATGGGTAAATAAATCCGACCTAGCCAGCAATGGTCTCATCCCATATGAATAAAAAAACTCTTAATTTTGAAATGCAATTCAGACTCCTGTTTATAGTCTTTAGCTCGATCTTCAAAACCATAATTCCAACAAAACTCATCTCCAAACTCCAAGAGTGAGGACCCTGCTCCCCTTCTGCCACAGGATCCTCAACGTCCTGACCTACAGACTGCCATCAGTAAGGATAGGCAACAACACTTCCTCCACAATAATCCTCAATCTCACAAGGCTAGGTACTCAATCCCTTTCTATATTGCTTTTATACTCTGTGGTCAAATTCAGCTCTAACTCCATTTACAGATTTGCTGATGACACCACCGTAGTGAGTTGGATCACAAACAACAATGAGACAGAGTGCAGGAAAGAGATAGACAGCTTAGTGGCATGGTATAAAGACAACAATCTCTCCCTCAATGTCAGCAAAACAAAGGAGCCAGTCATCGATTTCAGGAAGTGGAGTGGAGGACACACTCTGTCTGTATCAATCATGCAGGGGTGGAGGTGGGCGAGAATTTAAACTTCCCATGAGTAAATATCACCAATAATCTATCCTGGTCCATCCATGTCAATGCTACAGTCAATAAAGCATAATAATACTTCTCCTTCCTCAGACAACTAAGGAAATTTGGCATGTCCACAATGACTCTCACCAATTTTTAGATGCACGTAGAAAGCATCCTATCCAGATGACTCTCAGGTTGGTTGTGAATGCAGCCTTGTCCACCATGAAAACTAGCCTTCCTTCCAGTGAATCTGAATACACTTACAGCTGCCTTGGTAAAGCAGCTAACATATTCAAGGACACCTCTTATCCTGGTTATACTCTCTTCCACCCTCTCCCATCAGGGAGAAAAAGCAAAAGTTTGAAAATATGCAGCAACAGATTTAAGAACAGCTTCTTCCCTGCTGTTTTCAGCCTTATGAATTGACCTCTGTCGAGGACATGGAGGTCCTGGGCCTCCTTCACCGCCGCTCCCTCACCACCAGACGCCTGGAGGAAGAACGCCTCACCTTCCGCCTTGGAACACTTCAACCCCAGGGCATCAATGTGGACTTCAACAGCTTCCTCATTTCCCCTTCCCCCACCTCATCCTAGTTTCAAACTTCCAGTCCCCTTGACTTGTCCGGACATGTCCGACCTGCCTAGCTCCTATCCACTCCACCCTCTCCTCCCTGACCTATCACCTTCATCTCCTCCCCCACTCACCCATTGTACTCTATGCTACTCTCTCCCCACCCCCACTCTCCCCTAGCTTATCTCTCCACGCTACAGGCTCTCTGCCTTTATTCCTGATGAAGGGCTTTTGCCCGAAATGTCGATTTTGCTGAAGCTCCTCGGATGCTGCCTGAACTGCTGTGCTCTTCCAGCACCATTGATCCAGACTCTCATTTATTAGTGTTGATCTTTCTCTGAATCTTCTCTGTAACTGAAACACTATATTTTGCATTCTGTTCTATTATGTAGTTATGTAAGGTATGATTTGTCTGGTTAGCATGCAAATCAATACTATTTATTGTATCTCAGCACATGAGACAATAATAAATCAAATCAAATTAAAATTAATATTGAAATGGAAATGTTATCAGACTAGTAATCTGGTGGCCCAGACTAAGATACCAGGAACGAGTTCAAATCCCAGCAGAAAACGTTTTGGGAATTTAAATTCAATAAATAAAATGTAGAATTAAAAGGTAGTCACCGCTGCTGAGACTATCATTCTCTCCCATTAAAAATAATCTGATTTACCAATGTCCCTACAGAGAAGGAAATCTGCCATTCTTATCCATTCTGGCCGACATGTGACTTCAGATCCACTGCAACAGGACTCTTGAATGCCCTTTAAAATGGCCCAGCCAGCTGCTCTAAGAGAAATCAGGGATAGACAACAAATGCTGGCCTGCCAGTAATACGTACATCCCACAAATGAACAAAGTAACCAAAAGTGATTCCAACAATTCCGATTCTAAGAAATCATGGGCAAGACTCTTAACAAGAGCATTCTTTTACATGTGAACAAGGAGCTCCCCTCCAATCTCCTCCAAATCTAAACATTTATTGTGACCAAGGCTTAACGAAAATAAATTTTAAATCTGTATTTTCACCTGCCCTTGATATTGCATTCTTTTCTGACCGAGGATATATTCACTCCTGCCTTAAAAATATTCAAAGACTAAAACTCTTCAGGAGGAGCATTTCAAAGACTCACAATACTGTGAAGAAATTACCTAATTTCTGTTATAAATTATATTCTGTTATATATAAACCCTTATATATGGCTCTTTTTCTGGATTCTCCTGCAAGAGAAGACATCCTATCCACATTTGCCCTGTCAAAACTTTTCAAGCTGCAATTGGGTGACTTTTTTGTTCTTCTGAATACCAGTCAAAGCAAGTTAGATTAGATTAGATTTGATTCCCTACAGTGTGGAAACAGGCCTTTCAACCCAACAAGTCCACACCAACCCTCTGAAGAGCAACCCACCCTCCTCTGACTAATGCACCTAACACTATGGGCAACTTGACATAGCCAATTCACCTAACCTGCAAATCTTTGGACTGTGGGAGGAAACCAGAGTACCCAGAGGAAACCCACGCAGACACAGGCAGAATGTGCAAACTCCACACAGACAGTCACCCAAGGCTAGAATTGAACCTGGGACCCTGGTACTGTGAGGCAGCAGTGCTAACCACTGAGTCACCGTGCCACCCAGCTAACAGTTCTTCATAAGACAACCTCATATTCTAAATGTCAGTCAAGTGAACCATTTCTGATCTCTTTCCTACATATTTACATTCTTTTGTAAAGATGATCACCAATACTGTACAGAGGGTAATACCCTGTATACCGGGAGCATAATCTCCCTACTTGTGTATTCGACTTCTCTTGCAATAAACACTAACATTAAACCCAAGAACATAAGGATGTAACATTCTATTAGCTTTCCTAATTATTTGCTGCACTTGTATACAAACCTTTAACAATTCATGCAAAGGACAACGAGAGTTATCCGCATTTCACAGCTCTGCAATCTTTCACCATTGAGATATTATGCTTCTTTTGCAGCCTTCAAACCAAAATGGACAATTTCATATTTATTCACATTATACTCCATTTGCCAACTCTTCGTCAACTCATTTAACCTATCTATAGCTTTTTGAAATCTCCATATATACTCATCACAACTTACTTTCCGATTTCTCTTTGTACCAACAGCAAGTTTGGAAAAACTCGTTAGTCCCTTCACACAAATCATTTATATCCATTGTAAAATAGTTGGTCCCAGCAGTGAACTCTGTGATACACCACTTGCTGCACCTCACCAACCTGAAAAAGACCAATTTATGCCTACGCCCTGCTTCTTGTTAGCCAGCTAATCTTCTATCTATACAAATATGCTACTTCCTACACCTTCATCTTTTATTTTGTGCAATAGTCTTTGATGTGGCGCCTTATCAAATGGCTCCCCAAAATCTGAATACAATCCATCAATCTGCTTCACCTTACTCAATGCATTGTTACTTCCTCAAAGAACTCAATTGAGTTAGTTAAACATGATTTCCCTTTTGCAAATGCCATGTTGATACTGCTCGATTACCTTGATCTTATTTCTAAGCGGCTTGCTGTAAATTCATTAATAATACCTTCCAACATTTTCTCTATGACAAATGTTAAGCTAACTGGCGTATAGTTTCCTATTTTCTGACTCCATTTTTGATTAAAGGAGTTACAGTCATTTTCGTCCAATCTAATCAGACCATCTCTGAATCAAGGGAGTATTGAAAAATTGAAACCAAAGCATCAACTATTGCACTTTCCACTTCCTTTGAAATCTTAGCTTGAAGTTCATCAAAATGTACGGATTTGTCTGCCTGCATTTCCAGCTATTTACATGGACCACTTGTCTGGTGATTGTGATTTTCCCTGAATTCCTCCCTCCCTTCCATTTCCTGATTTATCATTGCTTTTAAGATATTCCTTGTATTCTTTGTATTGAAGACTGATGGAAAGTATCTAATTCAAATGCTGTCCCTTTATTTTTCATTGTCAATTCTACAGATGAACTTTAAATCAGACTTATAGTCATTGATTTCTTCACTTAAAATATCGATAGAAATGTACTATCATTTTTTCATTTCTAGCTAGTTTTTTTTTGCTCCAGTTTTTCCATTTTTTTTGTCATTCTTCAGTTTTTAAAAAATAAAATGTTGTCCAATCTTCTGACCCCCCTACCTGCCTTTACACAATTCAAATCTTTATTTTTAAACTTAATCCTACCATTCTTGCTGTGCAAATAATCCTGATTTGTAGCTCAGTTGGCTGGATGGCTGGTTTGTGATGCAGAGCGATGCCAACAGCATGGGTTCAGTTTCCACACCCACTGAGGTTACAGTGAAGGATCCTCCATCTAAATCTCTCCCCTTATCTGAGGCAAGGTGATCCTCAGGTTATACTACCACCAATCATCTCTTGCTAATGAGAGAGCAGCCATGTGGTGACTTTACTTTTACTACCCCAACTTCAATGGCTTTTTGTATCACTGTGCCATAATCAGTTAGCTGATCTATCCTGCAGCCTCCACTGTGAACTAAATAAGTTGAAAGAACCACAATGCTGTTGGATAATTGCAAAGGCCAAGGCTCCTGTCCCCTGTCCACTTAAAAGTCTCACTCCAGTCACACTCTCCTGTCTTTAAACACTCACCAAAACACAAGATCCTATTCTAAGAATGCGTGCCTCCTGCTAAAAAGGATACAAGTAAATTTCTGTCTCATTGATGCATCACAGTAATTCAGTCTCCTGCTCATAAACCTTGAGCAATAGCAGTGTGAACTTTGAATACTTTTGAGGGCCTGCTTTCCGTGGATTGAATTACTATTGAGGATCTCCAGCAACTATGATGCATTGCTCCTTCTGCCTTCCTTAACATGTTCTAATTAATTATTTCATTCCATGATATATTTACTCATGTTTTATACATTTATTAACCTTATCACCAGCTGCTGTGATATTGTGAACTTCAGGAATAGATTAACTTCAATCACTTATCAACTATTCATCAAATAGCTAGCTTGTTTCCATGGAGCAGAGTAAGAAAGAACTCCTAGAGGCTGACACAGTTTAAAAAAAAAGCAAAAGCAGATGAAATGCTATTCTTCCAGCATGCACTGAGCTTAGCTGGAGCATTGCAGCAAGCCTGAGACAGAGATGCTGACCAGGAAACAGGGTCATGTGTTGAAGTGGCAGCAACCAGAAGTTCAGGGTCTTTTTGTAGGTGTTCTGAAAAGCAGTCACCCAGTCTATGCTTTGTCTACGCACAGGAGACCATTTAGTGAGCAACAAATTCTGTAGACGAGATTGGATAAAGGGCAGGTAAAGCGCTGCTTCACTTGAAAGGTGTGTTTGGGCTTTTGAACAGTGTCACACAATCTATTGTCATCCACAATTAATCCACATTATCAGCTATTCATTCTCCTGGCCTGGCCATTATCCACTCCTTTATCTCTCCATCTGTCCTTGTCTCTCTTCGGACTCTAGCTCCCTCTGTCTTTTACTCCTAACACCTTCCCCCAACCTATCTTCTGCATAAAAAAACATTTTCCTAGCTACCTCCAGTTTTGAAGGAGGATCACTAAACGCAAAACATTAACTCTAATTTTTCTCCTTTGATGCTACCAGACCTGCTGAACTTTTCCAGCAACTTCAGTTTTTGCTTCTGACTTCTGGAATCCACAATTCTTCGCTTCATTTTCCTTTAAAGTTGAAATATGCTTATACAAATTAATTCAATTGTTACTTGAAATGGACTCAACACAATTTCAAGTGCATTTTGTGTGCGATTTCCCAGTTTGCAAACTGGGCCTAATTTGCAAACTTAATCTCCACATGACTAAAGAAGAGCCATGATGGAATCAATTATTTTTTGTCCATGTGCATTCTGTAGATTTGCGGTAGTTGTGCGGTGTGTTCACTAGTTGACTGGACATTGTAATAATTAAAGACCATTGAATGTTCGAAAGATTAGTATAGTTGATTCTGCCTACTGACAGGAACAGGAACTTTTTGAAATTTTGAAATGGATGACACAGGCCAATCAATGAACAGCAATTAGTGAAGCTGGCTGAGAGCTAGTCCAGATGTATTATTTTGATTACAATGATAATATTAGGAAAAGTTTTATTTTGACCTTGATGAAATCCTCACTGCCGTGCCAAAAGATTTTTAAAAAATCCTTCTGGGAGATATACATGATGGATTTGGCCATGTCTTGCATGTCTGAAGGGAAAGAATAGGGCAGTAAAAACCTATGAAAAAGCTGTCCTCCTGCTGACAAAATGTGCTGAGTATGACCTCAACATAACAAACACTGTCTTCCACCAAAAGGAAAATCTAAACAGTGACAATCTAATTTAAGTGATGTCCATGTTACCCATTCCACATGGTGGACTGATGTTCACTGGATTGATCAGCAAACCGTTCGATCAGTGATAAACATATGTCTGGCATCAAGACATCATAAGGTCCAGGACGCCAACCAATGCCTGAGCCCTGAAGCAGCTCAAAGAGACAAATTCCTGGACCTATATGCACACACACTCAAGGCTGACACTCAAACACAAATCTAGACGTTAAGGTACATTTAGTGTGTAGAAAAAGCTCAAGAGATACAACAGCTGGTTGACCATCATGACAAGTAAAGCTTTTTGAAGCTCAACTGAGAATCCACATTGGCAGCTGATGTTCTCCAGGCTATCCCCCAATACCCTGTTGTAGAGTCCACTACAATTATTTTATATTGCCTGTAATCTTAATAAATGATACATCTAAGTAACCCATATGATTATAGGATGTATAAGTATGTAATCCAAATTATAATTGAGAAGACAGAGTGCTGTGTTCATTATATGTATACTTGTAATCAACCCACTCTATTGTCTGAATCAGTAACATGGAAAAATACAATGACAGCAGTTACATTGATCTGAGGTAGATGTCTTCAAAATCCAGAGCAGGATCAACAAGACTGCGTGACAGTCCCCACACTATTTACAATCTAACTGATAGTGGCTATTCATCTCATCGGTAATCAACAGTCCATTGACATCAGCATTGAATACCACCAAGACTGCACTGGTACACATGATCGATAGTTTGTAGAAGACTGCAGCTGTCACTGCCCGGTTTTGTAAGTCGCTCTTGGTCTGTTCAATTCAACATACCAGCAACTCACCTGGCCTCGAATATTGCCAAAACAAAACTCGTATGCACCCACACCTGGCCAGTCAAATGTCCCTCCCAATATTTGTTTAAGAACATACTTTGGAATATATCAAGCACATCCTATACTTTGGCAGCTAACAAACTGAAATGGTCCCCTTTGACAAGATAATGCAAGGTTTTGACAAGGCTATTAACTTTTAAGGACACTATTTTGGTTTGAAGTAGCATTTCATTATTTTGTCAGCGTTATCTTCTTTAACAGTTTAATTTGAATTTTTGCTGGTGAGAGAATTAACACATCAGCTGCCTGCAAGACTTTTCTTGACAACTTAAAGATCCAATGAGACTGAGGTTCAGCAATTGTGTCTGTTTTAATTACACGAGGTGTAATTCAAGGTTTATTTGTTAGCTTCAAACAAATAAGAACATGTTCGAACCTCATGGTTCAAAATGCATATGGCACCCATCTTTAATCAAGAACTATGTATTTTGTGTAGGTTTTAGTTTGCGAACTGATGATCAATGATTCAAAACTGTGAACCAAAGTATCTATACTTCAAAAAAACATATTAGTATTCCGGTAGAGATATCTGATCTTCATTTCTTAAGCATTAGTGAGAATGCTAGAAGAATGATTTAATAGTTACGATTATTAATAAAAGGATACAACAATGTTTATGCAATTTTACTGTATCTAAAAAAATATTTATAATTTGCTCACACAATGATATGTAAACTCCTGGGGCCTAGGGAATAAGAGATGGAACAGAAACACAACTTTTTTGGCACAGTTCTACCATGTCTTCTGTGATGGAATTCTTCTGAGACAACACTTAAACATATCATCACTTCAGAGACAGGAGAACAAAAAGGCATTACCTGTTCTGGCAATATTCTAGGGAATCCTGGACCTTGAAGGATATAAAAAATTCTGCCTAAGCACCTTATAGCCTCAGGACTTACATTGATTTTAACAATTTCAGAATGTGATTATGCTTCTCCTAGTTGGTTGCACTCTCCCACACCCCTCGGTTTTACATCAGGTAGATTGTTGCGTGCACAGCCTACCTATTTTCAACAATTCACAGAAACAAAACCTGAAATTGATGGAAAAGCTCAGCAGGTTTGGCAGCATCTGTGGAGAGAAATCAGAGTTAATTTTAGATTAGATTACTTATAGTGTGGAAACAGGCCCTTCGGCCCACCAACCCTCCGAAGAGCAACCCACCCATACCCATTCCCCTACATTTACCCTTTCACGTAACACTATGGGCAATTTAGCATGGCCAATTCACCTAGCCTGCACATTTTTGGACTGTGGGAGGAAACCGGAGCACCCAGAGGAAACCCACGCAGATACAGGGAGAATGGGCAAACTCCATACAGACAGTTGTCTGAGGCAGGAATTGAACCCGGTTCTCTGGCACTGTGAGGCAACAGTGCTAACCATTGTGCCACCATGCCACCCACCATGTTTTGGGTCGAGTGACCCATTCTTAGAACTTTTAGTTTCTGTTTCAAAAATTCACAATTCTTGTTAAGAAGGGGAAATATGAATAAATACCACTTTTTCCCAGCTACCTTCAGTTCAGACAAAGAGTCAGTGGACTCAAAAAATTAACTCTGCTTTCTCTCTACAGATGCTGCCACTTCATTCTGTTATTTTTGTAATTTATCTTAAGAAGGACTTTAATGTTAACCAATCCTTTATTTCTTAATTTTTCTACTCATTCTATTAAGGTCTGTATACCTTAACTTTCTAATTTTGTTTCTTTTACAACATTGTCCCTGACATTTTTGTACCTAGGTACCTTTGTACCTATGATGGTGCCATTTGTGGAGGGCATTAGACAATTTTCACTGTCTTCCCATACTTCTGCACTTGATATATGTGACAATTAAATCCAAATCTAAATCTCGATTTGCTGTGTTTCTCCAGTAAGTTCTGTTTCTATTTCAGATTTGCAGCATCTGTAGTTTTTTATTTTTGCTCAAGCAAGTTTTATACAGCCGTCATTGCTTGTATTTGTTAAATATTTATAAAATCTTGCTAAATAACTTGTACATAGTTTGTAAATTCTGCTACTTTGTATCTACTTTGCACCTGAGGAACCGAGTGAAGCATACAATAATAAGAGTTTGAAACATCACATTTTTAAATGAAAGGGTTTTATATCTCAAAACACATTAGTTTTACAAAATCCAACACTAGATCAAGCCAGCTCAAATTACAACAGTAAGTGTTGACAAAAAAGACCTTTGCAAGTTTACAAAGGTTTGTGTTTCCAGAGCAGCTTTCATCACCACACTCAAATACTGTTGTGAGACCAAGACTGTGTATGAGCAAGATAAAAGAGCATGAGAGAAATCCCACCAGCAATGCCTCTATTGCATCCATTAGATTCAATGGGAGAACCATCAAACAAATGCTAGTGTATTCCTTAAAGTCAATTCCACAAGTACTCCTCCAGAACCAACTTCAATGGAATGGATGTTGTGTCCGGAATGCCAAAATACACTTCTCCCACAAATTCCTGTTTTGTCAACCCTCAGGTGAGTAATTTCCAGCACAGGAAGAAAGAAAACAGTTCAAAGACACTGTGAAGCTCTCCTCGAAGCATGTAAGAGTGACATTAATAACTGGGAGGAGAAATGCTACCAATTGTTCAAAAGGATGCACTGATCCATCAGGCTGCATCACCTTGAGTCACAATGATGAGACAAAGCAGCAAGAGAAAGACAAGAAAGCAAATCCTGCCCTTCAGATCTCACTGCCAAATGGGACACCCGACACCATGTGTGTCCAAAGACATGGGTTGACAATCAGCCGCATGAAGATCTGTGACAGAATCTCACACTTGTAAAAAGAAGCCGTCCATGAAATATTTCACCTGCTGATGACAACAGGTGAAATTTACTTTTGTTTGAGTGTGACTTATTGTAATTGTTGTGGATGGTAGTAATTGTAAAGTTGTAATTTTGTGACAATAATGAAGTACCAGAAAAGTCAGCTGAAATTTTCTGTCGGTTATCATATTCATTTTCTCTGTCAATCAAATCATGCACCAATATCTCGAAATGTGATGGGAATATCAGCCTCTCAGAAAGTAATTTTTTTTTCATTAACTGTGCTCTATTCTGTTTATTTTTAATTGTTATTACAATGTGTTACTGAAATGTTAGCATAATTACAACTTCTTGTTCTTCCCAACATACAGTCATAGTGGACTATAGAAAGAATAATTCACTCTGCATCTTCCTTGTATTCAGGCTAACAGCTAATATGTGAAATTAGCCACACAGTATCTTTCCACCACTATGATCTTGACTTCTGCTAAAGTACTCTTATCACTGCACAGAATGTGCACTTCACGCAGAAATGGTTTATTACAGATATGAATGTGTGACTGATGACAGAGAGATTTCCACCACAGATATCTATAATTCATCATTACATTCATGCAAAGAAATAATATAAAGAAAAGGAAAATTAAAGTTATGTGAATACCTACAACCACAAAGAAAACATTTTAAATTGATTCTTAGTCATTTAAAAGCATTGAATACCAAGAGGGGAAGAGAATAAAGATTCCTAAATTTCTACTGCTGAGATGTTCACATTTTTTCTTGGAGCAAGATCTCTGTGGTCATAATATTACACAGAATATTTGCTGTAAAGTACAGCATATTGAAAGCATTAAAGAAGCAACCTGATGGTTTAGAAACACATAAATGCTACAGTAGACCATTAATCTTTCATTAAGAGCACACAGTTCCACACTGACATTTCCTTATAAATGCTGCTCTTCCCATAGATGTTTAGTGATCTGAATCAAGTTCTGAGCAACATTCCCAGTGATCACTGTGTATTGTGCCACTCCGTCATCCTGAATGCACCTGCAGCTATCAACAGTTAACCTCAGCATCACCTTCAGCACATCTTAATGCTGTCCAGGTTTGGAGGACAACTTGCTATGTTTAGCACAAGGGAAAACTGAAAAAAAAGCAAAGAACAGTAGATGGTAGAAATTAGAGCAAAATCAGAAATTGCTAGATAAACTCAGCAGGTCAGGTAACATCTGTGGAGAAAAAGCAGAGTTACCATTTTGGGTCCAGTGACACTTCTTTAGAATGGGGGAAAACTGTTTTGGTTGCTGGAAGACAGTCATCTGAACTCCAGGACATCTCTGCAGAGTTCCTGAATGTTCCAATCGTTCACTGAAACATTCACCGAACACTCGGTCACCATGAAGGCTAAACCACCTGATGAAGGAGTGGCGCTCCGAAAGCTAGTGCTTCCAATTAAACCTGTTGGACTATAGCCTGGTGTTGTGTGATTTTTAACTTTGTAACAATTTCATGTTCCCCATTTTTGTGACTAGCTTTCAATTCTTGATTTATTAATTGTGCAGGAAGTTCCCAGCTAAAAGTTGGGTTCAGTTCTGGAATCCTGCAAGTCAACGTTTATGCAAGTCAACGGAGGACAATGTGGGATCCACTCCACTTCAACTCCTCCCCCTACTCTGCCAAGGACATGCAAGTCCTGGGCCTCTTCCGCTACCAAATCCAAGGCACTCAATATCTGGCGAAGGAACACCTCATCTTCTGCCTTAGGACCCTCTAACACATGGCTTCAATGTCGATTTCACCAGTTTCCTCATTTCTCCACCCATCAACTTATCCACGATCCAACCCTTCAACTTGGCACCACCCTCTTGAACTGCCCTACCTGTCCATCTTCCTTCCCAACTATTTGCTCCACCCTCACTCTGAACTATCACCATCACGCTCACCTTCATCTACCTATCACCTTCCAAGCTACCTTCTCCCCAGCCCTTAACTCTCAGCCCCCTTGGGCCACCCCCACATTCCTGAAGAGCTTATGTTCGAAACGTCGACTCTCTTTCTCCTCAGATGCTGCCTGACCTGCTGTGATTTTCCAGTGCTACACATTACTTTTTGACTACGCATTATGACATAGCACCATCATGCCTAATGCTTTCACCCCACTCCCAGGATGACACATTCATATAATACTTTCATCCAATATAATACTCTATTTACAACTCAACTTCCAAAATGCCCTCCTCAAACATTCCATCTGACCTTTGACAATTTTTTGTGAGCTCCTCCTTGCATTTTATACAACTCTGTGAACTCCTTGGGATATTTTTCTAACTAAAGGACACTTTATAAATCCAACTGTTGTTATTTCTGTTTCTATTCCAGAGACCCTTTGCATCATGTGGAAATAAAAAATCTCTCTTGGAGGTTTGCTGCAACAATATTATTTTCAGTTTGGAATTGACAGAAGAAATAACAGCAAATCATCAACTATAATAACTTTGTTCTTTCCATATCAGTATCATGACACTGGCGAGAGGTACACTCACATTGTGTGGATAAACAGATGTGTTCATACCATGCTGATGCTATTGTCACTGCAAACAGCTGAAGCAATTTCAAACATTGTGCAGTCATCTAGAAAGGTTACCAGGAGAGCTTGTCAGATTTTGCTCATACTTGCCCTGAGATACAGAATCAAGGCATTTGCCCAGTTCATTGTAATGTCTGCTGGCTCATTTTGAGGGAACCAGACCTAATTCATGTGTTGCACAACACAGAAACTAACTACAGGAAACCTCACTGAATTATACGTCTTAAGCAGTGAATTTTGGCTCAGATCTGTCCATTAAAATACTGTTCTTACACTAGGTTTAACATCCATTCAGAGCATACACCATTGTTGTACACTGCTTTCCAATTTATGCTGAAGGATTCTTGTTAAAACCTTGTATGTTCATGAAGTATCTACAACTGGCCTGTTTCCTTAACCTCCATCACAAGAGAAGGGCAATTTATTAATAATTGTTCATGACCAGAATTTATTGCTCATCCATAGTTCCCAAAAAGGCAGGCAATAAACTGTCATGTTACCGTGGGGACAAAACCAAAAATTGTTGGTAAAACTCAGCAGGTTTCAGCATCTCCAGATTCTGAAGAAGGGTCAATGGACCAAAAACTTTGAATTTACTTTCTTCCCATCTGCGTTCTTTCCAGAGATGCAGACAGACCTGCTGAATTTCACCAGAAATTTCTGTTCATTTTCAGAATCCGCACTTCTTTGTTTTCCGTCACATTACCGTGGATCTGGAATCACACGTAAGATGGACCAGGTGAGGATGGCAGGTTTTCTTCCTACTCATACATTAGTGAACCAGATACATTCCTTTTTTAAGAAAACAATAATTGACAGCTGTTGCATGATCACTATTATGCATGTTTTTCATTCCAGATTTTTATTGTAATCACATTCCATCATTTGCCACAGTGGGATTCAAATTCATGTCCACAGAATATTAACCTGATGTTCTGATTTACTAGTCCACTACACCACCAATTCTGAAAATATTGACTTGGTACAGCAGTAACTTAGATAGGGGTTCTACAGGCTTTCTTGATTAACTTTGGAGGGATTGGTCAAGTGAAAAACTAAAGAACTTGATTTGGCTGCGTTGAATATAGAACGGATTATATTTTGTCTGCAGTACAGGCGATCCAGAAAGACTGAATGGCTTTTTGTTAATTTCAAGCTCTCTTGCAAATATTATTTAACACAGTGGATTTCCATAAAATGCTTGCGAGTGAGTAATGCACAAAGATGTGTTGAAATGGTTTTTCTGTTTCCATTCAATTTAGCATTTATCTAATGTCTGTATCATCACATTTTGCATCCAATATTCTCATTGACTGCAAATCTGCACAATTAATTTATTATTTGCTGATCACATCACAAATTTCTGATTGTACAACAGAAATCAAATGACATTTTGGACAATATATTAACTGTAGAATGCTGTTGCTATAATAACTTCTCACAATCTGAACTGAATCCCAGTCTCAATACACATTTTACCATTTTCTAACAATCTTTCCTTCACTTCCAAACCTCTCATTGCCTAACAATTCCCTCTCATGATGCAGATTCACTGTGCTCCGGATCAGGATAGTTTTTCTAATTTCCTCACCAAAACAGCCAAAGTTGCTTGCTCCCTAATGCGCCAACACTGCCAGAAAATCAGACAAGGGAAATTGCACTTACTTGTTCAACTTTAGAATTCAAAATTATTTTCTTTCAATTTTCATTTTCATGCTTCTAGTCAGCACCCAGGAAGCAACTACATGAGCCTGAATATATTATCACTGTTCTCCAATGCTGGCATTTCACCTTTGGTCCATCAAATAATAAATTCCTTGGCATCATAACAGATATCTTCCCTCCTTGCATTCCCTGTCATTTGCACCATTTGATGCTCCTCTTCAGCTTAGGCTGCAGGCTTCAAGCTGGCAGTCTGCTTCCTGCTCCATCTTTGATTGCTCCCTACTTGAGGTCAATTCAATCCTTGCCTCTGGTCCATTTGACCTGTCCATTAGACAATTTACGTCCCTCCTCTTCTTTCAACTTCACTGCTGTGACAGTGTCTGAATGTGGAGATCATCCACATCCATTAGTACAGCAGAAAAATCAGATGTCCAAGATAGTCTTCAGCACCGTCTTCTCATCCTCATTTTGTAACAGCTCCCAGGCAATATCTTGCATCACATCTTCTGCACTCAAGTCCTATTAGTAATAATGAAACAGGTCCTGCCTCCCATTATCTTAGGGCTCATGCCCGAAACGTCGATTTTCCTGCTCCTTGGATGCTGCCTGACCTGCTGCGCTTTTCCAGCAACACATTTTCAGCTCTGATTTCCAGCATCTGCAGTCCTCACTTTCTCCCATTATCTTACATTCTCTTATGATGATTGTAACACTGGACTATCAATTTTCAAAATGCTTTATCTTCTTTAGTCCTTGGGACCTATCATGACTAAATGTTTTTTTTACAATAAAAAGAAACAGAGTTAAGATGGCCACAATGATCAACTGACTACAAGTAAAGCCGATCCATCATTAAAGAAGACCCATTCTGAATTGAAACTAGCATATCGCCAAAATGACTGAAACCAGTTACTCAGGTCTGTATCACCTGTCGGATTTAAATCTTTCTGAATAAAAGTTGCCTGCAGATTATCCAGCTTGTAAAAAAGACAATTAAACCAGACACATGAATTAAGAATAAGTGTATTTCAACAAGTAGTTTTTGGGGCTGAATCATGGTTTGGAGACGCCGATGTTGGACTGGGGTGTACAAAGTTAAAGTCACACAACACCAGGTTATAGTCCAACAGGTTTATTTGGAAGCACTAGCTTTCAGAGTGCTACTGCTTCATCAGGTGGTTGTGGAGAATAAGATTGTAAGACGCAGAATTTAAAGCAAAAGTTTACAGTGTGATGTAACTGAAATTATATATTGAAAAAGTTCTGGATTGTTTGTTAAGTCTCTCATCTTTTAGAATGACCATGTGGGTTTCAGTTCTTTCACATGTAAATCGCATTTTTTTAAAAGTTACATTCTCAAGTGAATTTTAACAATTGGTGTCATGTCGGCCCAGATAATGTATTGAAGGTGTGAGCTTCCCTGTGAGGCTATCTGTGCCACAATGGGCAGATTGATTCTAATCTAAAAATCGGATTTACAGAATCTTACATGGATTCATGCAGTTTTTGAGCAAAGTAAAATGTAATTCTGCAAATACAAATTCACCCCACAAACTCATATGTGTACATGCGCATGTGGGTGGATGGGTGTGTGTGCGTATGTGCTTGTGTATGTGTCATGAGTATCTCTCTTGTGTATGTGAGTGTAAAGGGCCATAAATCTGTGAGAGGGTGTGTGTAGGAGTGTATGTACGAGCATATGACAGAGGGTCTGTGTGAGTGTGTGTGTTTGTAGAAGAGTGTGTGTGTCTGTAGGATTGTGTGTGTATGTATCCATCTGTCTGTTTGTATAGTGCAATGCGGTCACTTGTAGTGTGACATGAACCCAAGCTCCCGTTGAGGCCATCCTCATGGGTACCGAACTTGTCGAACGCCTTACTGACGTCCGTATAGATCACATCTACCACTCTTCCCTCATCAATCCTCTTTGTTACTTCTTCAAACAACTTAATCAAGCTTGTGAGATGTGATTTCCCACACACAAAGCCATGTTGACTATCCCTTATCAGTCTTTGCCTTTCCAAAAACATCTACATCCTGTCCCTCAGGATTCCCTCCAACAACTCGTGCACAACCAACATCAGACTCACTGGTCTACAGTTCCCTGGCTTGTCCTTACCACTTTTCTTAAAGAGTGGTACCACGTTTGCCAACCTCCAGTTTTCCGGCACCTCACCTGTGACTATCGATGATACAAATATCTCAGCAAGAGGCCCAACAATCACTTCCCTAGCTTCCCACAGAGTTCTAGGGTACACCTGATCAGATCCTGGGGATTTATCCAGCTTTATATGTTCCAAGACATCCAGCACTTCCTCCTCTGTAATATGGATATTTTGCAAGGTATCACCATCAATTTCCCTACATTCTTTTTCTTCCATATCCTTTTCCACAGCAAATACTGATTCAAAATACTTGTTTACTATCTCCCCCATTTTCTGTGGCTCCACACAAAGGCCGTCTTGTTGATCTTTGAGGGGCCCTATTCTCTCCCTAGTTATCCTTTTGTCCATAATGTATTTGTAAAAACCCTTTGGATTCTCCTTAACTCTATTTGCCAAAACTATCTCCTGTCCCCTTTTTGCCCTCCTGATTTCCCTCTTAAGTATACTCCTACTACCTTTATACTCTTCTAAGTATTCACTTGATCTATCCTGTCTATACCTGACATATGCTTCCTTCTTTTTCTTAACCAAACACTCAATTTCGTTCTTCATCCAACATTCCCTATACCTACTAGCTTTTCCTTTCACCAAAACAGGATTACACTTTCACTGGACTCTCGTTGTCTCGTTTCTGAAGGCTTCCCATTTTCCTGCGAACATCTGCCCTCAAACAGCTTTTGAAAGTTCTTGCCTAATACCGTGAAAATTGGCCTTTCTCCTTAGTCACCTGCCCTGCCTTATTTCCCAAGAGTAGGTCAAGTTTTGCACCTTCTCTAGTAGGTACATTCACATAATGAATCAGAAAATTTTCTTGTACACACTAACAAATTCCTCTCCATCTAAACCCTTAACACTATGGCAGTCCCAGTCTATGTTTGGAAAGTTAAAATCCCCTACCATAACCACTGAATCAGAAAGTTTTCTAGTCTTCTCTTTGTTCACAAAACTCTTCACTTTTTAAACATTATACCTGTATTTGATGATGTATTTTATGATTTTCTTAGAGTTAGCAATAAATCAAATTCCTCTTTCTTTTACTCATTATGCTTTCATTGAAAAATGATTGATCTGCCATACTCAAAAATAATCTTAAAATCTTTCTTGTGGACGACCAGTGTGCCATGAGATAGGAGCTGATTGATAGTCTTCTCCTGGTCATAACAATTCTCTGTTTTATTTAAACACTCAAAAATAATAATAATAAAAAAGAACTTTTGCAAGGCATACAAAGATAGTATGATTTGCTTAGTGTTTTGTTAAAGTGTGAAGTTATCTTTACAGATTCCACCACCCATTTACATCTTCCCTCAATTGCAGTCTACTCAAGTCAATGAGAATCAGGAAAGACATGTAATGGGTGGCAGAACTGAAACCATTTTAAATTATCACCCAATGTAACATTATCCCTTCTCCCACAAACAACTCCCACACAGTAAGAATGAAAAAGCTTCAGAGATAAACAAATACATAAATCATAATGAGTGAATTGACGGGAGAAGGTATAGAAGACACAGAGACAGAAAGGAGGGAGACATATTGAAAAACAAGGTTCTGTTCCAGATGAACAGTAATTTTACTTTAACTTTATCCATCAATAATGTAATGGATCTATCAATCTTGTAACATATGATATATCATAATCCGATATGCTGTAAACGAGTTGCAGTTAGAGATTTAATATGGTTTTCCTAGTTTATCTTTAAGGCACAAAAAATTATCAGTAAAATTTTTCTAAAAGTCACAGTGGACAGAGGAGAAATTATTCTATTCAGCAATTTTTTCACAAGCTGGAATGGACTGCCAAAAAGGATGGAGAAAGTTAATACAATCATAAACTACCAGAGGAAAATATTGGTAAATTAATCAATAATGATCAATTTGGAGCCAAGTGGATAAGAAGAAAGGTTTGGGATTATTTGGAGAACTCTGACAAGGAGTCACTGCAGAGGTAAGGGGCTGAATGGTCTGCTGCTGAGCTTTCTGATTCAATGCTTCTGGTACAAACAATGAGTAACTCCCTGGTAAATCATCAGTACATTCACATGAGCTTAGAGAATAATTTCAAAAAGCCTGCAAAGAAAATATCAGATTCAGACAATTAACAAAATTCATTAAATTTGTTATGTCTTTTCTAATTGTGGGGCGTGGGAGGGATGGATTTCTCAAACACTACATTAAAGGATAATTTTTATTTGTTTTCTGTTCAGCACAATACAGTGAATCAAGTATTAGATCATTCCTAAGCATTGGAGGGTGTTTCAGGTTATGACCTGCTGAAAATAATTCAAAGCTAGAAGATTTGATCTATCTTGCTGGCTCCAAATCATGGGTTAGGTAAAACGCAACACAGACTTTGTTTAGAAATACATCTTGGTACTTGGAGTGAACCACAAAGCAAAAAATTAAAAATCAAGTATCAAATCTTCTCAGTCAGACATCGTAAATGTTGCAGCTGTGCCTTGTTCATGCAAACCTGAAGCGATGTGAAACTAAGTGGTTTTACATCTGCGCTTTTAAAATTTTGTTTGATTGAGCACTGCACCAACCAGCAGCTAGAACCAGCTAATTAATATTAGTTTACAGTGAAACTGCGGAACCTGGCACTGTGCTGGTTACAAATTACAAACATAAATCACATAGGAATGAAGCATCAGATGCAAAGAAACATCAAAATATGCACTTGTCACTTTGCACCAGCAAAAGGAGCAGAGATTCCACGCGATTCTCAGCCTTAAAATATGGCAGTGATTGTCTAAACTGCTCCAGGGAAGAATTACATTTCACCTGTGATCAGGATCAGTGATCACATGCTTCAGGGTTGGAGAGATACACCTGCTTAGGGAGAAGCCTATCCAGAGAAGTCCAAATTGGCACTAACCATTCTGCAGAAACAGCAAAGCTGAGATTTTGGCAAACTCATTGAGTACCTCTAGGACAAATATAAAGCTGCAAGTA
Source organism: Chiloscyllium plagiosum (assembly GCF_004010195.1). Classification (NCBI taxonomy): domain Eukaryota; kingdom Metazoa; phylum Chordata; class Chondrichthyes; order Orectolobiformes; family Hemiscylliidae; genus Chiloscyllium; species Chiloscyllium plagiosum. The sequence continues at coordinate 26,357,942 of NC_057721.1, forward strand.
AGAAGTAGTAGGCCATTTGGCACTTCAAGCCTGCTTTTTTAATAAGGTGAAGGCTTGAGTTATACAGAAAGGCTGGATAGGCTGCGATCTTTTTCACTGGAGCATAGAAGGTTGAGAGGTGACCTTATAATGGTTTATAAAATCATGAAAGGTATAGATTGGATTAATGGTAGGTATCTTTTCCCTGGGATGGGGGAATTTCAAGACTATGGGGAACATTTTTAAGGTGAGAGGAGGGAGATTTAGAAAAAGACATGAGGAGCATTTTTCACAGAGGGTGGTTCGTATGTTGCATGTACATCCTGAGGAAGTGCTGGATGTGAGCACAATTTGAATGTTTAAAAGACACTTGGGTAAGTATATGAATAGGAAAGGTTTGGATAGATATGGGCCAGTAGCAGGCAGATAGGACTAGTTTAGTTTGGGAGTATATTCAGCATGGATTGGTTGGACCAAAGGGTCTATTTCCGTCCTTTACGACTCTATAACTGCTGACCTGATGGTGTTTCAAATTCCACATTCCCATCTACCTTGGACAACTTTTGATTCCTTTGCCTAAAAGAATCAATCCACACATCTCTTCAAAATATTCAAGAACTCCACTTCCACCTTGTTCTGAGCCAGAGAGCTTCAAAGTTGCACAACATTCAAAGGGAAAGAAAAATTCTCTTTGTCTCTGTCCTAAAAAGGCAACTGTAAATTTCTAAACATGCCCTTACGTTCTGGGCTCATCCACAACTTCCCAGAAGTCAGTGCTCAATAACAATTTCCTCAGTAAAGCTGGACTAAGATCCTTCCCTTTTCGAACATAGAACATAATAGCGCAGTACAGGCTCTTCGGCCCTTGATGTTGCACCAACCTGTGAAACCAATCTAAAGCCTATCTAAACTACACTATTCCATTATCATCCATATGTTTATGGAATCACCATTTAAATGCCTTTAATGTTGGCCTGTCTACTATTGTTGCAGGCAGGGTATTCCAAGCCCTTACTACTCTTTGAGTAAATAACCTATCTCTGACACCTACCCTTTATCTGTCACCCCTCAATTTAAAGCTGTATCACCTTGTGCAAGGCATTACAACCCGAGAAAAAAGGCTCTCACTGTCCAAACTATCTTGTACGCCTCTATTAAGTCACGTCTTAACCTTCTTCTCCATACCAGACAACATCCTTGTAAATCTCCTCTGCACCCTTTCTAATGCTTCCACATCCTTCCTATAATGCGGCAACCAGAACTGGACACAATACTCCAAATTTGGCCACACCAGAGTTTTGTACTGCTGCAACATAACCTCTTGGCTCTGAAACTCAATCCTTCTACCAATAAAAGCTAACACACCGTACGCCAATCAATCTGGGTGGCAACTTTCACGGATCCAAGCACATGGACACTGAGATCTCTGCTCATCTACACTACCAAGAATCTTACCATTAGCCCAGTACTCTGTATTCCTGTTACTCCTTCTAAAGTGAATCACCTCACACTTATCTACATTAAACTCTATTTGCCACCTCTCAGCTCAGCTCTGCAGCTCATCTATGTCCCTTTGTAACCCGCACATCCTTCCGCACTGTCCACAATTCCACCGACTTTAGTGTCATCTCCAAATTTACTAACTCATCCTTCTATAGCTCATTCAGGTAATTTATAAAAATGACTAACAGCAGTGACCCCCAAACAGATCCTCGTGGTACATCACTATTATCTGAACTCCAGGATGAACATTTCCCATCAATCACCACCCTCTGTCTTCTTTCAACTCACCAAATTCTAATGCAAACTGCTAAATCGCCCTCAATCCCATGCCTCCATATGTTCTGCAATAGCCTACCTTGGGGATCCTTATCAAATGCTTTACGGAAATCCATATACACCATATCAACTGCTTTACCCTCATCTACCTGTTTGGTTAGTTTCTCAAAGAACTCAATAAGGTTTGTGAGGCACAACCTACCCTTCACAAAACACTATTCAACTTATTTCTTTCTAGATGATTCTAAATCCTCTCTTATAATCCTTTCCAACATTTTATCCACAACTGAAATAAGACTCACTGATCTATAATTGATTTGGAGATGCCGGTGTTGGACTGGGGTGTATAAATTTTAAAATCACACAACACCAGGTCACCTGATGAAGGAGCGTTGCTCCAAAAGCTAGTGTGCTTCCAATTAAACCTGTTGGACTATAACCTGGTGTTGTGTGATTTTTAACTTTGATCTATAATTGATTTGGATAATTGATATAATTGATCTATAATTAACAGGGTTGTCTTTACTCCCCTTCTTGAACAAGGGAACAGCATTTGCTATCCTCCAGTCTTTTGACCCTATTCCTGTAGACAATGACAACATAAAGATCAAAGCCAAAGGCTCTGCAATCTCCTCTCCAGCTTTCCAGAGAATCCTTTAATAAGTCCCCTCCAGCCCAGGGGACTTACCTATTTTTACATTTTCCAGAATTGCTAACACCTCCTCCAAATGAACCTCAATCCAGTCTGGTCTAATAGCCTGTATCTCAGTATTCTCCTCGATAACATTGTCTTTTTCCTGCGTGAATACTGACGAGATTTATTCATTTAGTGCCTCTCCTATCTCTTCGTACTCCACACTCAGCTTTCCACTACTGTCTTTGTGAGAAATGTGTAGGCTTCTTTACAGCCTGTAACTTGATGACAGAGGTAAAGAATGTGAGACAAACAAGTCAGACTGGATTCCTGCTCTCCCTCTGTAGATCAGATAGCAAGTGATTTAGAGTCTCAGAATAGTACATTTTAGCAACTCAACAAATTCCAAATTCAGCCAAAACAAGGGCATGCATTTCTGGTGCCAACGGCTCATCTCAGGGAACTAATTGGAAGGCTGTCAAGCTGATAGTGTAACTTTATTCCCCCCATCAGTATTTCCATAACCAGGTGATGAGATAACTGTAAAAGTATTGGTGCTTAATTTAATATAATGGGCTTTGATGCTTTCCTTTATCCAAAATTGGCTTGAAGCAGATGGTTCATCTCTTACACTTTGTTCCAGCTTTACTTTGATTGTTTACTCAATGTCGGGTACTCAGAAGCTTCTGGAAATGTGATCATATGACCAGCCTTGGTCATTTTATGAATCCAGCCAGATTATCCATTTTTAAAAGAAACAGATTTAAACATCAATATCCCTTAGCAATTGGTAAAATATCCATTTATGCAAATCAGTTTACTGTCAGCTAGCCAATTATCTATCCATGCTATTATGTTACTCCCAAAGCGCTGTGTTACAACATATTTCTATTTTACTCAATGAACTTTTATGGGTCATCAATCACTTTGTCAAATACATTCTGGAGATCCAAATGCAGTATATCTGCAGGCTCCCCCAATCCACAAAGCAGGTTTCTCCTTCAAATAACTCAAATAAAATAGTCAAATGTGATTTCCATTCTATCAAAGAGATATCAGTCTGCATGGCATAGCTCAAAGCTGTTTTGCTAACATTCCTACTTCATGTCATTGAAACATGGACAAGATATGCACTATATTAAGAAAGTGAATTACATTCAGCTAAGCTGTCTGAGGAGATTAATGATGACTAATGACAATACAAGGTTGCTGAATTTTTATAAGGAGCTACCATGTCAAACACAGAATCTTCATTCATGAAGACATGGTTATGTTGGTCAAGCCATTTTGTGTGGAGCCTGAGGAATTAATTCTTTGGGATGTTTTATAGTTATCAATACACCATAAAACAATCTAATAGTGGACATCAAAAGAGATATAAAGTTCTAGAAGCCATGAAAAACACATTTGACATTTAGGAAAAATTGACACAAAGGTAAAAAAGGAAACGGGAATTGTGCCTAAAGTAAAGAATGGGAACTTTGTTCTAGTGACAAGGGATCACTGATTCAAAGAACAGGATATAGACAATGCCAGCTTCATAAGAGGGCCTCTGAGATATCCATGTTTTTCCTGAAAAGAGTATTCCCTGCTACCCATCTCCTGCACTTCTGCCCTCTCCCCTTCTCTTCCTGCCCGGCAAGCTAGTAGGGTCTCCAGATCCTCACTTACCATCCCATAAGCCTTTGCATCACAACCATTTCAACACAACCATTTCTGCTACCTTGAGCGGGGTGCCCCGACTGGACACATGGCTCTTACCAATTTTTAATGATGCAACATAGAAAGCATCCATCCAGATGGTGGAAATATGGATTCCACTGCCTGGAAGGGTTGTGGAGGAAGGTACTCTCATAACATTTAAGCAGTATCTAGAATAGCACTTAAATGCGAGGACACAGTAGGCTATGGACCAAATGCAGGTAAATGGAATCATTTAATTTGGTATTTGTTGGTCAGTACAGGGATCAAAGGACCTGTTATATGCTTTATGATTCTGTTACTCTATGATTCTAACATGAAAACAAAATACTTAAGAACACAAAGGTTGTGGGAGATAGAAGTGAAGGACTACCCTTTAGCCAATACATGGGTAGGTGTAAGGAATCCCAAAGGAAATGGGCAAAAGTCATGTATGGTTTTATTAAGACCCTAAATGATACCTGGAATTTTCAGCATCCACCACAAATGCACACATGTGACATACGGTGGAAAAGGAATATATTGGATACAACCAGTGAGCCTTGATAACAATACAGTAATGTTCATTGTCCAGTGAGCTACTCAAGTGATTGCTTCCATTGCTGTGCCCCAGTGACACTTGGATAGTGATAATTAACATCCGGACTCCCCATAAGACCAAATGAAGTTATTAATCACTTAAATGAGGATTTGCTGAGATACCTACTTCCTAAGGAAAATTAAATCCCAAAAATGCTAGAATGTCCATGGAAGATGAAGAGAAAAGCATTATCAGGGAATCCAAAAGGAGACCAAACAACTGGGAGAGGGGTTGTAAGTCAAGTAGGAAGAGGCACAGTGGTAGCAAATGTTTTAGGACTGTCAATATCAAGGTGGGCACTCATCCCTGGATTAAAATTGGTTCCCATATACTTATAATGGTGTAGCTGGGAGTCCAAGTTGAACTCACTGTTGAATGTGGAACTCGCTGCTGACATAGATATCACCAATCGCTGTCTGAGGAGTTGCAAACTGAAATGCAGGTGTGTTCAGGCTGGTACATGATAAATCTCTACAGATGGAACTTGTGTATCTTACTTACCAAGCAGACCCTGGAATGTGGAGCAAACCCAAAGGACCATGAAAGATAGTGTGATTTCTCGGCATGGCCAAGGGCCAAAAGAGAATAATTATGGGTGCCAATCAACTACAAAAATTAATTAAGCAACCAGTTTAGAGATATAAGCTAACTATAAAGACATGAGAGTGGAGCTGGCCAGAGTAAATCGGAAGGGGAACCTAGCAGGGAAGATGATAGGGCAGCCAACAGCAGTGTCTGAGGGTAATTCAGGAGGTTCAGCAGACATTCCTCCCTACGAAGAAGAAAGATATTATATGGAGGATGCAGAACCATGGCAGACAAGGCAAGTTGGGAACAGCACACAAGCAAATCAAAAAGTATAAAATGTAGTGTAGATTAGTGGAAGTCAGAGGATTGGGAAGACTTTGAAAATCAGCAAAGGGTAACTAAAAAAAATAAGCATGGGAAGATGTTGAAATATGGGAGTAAGCTAGTTACTAAAATAAAAAAAAGGCATGAATTTTTTTAGATTTATAAAAGGTGAGCAAGAGGCAAGAGCTGACATTGTATCACTTGAGAAGCTGAAGTAATAGCAATGTGGAACCAGGGAATGGTGGAGGAACTGATGAGGTACTTGGCATCTGTTTTCACAGTGGAAGACACCAGCAGCATACCAGAACTTCAAGAAAGTCATAGAGCGGAGGTGAATGTAGTAATCCTTACCCATGGGAAAGACACTGGGGAAGCTGAAAGGTCTGAAGGTCGATAAATCACCCGAACGAGATGGACTACACCGCAGAGTCTAATGGAGACAGCTGAGGATGTTGTAGATTAATTGGTGGTGATCTTTCAGGAATCACTGGAATCAGAGAGGGTCCCAGAAGATTGTAAAAAGGCTACTGTAACACCCCTGTTTAAGAAAGGAGGGAGGCAGAAGACTGGAAGTTGTAGGTCGATTAGTTGTTGATAAGATTTTGAGTCGATCTTAAACGATGAGATTGTGGTGTACTTGGAAGTGCATAGTAAAATAGAGTTGAGGCAGCACAGCTTCATCAAGGGGAGGTCATGCCTGACAAATCTGTTAGAATTCTTTGAGGAGGCAATCAGCATGTTAGACAAAGGGGAGTCAGTTGACGTGATCTATTTGGATTTCCAGAAGATCTTTGACAAGGTGCCACATAGGACACTGCCAAATAGGATAAAGATCCCGTGGTTTTAGAGGCAAGGTTCTGGCATTGATAGAGGATTGACGGATGGGCAGAAGGCAGAGGATGGGATAAAGGGGTCTTTTTCAGGATGATTGCCAGTGACTAATGGAGTTCTGTGGGGGTCAGTGTTGGGACCACAACTATTTATGGTACAAATTAACGACTGAACAAAGTAACTGAGGGCAATGTTGCTAAGTTTGCAGAAAACACAAACATAGCTGGAGGGACACAGTGTTGAGGAAGCAGGGAGGCAGCAGAAGGATTTGGACAGGCTAGGAGTGTGGGCAAAGAAGTTACAGACGGTATACAATAGGGAAAAGTGTGAAGTTATGCGTTTGCTAACAGAATAGAGCTGTAAACTCTTTTCTAAATGGGGAAAAGGCTTTGAAATCTGAAACATAAAGGAACTCAGGAGTCCTATTTCAGGATCATCTTAAGGTCAACATGTGGGTTCAGTTGGCAGAAGGGAAGCCAAATGCAAGGTTAACATTCATTTCAAGAGAGTTAGAATACAAGAGCAGAAATGTACTGCTAAGGCTGTGGTCAGACTGCATTTGAAATATTGAGAGTAGTTTTGGGCCCTATATCTAAAGAAGGATGTGCTGGCCTTGGAAGTGGTCAAGAGGAGATTTACAAGAATAATCCCAGAGATGAAGGGCTGGTCATGTGAGGAGCAGTTGAAGACCTTAAGGCTGCAGTCAATGAGGTTTAAATGGATGAGGGGATACTCAATGAGGTCTCAGAATACTGAGAGGTCTCAGTAGAGCGGACATTGAGATGTTTCAACTAATCGGACAAATTAGAACCCAAGGGCAGAGCCTCAGAGTGAAGGGATGACCCTATAGAACTGAGATGAGGAGGAAGTTTTGCAGCTAGAGGGTGGTTAATCTGTGGAATTCATTGCCACAAATGGCTGTGGAGGCCAAGTTATTGAGAGTCTTTAAGACAGCGATAAATTGATTCTTGAGTGATGTGGCAGGGGAACGAGGTTGAGAAACATACCAGCCATGATCGAATGGCAGAACAGACTCAACGAGCCAAATGGCCTCCTCCTGCACATATATCTTATTGCCTTATAAATCGCAAAAGCTTTGGAAGGTGTTTGAAGTCAGGCTTTTAGTTTGCTGTAGCATGACACATGATTGAGGCTTTAAAGTTAAAACAAAACATACTGAATGCAGTAATTTGAATATTGATTATTGAATGGAACCCCTTCAGGGTCACTGGACCGGACATGTTAACTCTGCTTTCTCTGCACAGATGCTTCCAGACCTGCTGAGTTTCTCCAGCAATTTCTGTTTTGTTTCTGATTTCCAGCATCCTCAGTTAGAACATAGAACAGTACAGCACAGAACAGGCAATGCAGCCCACAATGTTGTGCCGACCACTGATCCTCATGTATGCACCCACAAATTTCTGTGACCATACGCATGTCCAGCAGTCTCTTAAATGTCCCCAATGACCTTGCTTCCACAACTGCTACTGGCAACGCATTCCATGCTCTCACAACTCTCTGTGTAAAGAACCCGCCTCTGACATCCCCTCTATACTTTCCTCCAACCAGCTTAAACTATGACCCCTTGTGTTAGTCATTTCTGCCCTGGGAAATAGTCTCTGGCTATCGACTCTATCGATGCCTCTCTTATCTTGTATACTTCAATTAGGTCCCCTCTCCTTCTCCTTTTCTCCAATGAAAAAAGTCCGAGCTCAGTCAACCTCGCTTCATAAGATAAGCCCTCCAGTCCAGGCAGCATCCTGGTAAACCTCCTCTGGACCCTCTCCAAAGCATCCACATCTTTTCAAGAATAGGGCGACCAGAACTGGACGCAGTATTCCAAGTGCGGTCTAACCAAAGTTTTATAGAGCTGCAACAAAATCTCACGACTCTTAAACTCAATCCCCCTGTTAATGAAAGCCAAAACACCATATGCTTTCTTAACAACCCTGCCCATTTGGCTGGCCATTTTTTTAGATTAGATTACTTACAGTGTGGAAACAGGCCCTTCGGCCCAACAAGTCCACACCGACCGGCTGAAGCGTAACCCACCCAGACCCATTCCCCTATATTTACCCCTTCATCTATACACCCCTGCAATTTAGCATAGCCAATTCACCAAACCTGCACATCTTTAGGTTGTGGGAGGAAACTACAGCACCCGGAGGAAACCCACGCAGACAAGGGGAGAACATGCAAACTCCATACTGTCGCCTGAAGGTGGAATCAAACCCAGATCTCTGATGCTGTGAGGCAGCAGTGCTAACCACTGAGCCACGGCACCACCCTGCAATTTACTTCAGGGAGAGTATCTACACGATTATTAATTTCACCATTTGAAACAACATCCTCCTCTACCAGCTATATGAAGCAAAATATAGCACTTCCTCTATACATACATATATATATATATATATCGATCACACACACTCAACATAAAACAAAGGAAACCACCCCATATTTGTCTTAACATAATACTGCAAACAGCTTGAATATCAGCACAAATAACAAGATGATTTTGAAATTCAGCATGTGAAATAAAGACATCAAACTAAACTGTGAATGATAATTATAGTGTGATCACTTCAAATGCTTGCACATATATCAGCTAATGATACCAGGTGGAATATTTCCATTAGCTGG
>NC_057721.1:26367269-26392565 GCF_004010195.1 Chiloscyllium plagiosum
GCATTTCTCGTTTCCCAAAGCAGCCGAGGACAAATCTGGTCCGGGCCTGGCGACTTGTCAATCTTAATGTTTGACAAAATTTTCAGCACATCAGCTTCCTCTATCTTATCCATTCCAGCATGCACACCTGCTCTTCAAAGGTTTCATTCACTACAAGGTTTGTTTCTTTCGTAAAGACAGAAGCAAAAAACTCATTTAGGGCTTCCCCTACCTCCTCAGACTCCACACACAAGTTCCCTATGCTATCCCTGATCGACCCTACTCTTTCTTTGACCATTCTCTTATTCCTTACATAAGTGTAAAATGCCTTTGTGTTCTCCCTAATCCGTTCTGCCAAGCCTTTCTCGTGCCCCCTCCTGGCTCTCCTCAGACCTTTTCCTCAGTTCTTTTTTTTCTTTATATATTGAATGTAAATTTAAAATAAAATTATGCGGACACAACTGGAGACATGAGCCATTTAGTTACATAACAAGAGTCTTATTTATTTTCTGAGAGATATGCCCCCTCCTGGCTCTCCTCAGACCTTTTCCTCAGTTCTTTTTTTTCTTTATATATTGAATGTAAATTTAAAATAAAATTATGCGGACACAACTGGAGACATGAGCCATTTAGTTACATAACAAGAGTCTTATTTATTTTACTGAGAGATAATTGTTATAAATGGGAACTCATTGCATTCCCAAGAGATGTGGACACTGGACATAGGCAGACATTAATTAGCCTTACAATGGATTAACTCCTAAATGGTGACTGGTCAGCCTTGTAATGACGTATCAATCTTGTAAAAACCTAAAGGATTACAGATGCTAGAAATCAGAAACAAAAATAGAAATTGCTGGAAAAGCTCAGCAGGTCTAGCAGCATCTGTGGAGAGAAATCAGAGTTAACATTTCAGTCTCAGAACAGGAAATCAGAGTTAACTTTTGGGTCCATTGGACCCTTCCTCTGTTCTGAGCCTGAAATGTTAACTCTGATTTCTTTCCACAGATGTTGCCAGAGCTGCTGAGCTTTTCCAGCAATTTCTACTTTTGTTATCAATCTTGTAATTGTCCTGGGCTGTTTATGGTGACGTGACAAGTTAAGTACTGATATAAAAATGTTAAGTGAGTGATGAATATGCTATCACTTATAAGCAGAGTATGTCACTTGATTGACACCTGTACAGGCCACAGACTGGCTGAAGAAGAACGTGGAGTCTGGGCATGGCGTGGAAGGAACACAGAGATGATGAAAGCAGCTCTTCTCTGGCAAACTTAGGCACACATGAGTAGGGCTGTTTACAGGAATCCAGGATTGTAACCTCAGGACCTGCTACATTTGCATGTATTGACCATGATGTGAGCTCTTCTTCCTCAGTCAGTCACGAGGCATGGCTGTCCTTGGTTTGATACAGAGTTCAGTAGAACCCACAACAAGGGACTTACCAGCAAACTCAACTAAAGTAATAAAAATGGAACAAAAAATAATTAAAAATACAATTACTAGCAAGTGAAATCATTCCCTGAGCACACTGGAGCAGGCAGATTCTCCTGTATACCTCGGTAATTTTTTAATAGGGGTTAGGTGCACTCTGTCGGCCAGGCCCAAGTCCCCTATTATATCTGGCACATAGTCTGTTTTAAGTAAATATACTATTTAAATGAGGTTATAACTCAAACACTGTGGTATCAGCTTCCATCTGTGTCGAAGAGCATGAACTCTCAGGATCACGTGTCGTACTTAACACAGTGATGAATAAATTATGATCTTAAATATATTCATGTTCAGTAAGAGAAATGGCATAAGATGTGTGCATTAAATAATATAGGAAATAGTGCTAATGATTTCTGTTGCCATAGCGTGTGGATTAGGATTTTAATGTAACATTACGCAACCTGGTAAATGTTTCATTAAAACACAGAACTGTACCTATTCTAGGAGGGATTCAAATGCCACTGATACTCCTGATGTTTAAAAAGAATCATATTAGGGAGAAATAGATTTCTATGATGTTAATTGCTGTTTAAATTGTAATTTTGGGTCTGCACAAAAAAAATCTACTAGATGCAGTGTGAAGAAGAAAACTGGGAATTTTTAAAATGATTCCATGAGGTGTTTTTGGAACACAATCTTTTCTCACATGTTTGCCCTGCAGCATTATTCATCCTCACAGCAATTCTAAAACATCAGAGTTGCAGGGCAATAATGAGTCTGGAAATACATAATTGTCAGGGGACAAGTGAGATAAAGTGTCCTATTTTTCAGAGCCCTCGTGGCCCCAGTGTCCTGAATGTGTGACAATTCTCTTATGGAAGTCTTTTATTATTATAAGGAATACTGTGTAGTTTAGATTGAAAAAAAAAATCTTATTATTCAATTTCATATTACTACAGGGCCATCAACAATAACATATTTAAAAATGCTACAGGAATTCCAAAGTCAGGATTTCTAAACATTGGTACAACAGAGTAGACGATCATTTTTAATAGACACTTTGGCACTGCAATGGAGGATATGGGGTGAAAAATTTACCTAAACACATGGAGCTGTTCCACTGCTGAAGCAGCAGTCATTCAATTGATGATGGTGAGCAGAGGAAATGAATTGAAGCCAACCTCAAATGGCTTGGAGCAGCATCCTCCCCAGATTGGAAACTCTGCAGGGAACCTGGGAATGATAAAAATCATTTTCTTCTTTTCATGACAGTGCTCAGATCTCTCAGGTCCTAAGGTTGGGGCCTGAGATCTCTTGGGCTTATAGCTCAGCTTCTGCCTTCCTCTCCCACTGCAAGATCGAAGAAGCAAAGCTCAGGCCAGGTGAGCTGAGTGCACTCATACCTCAGCTCCATGATCAAATTCATAAGGCCATACAAAACAGGAGCTAGCTTCAGCTTTTTGATTGCTCTAGAGTGCATTTCATTAGATCATGGCTGATCTACTACTTTTGCACCATCTCCACATCCTTTAATTTCCATTGTATCCAAAAATCCATCAATCTCAACCTTTAATATGCTTTAATGACTTGGCATCTCTGCAGACAAAAATGATTCCATAAGACCAAAAGACATAGAGTAGAAATTAGGCCATTCAGCCCATCAAGTCTGCTCCACCATTCAATCATGGCTGATAAGTTTCTCAACTCCATTCTGCCACTTTCTCCCCATAACCTTTGATCCCTTTTACAATCAAGAACGTATCTATCTCAGTCTTAAATATACTCAAATGACCTTGCCTCCACAGCCTTCTGTATGCAATGAATTCCATAGATTCACCACTCTCTGGCTGAAGAGGTGTCTCCTTATCTCTGTTCTAAAAGGTCTTCACTTTACTCTAAGGCTATGCCCTCAGATCCTAGTAAGTATTCTGTAAGTTTAAATTAGATTCCCCCTCTCATCCTTCTAAACTCCATCAAATATAGACCCAGAGTCCTCAAACATTCCTCAGATCTTGAGCTGTTCATTCCTGGGACCATTCTCGTGAATCTCCTCTGAATATTCTACATCCTTCTTGAGATATGGGGCCCAAAACTATACACAATACTCTAAATATGGCCTGACCAGAGTTTATTGGGCCTCAGAAGTACACCTCTGCTTTTATATTCAAGTCCTCTCAAAATAAATGCCATTGTTGCATTTGCCTTCCTAACTACTGACTAACCTGCGAAACCTGAACTAGAACTCTTAAATCTCTTTGCACTTCAGACTTCAAAATTTTCACCCCATTCAGAAAATTGTCCAGTCCTCTTTTCTTCCCATGTTGTACTTCTATCTGCCACTTTCCCATGTTGTACTTCTATCTGCCACTTCTTTGCCCTCTCTCCTAATCTGTTCAGCCTCCTCAATGCTACCTGCCCCTCTACATATCTTTATATCGTCTGCAAATTTAGCCAGAATGCCCTCACTTCCTTCATCTAGATTGTTAATGTAAACAGTGAAAAGTGGTCCAAACATTGATCCTTGTGGAATACAGAGCTGAAAAATGTGTTGCTGGAAAAGTGCAGCAGGTCAGGCGGCATCCAAGGAGCTGGAGAATCGATGTTTCGGGCATAAGCCCTTCTTCAGGAATTGCTGAGGAAGGAGATGTGGCTGTGGTAGCGAGTCTGTTTGAGGATGTGGCTGAAGAGCTTCAGGGCAGAGGAGATGACTTTGGGGGTGCAGTGAGAGAGGGACTTACTGAGATCCTTGTAGAGGGAGGAAGAGAGCTTCCTCAAGTGGAATACCACTTGTCACTGGCTGCCATCCTGAGAAGGACACTTTTATCCCACTCTCTGCTTTCTGCCAGATAGCCACGTTTCTATCCAAGTTAGCATCTCACCTCTAACATCATGGGCCCTTATCTTACTCAGTAGCCTCCTGTGTGACACCTTGTCAAAGGCCTTCTTGAACTCCAGGTAGATAATATCCATTGGATCTCCTTGGTCTAATCTGCTCATTACTTCTGTAAAGAATTCTGGCAGATTGTCATGCATGACCTCCTCTTGATGAAACCATGCTGACTCTGACAGATTTTACCATATCCTTGCAAGTATTCATCAATCTCATCCTGCACAAAGGATTGCAGGATCTTATCCAAGACAGAGGTTAAGCTAATCTTTCAGTAATTTTCCATCTTCTGCCTTACTCCCTTTTTAAACAGGGGTGTTACATTCATGATTTTGCAGTCCACTGGGAACCTCCCTGATTGTAGTGATTCCTGAAAGATTACCACTAATTCCTCTGCTATTCTTCAGCTATCTTCCTTGGTACTCTGGTGTGTAATCCATTTGGTCCAGGTAATTTATCCACCTTCAAGTCATTCAGTATTTCTCCACCTTCCTTGGTGATGGCTACCATACTCAGCTCTGCCTCCTCACTCTTCTGAATTTATGGAAAATTATTCATGTCTTCCATGATGAAGACTGACATAAAGTAACTTTGCAGTTCCTCAGCCTTTTCTTTGTTCTCCAGTACAATCTCTCTCACATCATCTTCCAGTAGTCCAATGTCCACTTTCTCACCTCTTTTTCCCTTTATATATCAAAAGAAACTCTTACAGTCTTCCTTTATATTACCCTCATATTCAATCTTCCTCTTTTTTTGTTGCCCTCTGTTGGTCTTTGTAAGCTTCCCAATCCTCTGGTTTCCCACTGTTCTTTGCCACATTATATGTTTTCTCTTTCACTTTTATTCTATCCCTGACTTCCCTAGTCAGTTGTGGTTGCCTCATTCTCCCTGAGCCATGCTTCTTTCTCCTTGGGATGAATTTCTGCTGTGTCTCCTAAAATACTCCCAAAAACTCCTGCCATTACTGTTCCACTATCTTTCCTGCTCAGTTCCTCTCCAGGTCCTCACCAAGTCAATTCTACCCAACTCCTCCCTCATGCCTCTGTGGTTGGTTGCCTTTATTCAGCTGAAATACCATTACCTCTGATTCAATCTTCTTTCTCTCAAATTGCAGAGTAAATTTGATCTTGTTATGATCACTGATTCATAATGTTTTCAGTGAACGAATTTCTCCTGATCCAACTTTCAATTGCTTGATCTCTTAATTGGAGACAGTGAACTATGCTCTAGATTACTCCATCAGTTGAAATATCTTCTCAGCATTTATCATTTCAAGCTGTTTAAGAATTTTATATGCTTCAATTAAGTCACAACTCATTCTTCTAAACTGTAGGGAATGTTGTCCTTGTGTACCTAATTTCTCATCATAGCACAATCCCTTCATCCTAGGAAGTAGTCAAGTGAATCTTTACCTTCATTGCATTCCTCAGAGGACATTCATATTTTTCCATTGGTAAATAGACCAAAACTTTTCAAGGTATTCTAGGTATAGTCCCAATAATGCCTTGCATTACATAGTAAGGCTTTGTTGTGCTTAATCAATCACCTTGTTGACAAAAATACTGCATCAATTAACACACTATTTGCTTTCCTAATCTCTTGTTGAACCTTTAATGTTAACTTTTTGCAATTCATACACACAGGGTTCTCTGAGTTTCTCAGTTTCTCATCAATCAATAACTATCTTGCTTTCTTTACCAAGTAGACAACTTCCCAGTCCACCACATTATATTCTGTCTGTCTTATCCTACCTATTCATGCAGCCTGCCTATACCTTCTTTGTGTCCTCCTCGTGCCACTTAGAGTCATAAAGATGTACAGCATGGTAACAGACCCTTCGGTCCAACTCATCCATGCCAACCAAATATCCCAACCCAATCTAGTCTCACCTGCCAGCACGTGGCCCATATCTCTCCAAACCCTCCCTATTCATATATCCATCCAGGCACCTTTTAAATGTTGTAATTGTACCAGCCTCCACCACTTCCTCTAGCAGCTCATTCCATACATGTACCACTCTCTGCATGAAAAAGTTGTCTCTTAGGTCTCTTTTATATCTTTCCCCTCCCACCCTAAATCTATGCACTCTAGTTCTGGACTCCCCCACCCCAGGGAAAAGTCCTTGTCTATTTATCCTATCTATGCCCTCATGATGTTATAAACCTCTATAAGGTTACCTCTCAGCCTCCGATGCTCCAGGGAAAACAGCCCTAACCTATTCAACCTCTCCCTATCGCTCAAATCCTCCAACCCTGGCAACATCTTTGTAAATCTTTTCTGAACCCTTTCAAGTTTCACAGCATCTTTCCGATAGAAAGGAGACCATAATTGCACACAATATTCCAACAGTGGCCTAACCAATGTCCTGTACAGCCGCAACACGACCTTTCAACTCCTATACTCAATACTCTGACCAATAAAGTAAAGCATTCCAAATGCCTTCTTCACTATCCTATCTACCTGCGACTCCACTTTCAAGGAGCTATGAACCTGCACTCCAAGGTCTCTTTGTTCAGCAACACTCCCTACGACCTTACCATTAAGTGGATAAGTCCTGCTAAGATTTGCTTTCTCAAAATGCAGCACCTCACATTTATCTAAATTAAACTCAATCTGCCACTTCTCGGCTCATTGGCCCATCTGATCAAGATCCTTTTGTACTCTGAGGTAGCCTTCTTCGCTGTCCATTACACCTCCACTGTTGGTGTCATCTACAAGCTTACTAACTGTAGCTCTTATGCTCACATCCAAATCATTTATATAAACGATTAAAAGTAGTGGACCCAGCACCGATCCTTGTGGCACTCCACTGGTCACAGGCCGCCAGTCTGAAAAACAACCCTCTGCCACCGTCCTCTGTCTTCTACCTTTGAGTCAGTTCTGTATCCAAATGGTGAGTTCTCCCTGTATTCCAAGAGATCTAACCTTGTTCACCAGTCTCCCATGGGGAACCTTGTCAAATGCCTACTGAAGTCCAGATGGATCACATCTATCGCTCTGCCCTCATCAATCCTCTGTTACTTCTTCAAAAAAACGCAATCAAGTTTGTGAGATATGATTTCCCATGCACAAAGCCATGTTGACTATCCCTAATCAGTCCTTGCCTTTCCAAATACATGTACATTCTGTCCCTCATGATTCCCACCAACAGCTTGCCCACCACCAATGTCAGGCTCACTGGTCTATAGTTCCCTGGATGTCTTTACCACCTTCCACTTGTTTTCACCAAACTTCGTTTTATTAGCAAAGTTGTACTTAGTTCCGTAAGCTGAAGCATTAGCTGAGATCCAACCACTAATCTTGTGGAATACTGGACACAATTGTTCTGTTTATTCTACTTTCCATTTTCAGCCCATAAATCAATCATCAACTTCTACATCTTCTCCTGACTCCTATGAATCCTTTGGTTTTAGAGGGTGGAAAGTGCAAGTATATTTCTGTTCAGAAGTGTGCCATGGGACAGGTCAGAGAAAGAAAAACAAGGACATCTTGCATGCACAAATAACAGACCTATTTGGTGCTTTGACTTTCAAATAGGTTTATTCTGAGATAGCCGGTACCATTGCTTGACTGCACAAAAGGTAAAACCACATCTCAAATGGAACCTCCTGCAACCAATAAGTTAAATTTATCTGAATTTGCTTCCTTGATACCTGGTAAGATTGTGGAGCTACAATGACCTAGTTAGAAAATGCTGCTGAAATTAATTTGTGCTGCTGGATAATTTGACTGGTTCATGGAAGCATTTTTAGGTTTGTCCAAAATAACTTGCAAGGTTCGACACATGACTGAGATTGAAGCTAATGAACTTAGTTGGGTTTAAGAGATTCCACCAGACAATAATGTTGCAATTAAGCTCAGCAAGGCGAAAGGAAGAGATATCAAATATGCGAACAGTACTTGTTTGCTGGTTTAAAAAGATGGAAGTGACATTCTTATGGGACAGAGGCTAGACTGTGATCAGCATAACATTACAGCATAGTTGCTTAAATTCATTTCAGCAAAGTGTTTGGCTTTAATATTGTGAAACCTAGATGGATTTAAACTACCAATTTTCACTGACAGTGAAAATAATTGTGATATTATCCTGCAGCTTGAATGTGCTCTATAAAGAAAAGGCAGTGATCTAAACAGAATGCCATAAATCGAGAGGTGTTATGAAAAACCATACGTGAGTGATAATGACAAACTCAGACCTATAATCTGAGCTTGAAATGAAGGGACAACTAACAGTGAAACAGGCAGAAAATTCAATTCTGGGGATAAGTACACTCGAAAAGAAAAATAGCCTCCCTCTACATAATGCTGGACATGATAAAATCTATATTTCTCAGAGGTCCTCAGTATTGCATCTACTTATGTTCTTAGTATTTACATTGTTAAGCCTTGGACATAACAAACTAACAGTTTCAAATCATGTTGATAACAAAAACTAAAGGTTTTGACAAGCAGTGAAGAGGACTAAACAATTCCAGCAAGACATTGACTGGGTACATAGGACCCAGATACAATTTAATGTGGATATGTATGAGGTTAAATATTTTTGAAGAAAAGGAACTGGTTGAAGGACGTGAATGAACAGAAGGGTTGAATCCCTAGAAAACGTGAAGGTGGAAAAGCAGGTCAATGGAAATTTGGGATACAAACAATCATGTAATATCAATAAATACAGGACGTAAACAATGCTAAAAAGGAGATAAAGGGTTAAATCTTAGAAAGGCCCGAATGATGTGAGCAATGATGAGAAATGGGATAAGAAATCCAGCCAGGCTTATTTCACTGCTGGGAATAACACAACATATTTTAACTATGTTCTGAGTGATGAAACAAGTTTCTTGCTTGGCAGCACTGAGTTGCCAATCAACAAGGATTAGAGACCTTACTAACTGCAGGTCGTATCTCTGTAATCTGCAGAATAATATCACAATTACCATCTACTGATGGACAAACTAGATGCCCCAACAATTCTCAACACAGAAGTCAGAGTATATGACATTTCGACCTGGAGAAAAAGACTCTGACTATCCACACAATCCGTGCCTCTCATAATTTTATTTACTTTATCAAGTCACTCCTTTGCCTCCAAATTTGAAGGCCATTAGCTTGTTTATGGGTCAAGATAATCAAGGATTGATTTCATCTTAGAAAACCCAGAGATTGAAAGGTTTTAGCAGTTCAGATGAGACCTGACTGAGATTGGAAGAAAATATAGTTTCTCTCCTGGAAAGGAATATAGGACAGTTCAAGGAAAACACAGTTAATTTTGTGCGAGAAGTTTATTTTGGTATGCTTGGTGTGTTTGGTTTGAAAGCGACATATTATTCAAAGCTAAGAAAATCGAAGCTTTCAGTTTTGAGAGAACTTTCCAGCTCACAAGAATGAATTGGGAGAACAAGTCAAATGATACTTAAACATTTGAGATCGTGATTTAAATTCTCTGGACTGAAGTCTCTATAATTGATAGCACCAGGTAATGGGATAACACTTGGTTTTCCTGTGTGTTTTAAAACGTTTCAAATATTAAATAGCTTGTTTTTTTTTATTTTGTGTGATAAACCTCTGCTATTGAAGAAAATCTGTCACTCTGTGCACCTATCCTTCAGCGAATGACCACGTCATCAAACAAAAAGTATCTATTGGGCCAGAATTCATTCTGGAATCTGACTTGTCCAGTGAGACTATCAGCTGGGATCATAACAGTAGACAGTATTGATTAATCATCCTTCTGATTTCATAATTCAAAAAAAAGAACATGTAGCTATAAAAAAAATTGCAATGAAAAATTAATTAATTTGTAAATTGTGTATTTTTCAATGAACTCAACAATATATTTGTTGCAAATTAATGCATGGAAATAATTCAAGCAGTTTAAAAGCAGTACCTGTCTTTCCTCAGTGCAATAGGGGAGACGTTAAGGTTTGCTTGGTGAAGATATTGTCCACAGAGTGGTGAGCATGTAAACGAATATACTATACCTTCATGTTTGTTCGACATCACACAAAAGCATCTCAGGGCATAGTCTATGGGCACTGGCCACATACACCCCATGTCCACAGATATTGGCAACTGACATATGCCAGCCTCGAACAATCCTCAGGGCACATCTCAGATTCTCTTACAGTCCTCTTTATACTTTAACGCCACACCTCAGGGGAAAATAACAACCATCATTGTAATGCAGCAAGGACACTTTGCACTCAGAAACATGCACCCAGCTCGTGGATTGGACAAGGCTGCATCTCAAGTTTGTTCACCTGCTCTCTTCCTGCACAATCACTTTGAGTCTACCTGGAAGCTCCCAGCATTCCTGCAGTGCCTGTTTGTGCCATGCCACTTAGCCAGAGATAAAGGTTCTCGGTATTGCTCTATTGCAACATCGTTTCGAACAAGCAAAATACCGGGAAGCTCATCATGGTTGTTAGCAGTCTTCAGTTAAGTCAAGGGAAATAGCCAACTGTCAGAGAGTCAAACTGGTCAGGGCACAGTAAATCAAGTACAGCCTCCGATATCAGTCCAAAGTCTTAGACACGGACAGTCTTGTCACTCAAGGCAGCCAATGTCAGGATCCTCTCCTCTTGAGGAATAAACTAAATTCCAGGCAGTACATCACCTGACATGATACTTTTTGCCCTAATTGTGGGTTGATTTCCTCTGGAATGAAAGAGACACATGCATTAAGGGAGATGAATATGGGTGGCACAGCTGGTACTTTAGATACAGATGGGGAAGTGTCCTCAGCAAATGAGTAAGCAGCTCACAGGGCATGACATGGTAGTGATGTCTGGAGTTTAGCTAAGCAAGAACGAGTGTGAGAAAGTGATTGAGGGAATAGTGATAGTAAAGCATGAGCCTTGGTGGGAGATAGGTACAACAGCAGGGACAGAGTGAGTGAGGGTTATCAGAGAGATGATGGTGATGCTTAATAGTGGCAGAGTGAAGAAAATAACTGACCTTCTTCCTTCATTGCTGTGAATTCCTCCAGGTAGCTGAAACTGCACGGACCCAGGTGGCAACCTCAGACCAGGCTGTATGGCCTGTGTTGTGATTTCCTCTTCTGCTCCTGGATGAAGATGATATCTTGCCCTTGCACCAACCTATCCCTCCAAACTTCCAGCTCCTTGCCAACAAAATGGGGTGCAATTTTCCCTTCTTTGTCAAGTCAGAGGAAAATGTCAGGAACAGTGCAGTGCCGTTCGGGATTAGCAGTGCTTAACTGGATGCACAACAGCCTTTTAAAAATTGTGTCAACATTGACCAGCTGTTCTGTGTACAGACAGTGGGAGAATGGAGTACCATACAGTGGGGCAGGATATTAATGAGGCAAGTTTGGGAAGGTGTGGTGAGAGGACACATTAGGCCTCTCAGAGAGAAAGTCTGCATGAATCTCAACAAAAGTGACACTTAACCAAAGCGCACAAGATTGAGCTGAAAATGTGTTGCTGGAAAAGCGCAGCAAGTCAGGCAGCATCCAAGGAGCAGGAGAATCGACGTTTCGGGCATAACCCCTTCTTCAGGAATGAGGAAAGTGTGTCCAGCAGGCTAAGATAAAAGGTAGGGAAGAGGGACATGGGGGAGGGGCGTTGGGAATGCGATAGGTGGAAGGAGGTACCTGGGGGGTGCAGTGAGAGAAGGACTCACTGAAATCCTTGTAGAGGGAGGAAGAGAGCTTCTTCAAGGAAGGCATCCTTGCAAGAGGATTCACAGTAGGTTAAAATCTTCGAGGAGAAAGTGAGGACTGCAGATGCTGGAGATCAGAGCTGAAAATGTGTTGCTGGAAAAGCGCAGCAGGTCAGGCAGCATCCAAGGAGCAGGAGAATCGACGTTTCGGGCATAAGCCCTTCTTCAGGAATGAGGAAAGTGTCTCTTCCTCCCTCTACAAGGATTTCAGTGAGTCCCTCTCTCACTGCACCCCCCAGGTACCTCCTTCCACCTATCGCATTTCCAACGCCCCTCCCCCAAGTCCCTCCTCCCTACCTTTAATCTTAGCCTGCTGGACACATTTTCCTCATTCCTGAAGAAGGGCTTATGCCCGAGACGTCGATTCTCCTGCTCCTTGGATGCTGCCTGACCTGCTGCACTTTTCCAGCAATACATTTTCAGCTCTGATCTCCAGCGTCTGCAGTCCTCATTTTCGCACAAGATTGAGGCCAAGAAGTTAATGCTTTTTATATCATACTCTGATGAATGCAAAATATAAAAGCTTTAACCTCTTGTAACTTTTTAGTATTATTTAAATTTGGGATTGTAAGAGGACAGATAGTGAATAGAAGTCATGCCAGTGTTGGACTGGGGTGGGCAAAGTTAAAAATCACATAACACCAGGTTATAGTCCAACACGTTCATTTGGAAGTACAAGCTTTCAGAAACCTAATGAAGAAGTGCTCTGAAAGCTATACTTCCAAATAAATCTGTTGGACTATAACCCGGTGTTGTGTGATTTTTAACAGTAAATAGAATGGCATTGGTTGTTTCCAGCAAAGTCATAGAGCAGTGAAATAATTTTGAATACTCCACACAGAATGAATATTAAAGTGGGGTAGACAGTGTACAGCATAGATTTAAAATTATGATACCAGGATGTGAATTGATTGTTACACAGAGAAAATGAGATATTAGTGGTATCTAAATGCCTTCTCCCCTAGTAGCAGCTGGGTTAATACCAAGGCAGAACATATACTATTAGCTTTTTGCCCAAAGGTTTTGTTCCCATTACTAGTTTAGTGGATAGTGGAGGGACCATCAGTTCAGAACCTTGTCAATATGGTTCCCATCATCCAGAGAAACATGCAAGCCATTTTTACGTCATATGGGTGCTCAGCATCCACTGTGAGGCCTTTGCCTGGTGGAAAGAAATGAAACTCCTTCAAGATTGGTCATGAAATTATTTTTTTTGTGGGACAAGGTAAAGTAAGTGAATATCTGTATTATGTATAGTTTTGTAACATCATGAAAAATCAGTCTGCCACCGCAATTCTGAATTTTTGTAATTATTGAGCTGGCAGAATGTTTTCACTTGCTAAAACAAAACAAAAAGTTCTGCACGAACATCAGTCACTCACAATTTCAGAAGGTAAGGAAGGACTGCTGACAATGAACAAGTATGTTTCTGGGTTCTGGTACAGTGACCAGTTAAAGATTGCAGCACTGCTTTTTGAAAAGGGATAAAATGCTAACTCTTAATACTGTCTTCCAATAGAAGCAAGTTCAGCCCAGACACCATATCAAAGACGGAAGAGACAGCAGAGTGGAATGGAGCTTTAAAGTTGACTTTTTCTCTGGGAGCGGAGTTGCAGATCAGTGTGCAAGTGGCCACACAAAGGACTGAACCTGATATTTTTGTGGCTAATTCTCAGTTGCAATGCGGTTTTTGGGAAGTTTCTTATTGTGGGACCTAATCAGTTTTCACACTCGATCTTACCAAGATTGGTTCTTTCATTACCTACCCCACCCCTACTCCATTTTGGACATCCAACTTCTGTCTCATCTTATCACATGTCGCATATCCCAACATTCACCAGTATCCCTTATGCAAGTGTTATCTTTAAAAAGGGGTGTGCACCTGGACAAGCATGGTCAGTCCAAAGCTGCATGCACAACTGCTAATAGAACATAAAACATAGAACAATACAGCACAGAACAGGCCCTTTGCACTGGATTTGGCAACAGGCGAAAATCAGTGCTTTACCTTATGGGCAGGTTCTTGGACATCCTCCTGGATGTGGTGAGGCACAGGCAGGACTTTTTTATTCCCTTGGTTGAGCAGTAGAAGTCAGGACATCAGACCATAGCAGTCCGGTCCGAGTTTACCACCAAAATAAAGCAGTGTCAACCATCTGAATGGATATACATCACTGCAGGAAGAAGTTCTGTGTCCTTCTCTACTTTACCAGTGTAAGTGCCACCATCTTCTGCCTAATCCCTCACACTCACTCTCTCTCTCTCTGCTGGTGCACCTACCTCCCACCATGGCTTATGCTCCATCACTCACTATTGCCTACAATGTCTTCCCCATTTGACCTCACCCATCCCATCCCATCCCTTGATGTCACAAACCCTGCATGACCTGTGCATGGTCAAATCACTCACTAGAGACACCTCACCACTTCCATCAACAGTGATAGCTGTACCACCATTAAATAATTCCACAGAGGCCAGTATCCTATCACCAAGTCACACCTTATTTACATGTGGAGATTCCTTGACACTGATCCAGCTCCCTCAGAGCCAGCTCTCAGAGGGAACAGAACCTCTGACACTTCTGTTTATGTCTGTCAGCCAGGGCTCCCTGGATGGACCAGGTTAACAGACCCAATCAAGGAACTCATGTTTTATGAGGTCCATCTAGCTGACCTTGTTACAATCATTACACTGCCCATTTTCATCTTTCTTATTACCTGCCTCTCTCTCTCAGTCCGTGAGGAATAAAGCCCAGAATAATGGAGAAAGAGATAAGACAGGTTGTATGCTGCTCATCATTTGGCATCTCATCCTTTACGAGGAGAGGATCTGACTCTGACATGAACCTCTACTGGAGGCTGCTTTTGTCTTATTGGCAGAAAGCACAGAGTGAAGACCATCACCCTTGACTTAGTCAAGGCCAGCTGACAACTGTGACAAGCTTCCTGGCTTTCTGCCAGGTTTTAGCTTTGTACTAAATGACATGGTAACACAGCAGCAATCCAATCCTAGCATGAGCCTAGCATCCCTTGCTGGGAGGGCAAAATGCAAAACATCAAGATTGGCACACTGTAAGGCAGGGAGGCTGTGACAATCCAGGTGGGGTCCAAGAGACTGAACATTATGACAGCAAAGTGATTAGACATAGAGCCTAGTACAGTCTGTAGGCTGCATAGAAAACCCTGAGTGTATAGTGTCCTTGAAGCAGTATCACAATGATAGCTGCTTTGAGGTGCAGCACTGAAGCATCCTGTTCAGTAAGAACAGAGAAACTGGTAAAACAAGGGGAGAGGGGTTGTGGATCGTAAATCAAGGACAGTATTACAGTGGCAGAAAAGATATTTGATGACTTGTCTACTGAGGTTAGCAAAACACTGAGGTTAGAAACAGGAAAAGAGAGGTTATCCTGTTGGGAATTTTCTAGAGACCTCCAAATAGTTTCAGAGATGTAGAGAAAAGGATAGCAAAGATGATTCTTGATAGGATCCAGGTGACATGGTAGTTGTTATGAGGGACTTTAAATTTCCAAACATTGATTGGGAATATGAGAGTTCATGTACTTTAGATGGGTCAGTTTCTGTCCAATATGTGCCACATTGGATTTGATACTGGGTAATGAACCAGGCCAGGTGTTAGATTTGCAGGTAGGTGAGCATTTTGTTGATAGTGACCACAATTTGGTTATATTTACTTTACCGATGGAAAGGGATAGGCATATTCTGCAGGGCAAGCTGGGGAAAGGCAACTGTAATGCGAGTAGGCAAGATTTAATATGCATAGGATGGGTAAGGAAACTGCAGGGAATGGGCACAATTGAAATGTGGAGCTTATTCAAGGAACAGCTACTGCATGTCCTTGATAAGTATATACCTGTCAGGCAGGGAGGAAGTGGTCGAGTGAGGGAGCCATGGTTTACTAAAAAAGTTGAATCTCTTGTCAAGAGGAAGAAGGTGGCTTATGTTAGGATGAAATGTAAAGGCTCAGTTAGGGCGCTTGAGAGTTACAAGTTAGCCAGGAGTGACCTAAAGAGAGAGCTAAGAAGAGCCAGGAGGGAACATGAGAAGTCATTGGCAGATAGGATCATGGAGAACCCTAAGGCTTTCCACAAGGGTATATCATGAATAAAAGAACGATGACAGTAAGATTAGGACCAGTCAAGGACAGTAGTGGGTTGCTATGTGTGCAGTCAGAGGAGATAGCAAAGGTGCTACATGAATATTTTTCATCAGTATTCACACTAGAAAAATACAATGTTGTCAAGGAGAATACTGAGATACAGGCTATTAGACTAGATGGGATTGAGGTTCACAGGAGGACGTGTTAGCAATTCTAGAAAGTGTGAAAATAGGTAAGCCCTTGGGCTGAATGGGATTTATTGTAGGATTCTCAAGGAAGCCAGGGAGGAGATTGCAGAGCCCATGGCTTTGATCGTCATATCATGATTGTCTACTGGGATAGTGCTGGAAGACTAGAGAATAGCAAATGTTGCTCCTTGTTCAAGAAGGGGGGTAGATACAACTATTATGGACTAGGCCAGACCACTCAAAACATTCTTAAGCAGGCAGCCCAGACCATAACTTTGCAATTTGTTTCAGTAAGTGTACAGTGAAAATTACCCTGAGCAAGTTAACTAGGTTGACCACTAGATTTTAAAGCAGACAAAAATTTATTTACAAAATTACACATTGAAACATAAAGAACAGAATGAAGAACCCCAACAGAACTCAATCTATCCAAACTAGCATTAATTATGCTGTTCTGAATACACACAGCAGTCCCAATAAGCAAACACCCTTTAAAAACCAGTATAAATGGAACACATGCTTACAGGTTGAAGTTGAAGGGCAGAAAGAGAGAGAGAGAGTTTCCACACAGCTCACTGTTGAACTCTTCACCAGTTCAGGACTGAACTAAAACTGCTCAGCTAGCGAGCTAACTGCTCCCCTTTCATTATACAGGTCACTTCTAAAACATGATCAACTTTGGCCTGAAGTTTCATCTGTTTACATATACATAAAGGGCCTCTCAAAATTATTTTCATCTCTGTAGCAAACCAGACTATTTGGAGCCCAGCCTGGTTTATTACCCCTCTGAAAAAAATCAGGGACAGAGTCGCCTTGAGCTAAGGAACAGCTTTTAACAAAAGAAAAGCGACTAGCTTTGTGACACAACCATGGTAATTATAGACCAGTGCGCCTTACTTCAATTGTGGGTGAAGTGTTGGAAAAGGTTATAAGAGATAGGATTTTGAATAATTTAGAAAGGAATAAGTTGATTATGGATAGTCAACATGGTTTTGTAAAGGGTAGGTCATGCCTCGCAAATCTTATTGAGGTCTTTGAGAAGGTGACCAAATAAGTGGATGAGGGCATAGCAGTTGATGTGGGGTATTTGGATTTCAGTAAGGCATTTGATAAGATTCTCCACGGTAGGCGAATGGACAAAATATGGGTGATTTAGTGGCTTAGATCAGAAATTGGCTCGCTGAAGGAAGGCAGAGGTGGTGGTTGATGGGAAAGGTTCATCCTGGATTTCATGGTACTAATGGTGTACTGCAAGGATCTGTTTTGGGGCCACTGTGTTTGTTGCTTTTATAAATGACCTGAATGAGAGTGTAGAAGGATGGGTTAGTAAATTTGCAGATGACACTAAGGTCAGTCGCGTTATGGATAGTGTAGAAAAATGTTGCAGGTTACAGAGGGACAAACATAAGCTGCAAAGCTGGACTGAGAGGTGGCAAATGCAGTTTAATGCAGAAAAGTGTGAGGTGATTCACTTTGGAAGGAGAAACAGGAATACAGAGAACTGGGCTAACGGTAAGATTCTTGGTAGTGTAGATGAGCAGAGAGATCTCGGTGTCCATGTGCTTAGATCCCTGAAAGTTGATAACCAGGTTGATAGGGTTGTTATGAAGGCATACAGTGTGTTAGCTTTTATTAGGAGAGGAATTGAGTTTTGGAACCATGAGGTCATGCTGCAGCTGTATAAAACTCTGGTGCTGCTGCACTTGGGGTGTTGCATACAGTTCTGGTTGCCACATTATAGGAAGGATGTGGAAGCTTCGGAAAGGGTTTAGAGGAGATTTACTAGGATGTTGCCAGGTATGGAGGGAAGATCTTACAAGGAAAGGCTGAGGGACTTGAGGCTGTTTTCGTTAGAGAGAAGGAAGTTAAGAGGTGACTGAACTCAGATAATCAGAGGCTTGGATTGGGTGGACAGCGAGAGCCTTTTTCCTCAGATGGTGATGGCTAGCACGAGGAGACATAGCTTTAAATTGATGGGTCATAGATATAGGACAGAGTAGTTTCTTTACTCAGAGAGTAGTGGGGGCATGTGGATTGTCAACTTTAAGGGCATTTAAATGGTCATTGGATAGACATATGGATGATAATGGAATAATGTAAGTTAGATGGGTTCAGATTGGTTTCACAGGGCGTCACAACATCAAGGGCTGTAGGGCCTGTACTACACTGTAATGTTCTGTGTTCTATGTTCTGTCCTGTAAGTGGATTGGAGATGTGCCTCCAGGGTTCTTAGAGACTGGCACCTATCGGATGCCAATGCTGGATGCCAATGTTTCCAACATGAACGCTATTCAAAGAAAGTGGTGAGCTAAATGTGCCAGGTATTCGCTCTGGTTTCCTTGTCGAGTTTTCCTGATGTCCACTCATTCAGTGAGTTTAGTACTATGGGAGGTGTGTTGTGCCATTAACAGGGTATTTTAACAGCATAAATCCCCAGCAATTAACATCCGATCATGCCCCCCCATAGAAAAAATAATACATAGTACAAGTTGCTCTTGACATCGAGATGGCCTCACTCTACTTGTTGCCGGATTCTGCCACAAACCCCATCATTGCCCACATTACTCACATCCCTATAACACTCTACCCATAATTTTTTTTTTGAGGACATTTATTTATCTCTGCATTTCAGGGAGTGTGCTACTTTCCTCAGAGCTAATGGTATATCAGGAATCCTAGTCTGCAAAACGTACACCTGCCTTCCTAGTGACATTTATTAACAAGGGAGATGAAGATTAAATTTCCTCCTGAATCTGGAGACACAAGGCTTTGGAAGCCCAAGAAAATCATATTAGATTTGAGCATTAGTGGAAAACAAACACAAAGCCTGCTGAGGAGATGCAAGGTTAGTGTAAAATGTATTTACACCTTCAAATGTCACAATTGGGTTGTGTGTGCTAATTTCAATGTGTTTTTTAAGCAGTGGTTCAACCTACTGATGTGTCTTTTAAAGGTAAGTAGATTCCAACATTGACCAGCCTTTATGTATTTGTTTCAGGTAATACAGTGCTTTTCTGAAGGAGAAAACATCACAATGCAAAGAAGAATGTAACCCCTTTAACCCCTGCTGCCATTTTTTCTACTGTTTTAATGGCACTCGTGTTGATCCCTGAAAAAAAAGATCGATAAGTATTTCTGCTTTGAAATTGAAATAAGCACCTTCTATTTCTTCCTGCCCAAACAGCAGGTCTATGGTTTCAGGACATTAGTGTTACATTCATCTGAGAATTATTTACACTTTCAAGAAATTGCAATAACAGTTTGTCCTTTTGATATAGTTTCTAGATTGTTCACACAAACTAACAAGCATATAATTGTGCAGACAAGGGGTCCATTAGATGATTAGGTAGTATATAAAACAAAGAAAGACTTTTAAAAAAAACTTTAAAAAAAGAAAAAAATTCAGGAGTACAAGAGAAAGCTAGCCAGAAATGTAAAAGCAGACAGTATAATGATATTAAAAAGAAAGGGGTTAACAAAGTGAGTGCCGGTCCTGTGGAAAGTGAGTCTGAAGAATTGATAATAGAAAATAGAGATGGCAGATGAAATTAACAAATTTTTCTAATCGTCTTTAGAGCATATGAATAAATCACAAATGGAAGAGAGTGAGAAATTCAGAAAAAGTGCAATCATTGGAGAACTGGAACTGAGTAAATTGTTGGAGTTGTGGCCTGAAAAATATCCAATCCTGATGGACTTTATCCTGGGATCTTTAAAAAAGTGGGAAATGAAATGGCTGATACATTGACTTTAATTTTCCAGAATTCCCTTAATTCAGGGAAGGTTCTATTGGATTGGAAGATAGAAAATCTAACTCTGATATTCAAAAATGGCTGGGGATAGAAAAGAGGAAACTACAGGCCAATGTGTTTAACAATGGCTTCTGACATTTCCTTATGACAGATATTAAAGAAGTTATAGCAAGGCATTAAAATTACTTCAAGATAATCATGCGGAGTCAACAAGGTTTTGTGAAATAGAAAATAATCTTTGACCAATCCATTTTTGGGCATGCCAGGCTTATATCTGGAGATTTAAAGAAGAAAAGACAACTTGCTTGAAGCACATAAGTTCTCAAATGTTCTTGTCAAGGTGGACGGTGCCTGTGATGGTGGTGGACTTTGTTTTGCGACATATTAGCATATCCTCCTTGGGTCAAAGAGTGACTGAATGAGGCTTACTTGTCTTCAGAGACTGCAGAGTGCCAGAGCAGTCACCAGGCAGTCTCTACATTGGGGTAGGTTCACCAGCCCTTGGTAATATGGCAATGATACAGTGAGAAGAGCCCTTATTTGGTTACTTCATTGACTAAATTAGCTTCAAAGTAGTAAAATACTACCATTGTTAAATACCAAGCTGGCAAGCAGGAGGCAGGCACTCAAGCTCTCATTTTCCCTTAGCATTTTATGAGGCCCTGGCCTCCTAATATTTCTCTCGAAATAGGGAAAAGTCATTTATCCCATCCAAACTGCTCTATTCTTCGAATTTGTGACTTAGCTCCTTATATCCTCCTTTGTCCTACATCCCTTAGTACCTCTGGTTTTATCAAGCTATCAATCTCAAGTTTAACATTAAAGTTGACCTAGTATAATGACTGAGAGAAAGTGAGGACTGCAGATACTGGAGATCAGAGTCAAGAAGTGTGGTGCTGAAAAACACAGCCAGTCAGGCAGCATCCGAGCAGCAGGAAAGTTGGCGTTTCGAGCATAAGCTCTTCCTCAGATGCTTGCCTGTCCGGCTGTGCTTTTCCAGCACCACATTTTTCATTTATAACGATTGTTCTTTGTGGCAGCAAGTTCCAATTCTACACACATAGAAACACTTTCTAATTTTATTCTGAAAAATCTGTTTGTAGGTTTTACACCTTACTCCAGTCCAAGAGTCTCTAATCAGTGAATAGATTTCTCTCATTCTACTCCATTAGTTCTTCTTAATATTTTAAGAACATCAATCAAATCTCTAGTAACCTTAGATGTTCCAGAGTAAAAACCCCAAGTTGGTGTAATCTCTCTTGCATTTAACCCTTGGAATCCAAGTTTTATTCTGGTAAATATACACTGCACTTCCTCCAAGACCAAGGTATCTATCCTAAAGTATGGTAAATCAAGATACTCATAGTTCAATGGAAGTGGTCTATCCAGGGCTTTGCATAGCTGGAGTAGAACTTCAAACACTATGTCCTTGTCCTTGAGATATAAAAGCCAACAGTCTGTCTTTTTAAATTATTTTCTATACCTGTTTTTAACATCTTAATATTCTGTCTGATGTAAGGTAAAGTTATAATAGTCCTCTTAGACTGTAGGGCTGCTATCTTAAAGAACAAAGAATGATACACCAGAGGAGCAGGTCCTTTGGCCCTCCCAAACCTACGCCAACATATTTTGTCCTTCCATACTAAAACTGTCTTCACTTACAGGATCTGTATCCCTCTATTCTTTTCCTATTCATGTACTCGTCCAGGTGCTTCTTGAATGCTGCTTTGAGTCCACTTCTACCATTTTCTCTGGCAATATGTTCCAGGCACTCACCACCCTTAGTGTGAAAGATGTGCCTTGCACATGTCTTCCAAACTCCACCCCCACACCAAGAACATGTGCCTCCTAGTAATTGACCCCTGGGAAAAAAGCCTTGTACTTCCCACTCTATCCATGCCATTCACAAACTAGGAAACTTCTATCAGGTTGCCCCCTCAACCTCCTGTATTCCAGTGAAAACAAACCCAGTCTATCCAACCTTTCTAAAATCCCCCATATCAGGCATACCCCCACCCCCACCCCCAGCCTTCCTGGTAAATGTTTTCTGTGTCCTCTCCAAATTTCTGTAATGACCAGAACTGTATGCAATATTCTAAGTGTAGCCGAACTAAAGTTCAATAAACCTGCAGTATAACTTGCCTATCCTTATACCCAATGCCCCTTCCAATGAAGGCAAGCATGCCACAGGCCTTCTTTTTTTACTACCTTATCTATCTGCATTGCCACCTTCAGTGATGGACCTGCACACCCATATCCCTTTGCATATGAATACTCCTAAGAGTTCTGCCATTCACTGTATAATTTCTACCTGTACTTGACCTTCCAAAATGAATCATCTCACATTTGTCCAGATTAAACTTCATATGCCATTTTTCTGCCCATGCCTCAAACTGATCTATATCCTGCTGTATCCCATGACAATCCACTTCGCTATCCGCAATTGAAAAATCTTCATCTCATCCGCAAACGTACTAATTAGACTAGTCACATTTTCATCCAAATCATTTATGTAGATCACGAACAACAGAGGTCCTGGCACTGATCCCTGTGGAACACCACTAGTTACAGCCCTCCATTCTGAAAATCTTCCTTCCACTGCTACCCTCTGTATCCTATGATTAAGCCAGTTCTGTATCCATCTTGCCAGCTCACCTCGATACAATGTGATTTCAGCTTTTGTACTAATCTGCCATGAGGAACCTTGTCAAAGGCTTTATTGATGTCCATGTAGACAACATCAACCACTTTTTCCTGATCAATCATCTTTGTTATCACCTCAAAAGACTCAATCAAGTTAATGAGGCACAACCTTCCCCATACAAAACCATGCTGTCTATTGCTGATAAGTTAAAAATCATACAACACCAGGTTATAGTCCAACAGGTTTAATTGGAAGCACACGAGCTTTCGGAGTGCGGCTCCTTCATCAAGTGGTTGTGGAGTACAAAATTGTAAGACAGAATTTATAGCAAAAGTTTACAGTGTGATGTCACTGAAATTATATATTGAAAAATACCTTGATTATTTGTTAAGTCTCGTATCTGTGAGAATGATCATGTTAGTTTCACTTCTTTCACATGTAAATCGCAACATTTTTTGAAGTTACATTCTCAGGTTAACTGTAACAATTGGTGTCAAACAGATAATGTGTGCTGCTGTCAGGGGGCCAACACATTATCTGGGCTGACACCATTTGCTGAAGTTCACCTGAGAATGTAACTTTTTAAAAAAGTTTTGCGATTTACATATGAAAGAAATGAAACTAACATGGTCATTCGAACAGATAAGAGACTTAACAAATAATCAAGGTATTTTTCATTGTATGATTTCAGTGACATCATATTGTAAACTTTTGCTATAAATTCTGTCTTGCAATTGTGTCCTCCACAACCACCTGATGAAGGAGCGTCACTCCGAAAGCTAGTGCTTCCAATGAAACCTGTTGGACTATAACCTGGTGTTGTGTGATTCTTAACTTTGTACATCCCAGTCCAACACCGGCATCTCCAATTTATTGCTAATAAGTACATTTGTTTCTAAATGCATATAGATCTTGTCACTGAGAATCTTTTCCAATATTTCCCAAATACAGACATGAGGTTCACAGGCTTGTAATTTCCTGGATTATCCATGCTACCCTTCTTAAATAATGGAACTACATTGGCTATTCTCCAGTCCTCTAGGACCTCACCTGTGGCCTAAGAGGTTCAAAAGATGTCTGTTGATGCTCCAGCAATTAGTTCTCTTGCCTCCTTCAATGGATCCCATCAAGACACTTAACACACGTTCCTTTTTAGTATCAACTTGGCTTAGAAATTCAACTCCCTTCCCTGAGATCATCTTTCACAAATTCATCCTCTTTGGTGAATATCAACACAAAGTATTCATTTCGGACTTTACCTACCTTTTCTAGCTCACACATAGATTCCATCCTTTGTCCTTCAGTGGTTGTGGAGTACAAAATTCCCTGCTATTCTCATGCTTTTTATGTATATATAAAAAGCCTTGGGATTCTCCTTAATTCTGTTTGCTAATGAATTTTCATGACCCCGTTTAGCCCGTCTAATTCCTTGTTTAATTTCTTTCCTACTTTCTTTATATACTTCAAGGACTTCGACAATTATCATCCTCCCAGACCTTACATATGCTTCCTTTTTCTTTCTGACCAAGGTCATAATATCCCAGGTCATCTATGTAACTTGCCATACTTGCCATACAATATGCAGCCCCGAACTCTTATCAACTGCCATGTAAAATACTCCCACAGGTCCAATGTGGATTTACCCTCAAAAAATCCCGCTTCCAAACAAAATTGTCCAGTTCCTGCATAATAATAATAAACCATAATATTTTTATGGTTCACCTTCTCCCAATTTAACACTTGCACCCAAGGACTGCTATTATCCCCTATCTCCATGAGCATCTTAAGACTCATGGTATTATGGTCACTACTCCCAAAATGCTCCCCCACTGAAACATCACTCACCAGGCCGGGCTCATTTCACAAAATCAGGTCCAGTATAACTCCTTCCTTGGTTGGACTGTTTACAGGCTGTGTCAAGAAACTCTCCTGAATGATCCTTACAAGTTCTGTCCCATCTAAGCCACTAGCATGAAGTGAGTCCCAGTCAATATAGAGGAAGTTAAAATCACCCACCACAACAAGTCTGCTGTATTTTACATCTTTCCAAAATCTGTCTACATATTCTTTCCTCTATCTCCTGCTGGCTGGTGGGAGGCCTGTAGTATACCCCAAACATTCTGATTTCACATAGAACATAGAACATAGAACATAGAACAATACAGCACAGAACAGGCCCTTCGGCCCCCGATGTTGTGCCGAACATTTGTCCTAGCTTAAGCACCCATCCATGTACCTATCCAATTGCCGCTTAAAGGTCACCAAAGATTCTGACTCTACCACTCCCACAGGCAGCGCATTCCATGCCCTCACCACTCTCTGGGTAAAGAACCCACCCCTGACATCTCTCCTATACCTTCCACCCTTCACCTTAAATTTATGTCCCCTTGTAACACTCTGTTGTACCCGGGGAAAAAGTTTCTGACTGTCTACTCTATCTATTCCTCTGATCATCTTATAAACCTCTATCAAGTCACCCCTCATCCTTCGCCATTCCAACGAGAAAAGGCCGAGCACTCTCAACCTATCCTCGTACGACCTATTCTCAATTCCAGGCAACATCCTGGTAAATCTTCTCTGCAACCTCTCCAAAGCTCCCACATCTTTCCTAAAGTGAGG
>NC_057721.1:26394590-26430960 GCF_004010195.1 Chiloscyllium plagiosum
CACCACAATGTTCACCCACTAACAAGCCCATCACTTGTCCCGGTTCATTACCGAGTACCAAATCCAAAATGGCCTCCCCTCTGGTCGGACAGTCTACATACTGAGTTAGAAAAGCTTCCTGTACACACTGCACAAACACCGCCCCATCCAATTTACTTTATCTAAAGAGCTTCCAATCAATATTTGGGAAGTTGAAATTGCCCATGACTACTACCCTGTGGCTTCTGCACCTTTCCAAAATCTGTTTCCCAATCTGTTTCTCCACATCTCTGCTGCTATTGGGGGGCCTATAGTAAACACCCAACAAGGTGACTGCACCTTTCCTATTCCTGACTTCTACCCTTCTCGCCTCACTGCACAAGCCCTCTGATATACCCTCCCTCAGTACAGCTGTGAGATCCTCCTTTACTAGTAATGCAATTTCCCTGCCCCTTTTATATCCCCTTTCCTTCACACGTGAAACATCTAAACCCTGGGACATTCAGCTGCCAGTCCTGTCCTTCTTTCAGCCTCTGTTATCACAATAATGTCATAGTTCCAAATACAATCCAAAGCTCTAAGTGCACCTCTTTCCCTATTATACTTCTCACAGTGAAACAGTCATGTTTGTGTTGGTTTCTACCTCTCCCTCAATTCCTGCATCTACTATCCTCTTCCTCTGGTTCCCATTTCCCTGCCACCCCAGTTTAAACCATCCCCATACAATCCACCAAGTGTTCGTCCGAGTACGTCAGTCCCCCTCCTGCCCAGGTGTAACCTGTCCAGTTTGTATGAGTCCCACCACTCCCAGAATTGATCCCAATGCTCCATGAATCTGAAACCCTCCCCCTCACATCATCTTTTCAGTCACATGTTCATCCTAGACATCCTGCAGTCTCTACTCTGACTAGCTCATGGCACTGGTAATAATCCTGAGATAACTACCTTTGAGGTCCTACCTTTTAACTTTCTTCCGAGTTCTCTGTATGCTGCTTTGAGGACCTCATCCTTTTCTTTCAACCTTTGTCATTAATACCCACATGCACCACGACCACTGACTGTCCTCCCCCTCCAGAATGTCCTGCAACCGCTCTGAGACATCCAGGACCCTAGCGCCAAGGAGGCAACACACCATTGTGAACTCTCATTTGATGCCATAGAAATACCTATCTATTCCCCTTACAACTGAATTCCCTATTGCATTTTTATGCCTAACTCTCCCTCCCTCTGCAGCAGAACCAACTGTGGTGCCATGAATTTGGCTGCTGCTGTTATCCCCTGAGAGGCCATTCCCCTCAACAGTCTCCGAAACGGTATATCTGTTTTCGCAGGAGAATAGCTACAGGAGATTCCTACACTGCCTCCTTCGCCTTCCTACTCTGCTTGGTGGTCACCCAATCCCTTCTTGTCTGTGGAGTCTAAGTCTGCAATGTGACCACTATCCATGATACGTACTATCCATGATACACTCTGCCTCATGAATGCTCCACAGTGTCCCCAGATGCTGCTCCAACTCTGAAACTTGGCCTTCGAGCAGCTGCAATTAGAGACACTTATTGCACACATGCAGGTTCCGGGCACTGGAAATGTGCCCAGCTTCCCACATCGAGAGAAAGGCGCAGACTACAATTGGAGCTCTCCAGCCATGTCTTACCCCTTTGACTTAATTAATCCTCACAATGTTCAGTGCTTTTAATACTAAATTAAAGCTGCTGGTGCTCTCTGCCCCAATAACAATTTCTCAAAACTTACCTGTTGCTCACCAACAACTATTTCGAGAGAGAGAAAGAGAGAAAGATGACTGGTCGTTTAACCTAAGGATTACCACATCTCAGACAAGGGGAGAGGTTGAGAAGAAGAGTGCTTCATGGTGATCTCAGCCAGTGCAGGAAATGAACAAATGCTGTTGCTGTAACTCTGCATTGCAAACCAGCCATCCAACCCACTCAGGTAATCAAGCCCTTAAATTAATCACACTATTTAGGAAGCCTTTCAAAGCTCTTTTTGAGTGTTTAAATAAAGCCAAGAATTGTTCGGACCAGGACAGGAGGGCTCACCAGCTCCTACCTTATTGAACCCTATCTGGTCATCCTCAGCCAGGAACTGAACCCATCTTGTCACTCTGAATAGCAGACCAACCGTCCAGCCAACCAAGCTAACCCCAACACCACCTGAATGTCACTTTTCACCATTATGATAAATCAAATTCTACAGATTTTTGCAATAACCTTTTTTCTAAATGTTAATAAACTATTCTTTCTATGTCTTATTACTTTTAAACGATAGCAGGACTGACATATGAAGAGAGACTGGATTGGTTAGTCCTTCATTCATTGGGATTTGTTGTTGGCGGGGGGAGGGATCTCATAGGAATCCCTAAAATGTGAACAGGACAAGGTGAATACATGAAGAATGTTCCCAATGGCCGGAATCCAGAGTCACAGTCGAAGGATACAGGATAGGCAATTTAGGACTGAGATGAAGACAAATTTCTTCACTCAAACATTGAATATTTACATGAAGGCATTAAATATATATATTTTTAGGGCCAAATGGATCAACATTTAAAGAGAAAAAGCATGAATAGGATACCAAGTTGAATAATCAGCCACAGTCATATTGAAGAAGGGTTGAATAGCCCACTCCTTCCTCTATTTTCTATGTTTGTTTCACAAATCTCTGGGAGGTCTTCCAGATGCATCGGATCAGAGTGAAAACAACAATAAAAGCAAACTATAATATTTTATATAGGTTGCAGCAAATGAAGTTGAAAAACAAACATCAGATCTTTTTCCACTGAAATGGAAAACAAACAAAGGCTTCTGAACGACAACTTACTGTTGGCATGGAGATGACATCAGAACACACCATTCTAGTTGACTTGTATAACAACTAACCAAAAAACTAACAAGTATCTTTCAACCTTAAAGATAACTATAATTTCATATTTCTCCCCTATTTATGAAAACTTTGGTAGTGTTTGAACATATATTATGCAAATTGGTTTGGGTAAAAAGTTTCATGATATACAGGCACCAAAAGCTTCCAAATTCATAATATCCTGCCAAATGGTTGCACATTCTTCAGCGGATACAGATATGGTTTTGGTGTGACACTGCTAGTGTGATGGAAGAGCAGGATATGTTTAATGTACACAAACACTCACCTTTACTTTATTAGACATTTGAATTTAAGGCCAAGTGAGCTGACTTTAAGGCAGTTCTGGTGATGTGCTCAACTTTAATAAACTGGGTGGACTGCAACCACAAGGAAAGAAATTCATTGTTGGACACTGAGGAGTTATTGTGCAGCTCTTTTTTTGTTGCTCAAACAGGAAGGAACACAAAAACAAGTAGCCCAGCAACAGATCTGAGAATGTCATTCAAAAAGAATGTCATCTCAATTTGTGTGAAAAGATAGATACTCCATCATTCTCTGAGATTGGATGAAGGCATTGTAATTTCAAATTTGGCAAAGAAGGGTTGGTTCTGTTTGGGAAGTAGCAGTGGAGGGCTCCAGATGAAGTTTCCGCCAGGAAACGAATTGGGTGATTGTGAATGGAGGCAAGCACATTAAATTATTCAGATTTGGGATGGGGTAAGGACTGTGATGGAATTTAACTTGGCTTTACAAACAGGAACAAAATAAGTTAGCAATGAACTTGCCCTGGTTTGCCTGTCAGCAACAGTGCTTGCATGGATCTAACAGAGGCTGATTTTAACTTGCTCAAATACAGGCGAAGGTTTTCATGTGAAGTTTCTTTATGCTAAATGTGGTCTGAAGGTGTCAATTAGAATTTGATGGCATTTTAATTCTGCACTGACATTAACGTATGTTTAAACAAGGCTAAAACAGGTCAGGGAAGTAGCCAGATGTGAAGAGGTCCTGAATGTTTCACATTTAAGAGGCAATCAACTTGAAGTCTCCAGTTTTGGTCCACCACTGAGACAAATAATACCTTTGACTGCCAAGTTGGAAAATGTTGTCTCTTTGGGATTCAAGGATATATGTCTTAGTTTGCAAATAATTCCCTAATTTCAGTAGAATCATTCGATCTGCTTTCCCATGGTTTTGTGGAGACACTCAACAGATGAGGTGTGAGGAAGCTGAAGCAGAACTTACAGGACTGGATTTGAGCTGGTACTTTTCCCTCATAGTGTGGAGCCAGGCAGGAAGGCAAGTGGCAGGTCGGCTCAGTTTAGTACTGCCTCACAGCACCAGAAACCTGGGCTCAATTCCAGCCTTGGGTGACTGTCAATGTGGAGTTTGCACATGCTCCGTGTTTGCATGGATCCCACTTTCCAACCAAGTGTTGAACAGAAAGACAAGATTCTAACCAGTGAATGGTAACAGGCATATTTACGCGCACCAACATCCTCATAATGATGGCATCTCAGCATGCTCCCACCTATCAAATAAAATGTAGATAGCAACAACTGTATGGCGCCAGTGGCAGTGACCAGTACTGTCACCTTTGGCGAGAGGTAGAATTCAAAGGGCATGGTATCACTGGGACATAGTGCTGTGGTAATGAGGTACGTTTGAGAAGACAGTGTGAGAAAACATGACAAGGCTTGCAGTGAAAAACATTCCCAAAAATGACACTTGGCAATTTCTGGTTAAAATTCAGCTCAGAATTTCCAATTTCTTATTTCCTTGCTCAAAGAAAAGCAGGTGCAGGGATTCCTAGCAGGTACCCAGAAGGTGAGTGGCCAGAGTCTGAAGAGTGTGTGTGGTGTTATCCTGGCAGGAACATTGAGTATAAAAGTTGGGATATCATATTGCAACTGTACAAGACATTGGTTAAGCCACTTTTTGAATGCAGCATTCAATGCTGGTCTCCTTGCTAGAGAAAAGATGTTGTTAAACTTGAAAGGGTGCAGAAAAGATTAACAAGGTTGTTGCAGGGGTTGGTGGGTTTGAGCTATATAGAGAGGCTGAATAGGCTGGGGTTGTTTTCTCTGGAGCATTGGAGGTTAAAGGGTGATCTTATAGAGATTTTAAAAATCATGAGGGGCATGGATAGGGTGAAGAGTCAAAGTCTTTTCCTTGAGTGGGGGTATCTAAAATGAAAGGGCATAGGTTCAGGGTTAGAGGAGAAAGATATAAAAGTGACCCAAGGGGCAATTTGTTCGCGCAAAGGGTGCTGCGTGTACGGAATGAGCTGCCAGAGGAAGTGATGGAGGCATCTGGATAAGTACATGAATAGGAAAGATATAGAGGGATATATGGGACTAAATTAGTTTAGGATATTTGGTTGGCATGGACAAGTTGGACCAAAGGATCTGTTTCTGTGCTGTAAATCTCTCTGACTCTATGAGTGCTATGTACCTCTGGTGCACATGTATATACTTGACAAAATAGTTAGCAACTACAACAAAATCCTCAACTTGACACCAGGAAACAGATAAGCTTGTTTCTTCAAATTTTTTTCCACCTTCAGCATGACATTCAAACTCAGTATAATAATGAATGAATGAATGCAAATAAGATAGAAATGACAGAAACTGGGATGTATGATGCCACCACATCATTACTGCCTCATTAGCATGTGCCCATTACTGCTAGAAACAATGGTGAAAAGATGAGGCAGGTAAAAAAAGGCAGAAATCCAGCATTGCAAATCTCAGCCCTGTTTCCTGCTGCTATCAATCTATAAGCACTCCAGATTTGACAAAAGCTGGAAGCTCTGGGTTCCAACTTTAATGCAGAAAGCAAAATGTCATTGAAGGAAAACTCTAAACATTTTAATATCGTGCAGCAGAAAACAAGTTGACAATGTGACGATCTGTGACCCAGTAATGTGGCAACCATTTCTTTTGTCAGTGCATCGGTTTCTGAGTGAAACCTGCTTATTAATGGGAGTGAGAACCTGAGAACATTATCTAACTGGAGCAATAGATTTCAACATTGAAAACTCCCAGCTATAGGCTGGACATAGTTTGAAGGTCCATTTACTCCATAATGTACCTTCATCCCTAATTCGGGATTACCCACTCTAACTGTAGTACAGTTGTCAATATTTCACATATTCCACTTTGCTTACTTTCTCTGAATGAGATTGCCAATTTAATGGCAATCTATGCTGTTTTGAAGAAAGACTTTGGTAACTGGACTGAGTTGTACATGCTCATCATACAACCAAAAACAAAATCATACAGTCATCTATCTGACTTCAAACTCTTTAATCCAGATTGGAAACTAAATCCCTGAGGAGTTCAGTTTTTTGACCCCCTGTACCATCAAGATTCCAGGCTGGCTTTTATTTTTATCCTGATCCTTTCTCCTTGCCACATTTTAACGCTGTATTAAATCTGGACAATGGTTATGACTTCACAACGAAGCATTGCACAATGTTGTAAACAAACCACAATTTATGACATTAGCAATTTACAATATTGCATTAACAGATAAAACGTAAAATGCTAACATTCATATGAATAAGATTGTCAGAAATCAACTTCTGACGAGCTAAAATTTAACGAAGAAGGATCAGAAGGTAGCACATTTTAGTGAAATAGATTATCGCCTGCATGTTTGTCTCATCTTGCAAAATATAAGAAGTTCAGAGACCAGATAAGAAAAACAAAGAACTGCGGAAACAAAGTGAAATTGCTGGAGAAACTCAGCAGGTCTGGCAGGATCTGTGGAGAGAAAACAGAATTAACATTTTAGGTCCAGTGACCCTTCTTCAGACCTGATTGTAGCTGGGAACAGGTTGGTAGAAATACTGATGATGGGATGGGAGGAGGTGGAGGAGAAAACAACTGGTGGAGATGAAGCCCAGAGAGAAAAAATAACAACTGACAGACAAAGGAATGAGTTATGGTCAATCTGAGGGAATCAATAGCTGCTAATGGGGACCTAGTAGCTAACAATGGGCTGACAAGCATGGGGTGTGAGGTTTGGGATAAGAACAGGGGAGTAGGTTCTCAGGCCTTAAAATTAGTGAACTTGATATTGAGTCGAAAAGGCTGCACAGTTCCCAAGAGGAAAATGAGGTGCTGCTCTTCCAGCCTCGCTGGAGCATTGCAGTAAGCCCAAGGCAGAGATGTTGGTCAGGCAACACAGTGGGGTGTTGAAGTGACAGGCATTGGAAGTTCTGGATCATTTTGCTGACGGAATGCAGGTATTCTGCAAAGTAATTGTCCAGTCTGCACATTGTTTCCCAATACAGAGGACAGCACATTGTGAGCACTGAATATAGTACAGTAGATTGAATGAAGTGCAGGAAAAGTGCTGCTTCACCTAAAAGATGTGCCTGGCGCCTCGGATGGTGAGGAGGAGGAAGTAAATGGGCGGGTGTTACACCTCCTGCAATTGCATGGGAAGGTGTTGGGAGTGAAGGTGGAATAGACCAAAGTGTCCCTGAGGGTTTGGTTGCACAGAAAACCGACAAGGGAGGGGATGGGAATGTGTGTCAGGTGGTGGTATCCTGCTGGATGTGGCAGAAATGGTAGCCTC
The DNA here is from genome assembly GCF_004010195.1 of Chiloscyllium plagiosum. NCBI lineage: Eukaryota > Metazoa > Chordata > Chondrichthyes > Orectolobiformes > Hemiscylliidae > Chiloscyllium > Chiloscyllium plagiosum. The sequence continues at coordinate 26,402,034 of NC_057721.1, forward strand.
TATTCCTGATGAAGGGCTTTTGCCTGAAACGTCAATTTTCCTGCTCCTCGGATGCTGCCTGATCTGCTGTGCTTTTCCAGTACCACTCTAATCTAGACTCTGGTATCCAGCATCTGCAGTCATTGTTTTTACCACAGAAATGGTAACTAATGATCCTCCGGATGTGGAAGTGGGGGAAAGGTCAGGATCAGGGGGACCCTATTGCTTTGTGAGAGGAAAGAGAAGAGGTGACACCCAAAGTACAGGAGATGGGTCAGACACAGAGTTCTGTCAACCATGGTGCTGGACAATCCTTGGTTGAGGAAGAAAGGGGGCATTGCAGAAGCCTCTTTGTCGAAGCTGGCATTATTGGAAATGATGCAGAGATGGAGACGGAGAAACTGGGAGAATGGAATGGAGTCCTTACAGGAAGCATGGCGGAAGGATGTATAGTCCAGGTAACTGTGGGAGTCAGTGAGTTTGTAGTAGATATTAGCGGCCAGACTATAGCCAGAAATGGAAACACAGATGCTGAGGAAAAGAAGGGAGGAGACATTGATTGTCTAGGAGAAGGTGAGAGCAGGGTGGAAATTTGAAGCAAAACTGATTAATTTTTCCAATTCTGGACAAGACAGGGAAGCAACACTGATGCTGACACTAGAGATAGAGTTGTGAGTGGGGGCTGGAATAGGACTGGAACAAGGAATGTGGAATGTTATATGTATCCCAAAAGAGACAGGTATAACTGGGGTTCAGGTGGATACCCAGTCTTCTGACCTGAAGAAATTGGGAAGGAGTTAAAGGGAGAAGTTGTTCAGCATGAGGACAAGCTTCCCACCTATCCACTCCACCCTCCCCGCCAACCTATCACCATCAGCCCCCACCTGCATCTACCGTTCACCTTCCCAGCTACCTTCGCCCCACAATCCCACTCCCCCCTCCTATTTATCTCTCAGCCCCCTTCCACCACCGCCTCCCTCCCCACATTTGTGATGAAGGGCTTATGCCCAAAACGTTGATTCTTCTACTCCTCGGATGCAGCCTGACCTGCTGTGCTTTTCCAGCATCACACTTTTCGACTCTGATCTTCAGCATTTGCAGTCCTCACTTTCTCCTGAGAACAAGCTTGGCCAGGCAGAGGAGGCCGGTGGTGGAGGAAGACGGTTCAGACCTTTTTTCCAGGAAGAAGTAGAGAACCCTGAGACCCTGATTGGGGCTGGACATGTAAAGGGATTGCATGTCCATGGTAAAGGGGATGTAGCTGGATCCTGCAAACTGGAAATTCTGTAACTGAGGTAAAGCACCAGATGAACCAGGCCTAAATCTGAAGGGACTGGACAAGAGGAGAAGAAACTTGCATCGAAGTAGGAAGAGACGGGTTCTGTGGGGCTGGAGCATGCAGAAACAGACAGTCCTGTTTGTAGATTTTGGGAAGGAGGTAGAAGCAGGGTTGGGAGACTACGATCTTGGAGGTGTCATTTTGGGGTAGATCACCAGCTGAAATAAGGTTAGCAACTGTTGTGGACAAAGTAGCCTGATGTTCCATGGTGAGGTTATAGTCCGGGAGAGGTTGGAGCACGTGTCTATGAGCTGACACTTTACCTCTACAATGGAGAGGTCAGTCTGCCAGACAACAGCACTAATCTTGTCGGCAGGTTTGATTACACAGTCAGGCTTGGATCTGAGAGCACGGAGTGCAGTCAGTTCAGGGAGAGATAGGTTCAAATGGGTAAGGGAGGCAGAGAAATTAAGGCGACCAATGTCACGTCGACAGTTCTCAATGAACAGGTCAAGTTCAGGTAAAAGACCAGAAGGAAGGGTGCAAGTAGAGGGAGAGTATTGGATGAAGGGGTCTGTGGAATGGGAGAGGACTCTTATCCAAAGAATGGGCATGGATGTTAAGACAGCAACAGAAGAGCTTGATGTCACGTTGTGCCCAAAATTCATTGAGGTGGGGACGCAGAGGGATAAAACTCAGAACTATGCTCATTACCAGATATTCAGCATCAAATCACAGAAAGACACAAGGGATAGTAAATACATGACAGGAGACGATGTTGGGAGAGGGGATGGAATCAGTGGAAAGGGGAAGGCTAGGAAGGTGCCAGAGGGTTGTGGGAATCTCTAAGTTGCTGCATCTTGTGTTCCTTTAAGCCTGTAAGGGAAAAAAAAGCTTTTCTTTTGTGCATTGAATGATTTGGAGGATGAAGTGGAACTGGGAGTGAGGACAACTCTGAGCTAGTGTGAGTCAATGCTGATGGAGAGAGAGGTCAAGCGGGTGTATCTGCCAATGCATAGAGACCAGCAGTCCATCTTGGATGTGGCGACATTAGATATCATGGATCAGCATTATCTATTAAGCAACAAAAGTTTCTTTTAACGTAATAAGAAAGGCAATCAATATCCTGGATCAAATGATCCTTGCTTTCCACTGGCTTGAGCAGTAGACAGCTTCCAATTCTTTTTCTTTCTCCTCTTCTTATGTCAGCTCCAACGTTTTGGTGGTGCAGAGCCAATGGGCTAAGGGACTCTTCTATAATGTATGGTTCAGTTAGTTTGTGCAATGTACCTTTTCTCTCTGCTTTTTCTTTTCTCTGCAGCCCAAGATCTTGTTTGGTTCTGGTACTGCCTAAATGTTTTGATTGGGTTTTTTCATTTTCCACCGATCTGCAGTCACAAGCTGAACACGATATTCCTAGCACATAAACCCACAGCATCAATTTTTTCCTGTATAGCCATTTACCAAGATTTGGTCATCCTTTGCCTCATTTTGACAAAGCTCCAAAATTCATTGATCTATGCATTTCAAGCACATCCATTGAACAGAACCAGCAGCGTGGTTTGGACATGCCCCTCCTTCCTTTTTCCTATTCACACGAGCTGTTGTGCCCTGTGGCACAGGTCTGTGCTTCCAAGATGTCCCACAATTGGACCAGAGAATGACTATGATAGTCATGAGAGGTTGGTTAATGTCAGATGGCAATTTGGCAAGACAGGAAGCTGAATATTGACAAGGTGGATTGGGGTGTTAATAAAGTGTTTAACAAGCAATAATTCCCCTTTAATTGGCTACTCACTGCCACCTAGCGAGAACTCACTCCACCACACATACAAGCACATTTGAGGGGATGAAATGTTCCCAATGCAGAGATGGGACTTGCATGACATCTTGCAAACTCTGCGAAAACATGTGCGACCTGCTGCCATTTTGACACTGAAAATCCAAACAAACTGTCTCATAGGATTGTTGCTTTCATGGGTGGAATTGAATGTTGAAACACAGAAATAACAGGCTCAGGCTATTCAGCATCTTGGGTCTGTTCTGACATTCAATTCTTGGCAGCTATGTCTGAATTGGTAGCTCTCTTGCCTGAGAGTCACAAGACTTTAGTTCAAATCCCATTCAAAGATTGGAATACAAAATATGCGCTACTGAGGGCAAGCTAAACTCAAGGAGCCAGTGACCTGGCCAAGATTTATCCCTCAATGAATATTGCAGATTATCTGGCAATTATCACATTGCTATTGATGGGAACATGCCATTTACAGTTTGGCTGCTTTGTTTCCTACCTCACGACAATAACTTTTTCAGAAGTACTTCATTGACTGTGAAGTACTTGATGAAATATGGCAGTCAGAAAAAGTGGATGTCCTCCTTGTCTTCTTAGCCTACGGCCGATTGTAACTCAACTCTACTTACTCCCCACTTTGCATCATTGACCTTGATACCCTTACCCAACAAAAATCTTAGTCTTGAAAGCTCCTGCTGTCTGAGCAAACACAACAGTTTAGGGAGAAAGCTCCATATTTCTATTCCTTTCCTTTGTGAGATAAAGTACTTTCTGATTTTGTAGCTTAGTTAAAATTTTAAGGCTATGCCTGAGTTGTCTTAACTTCCTTTCCCACTGTAAAAGCACCATATAACCTGCCTGGCAGAAGGTTTTTTTTTCTCTTTGTACTTGCATCTAATCGGCAATTTGCACAATCCCAGCAATTTGTTTTTGGTTTTACATTTTAACATTCATTTTTTTGGCATAGCTTTCTGTTAGCGTATGGCTTCCTGTTTGGTGTATAATTGTGATATTTTAGTTATGGTACATTGGCTTTTAAATTGGTAATAGCATGTATTGTGCTAATATGCAGATGCTTTGATAACTTAAATAATGGAAGTGAGTATCATTTTCTACCATCATTGTCCTACATTGCAGTAAAAGAGCATTATGGAAATTTCAATGACTTTTAAAGAAAGAAATTGTAATTTACTCCTAATTTATTTCTGTATCTAAAATAAATATTGCTAGAATATTATTTTCACTTTTTCTAAGCTCCTCCAAAAATACCAGAGCATAAAATTTTCCACTATGTAAGTTAATTTAAAGAGATTTCCTCCAGAAAAAAGTTGTGCAGTCAGCTTGTAAAGTCAGCTCTGGAAGTCCTGGTTCATTAATTCTGCTTTGCACTTATATTCCCGATCTGTTGCTCATTTTTGTTCTGCCTGATTTTGACATTGTGGTCACAACTGACAACTGATGCTCAATTTGGTCAACAAGAACCATATAGCACAGAACAGGCTATCTGAACATTGAGAAAATGCTGATTTTCTTGAAAAAGCTGTCAAAGTTTAGTCTCATTTGCTGTTTTTGTTTGCCACACCCTTGCAAATGCTTTCATTTATACATCAGGCAGCCATAAAATCTATTTTAGCAGCAAATTAGATGCTTGTAAATGAAAACAATTCATTTTTTCAAACCAAGAACTCCATTCCACACACCTATAGATCAAAAATGATAAAATTTTCGATAACCTTTGATTTACAAAGCACAGGCAAGTTGTTCCTTCTTCGTGATGCAAGGAAGCAGCTTGCAGAGACAGATATGCCTGACCTTGACTTATTTTCTGGAGTCAGCTTAATTTAAGATAGAAGACGGTCATGAGATGGAAGGTGAAATATTTGTGATGGAATAGGATTTTGGTGCATACAGAAGCTTAATGTTGTCAACCAGAAGTGAGAGTATGGCTAAAAAAAAAGACAGGAAGAATATATTGATTGCTCTGCTATTGATTGCAATTCACTAAATATTTTGCGTGATCTTTGCAAGATCTCCACTTGTAGAACCAATTAAATACAAACCACATGCCCTGCATTGCTATGGTAGTAATTAAAGGATTACTGTGTTCAGTGATTATGATCAACATTTTTTAGCAGGCAGTTCCATTTAAACGGATGCCTGGAGATTAATGGTTGTGAATGAAATAGCGACACCTCGCAAAAAATCTTCCTGTCTAGGTTTCCGCTATCTGTCAGAGTCTGAAAAAATGGGATAACTAGAGCAGTTATCCTCAAGGAGTTCAAAGTCTTGCTTGCCTGACTGTGCCAAGGAGGCAGGTTCAATTGGAACAGTCAAACGGAATTAGCCTGTTACCTGAAAATGACAAATATGCCACGTTAGGGTGAGAGGCAGGAGGATGGCAACAAGTGAATTGCTTATTAAGAGAACAGTACAAACGTGATGAGCTCAATGAACTCCTCCTACGCTGTAACAAGTTTGTGATTCTATGCAATTCTGTTTGACAACTCAACACTTCCAAAGAGCTAAACATGAATTTGAAAAGAAATATTCATCTTAATGAAGAAACAAACAAAGTAGCTATTTTACCTCAGATATCATTAATCAGATCCTGTATTCTACAATCTTAGCTGCAAAATAATTATACATAGCTGTCAATACCAATGCGCATTTGAAAAGCCTTTGTCAACAGGAAGTTCCGATTATTGCTGACAATAACTGAAAATCATCATTAAATTAAAAGCAGATTATATACAAATAAATGACTTAAAAGATAATTCAATGAATTTGAGTGATCATCTTTAACAATAGGATTTATCCATTGTATTTTATAAGTCGACCAGACTGCAACCATTGAGAATCTACTTTTCTTAATTAACCTCAGTGAGGGAGCCACTAAGTTCTGAGGGTTCTTGAAAAAGTACAAGGCATTATTTGTGTACACTTTTTATCAATTGATCCTGTCCCTATCACTGAGCAGAATAACCGCCCCTCAAGATTTGGACACTTCGGCTATCAGCAAAGGTGCACCACATAAAGACCTGCCAATCTGAAATGGGATCAATATCCTGTATGTCCACCATCTCCTATATATGATAGGATGTTGAATATGTCAAGCGATTCAGCAGGTGTCAGCCAGCTCCACCATACAAACTAATCTTTATTAAGAACAAACATTTATAGCTATTTTTCCCTGGAAAGGTCACTGCTGTTTCAACAAAATGTATTATGACTGCGACATTTGTTTCAAATAAAGCAAATCGCTTCCCTTAGTGATATCTCCTTCTACCATTCAATTCTCTGAGTTACTACAAAGTTGATGTGCTACTTTGTTCTCCAAATTACCAAAAAAGAATTGATAGTAATGTATATAAGAAATAAGAGCTGGCTTTTGCTGGTATATATCATCTGTCATACTGACAAATGATCTGGTTGAAAGTAAGTTCAGTTCTGGACTTCACTGCAAATGAGTCTGTTTTACCATTCAGAAAAGATGGATGATATCAGTGCTTCCTAACTCACCATGGGCCAAGCACTACATGAATTAACCTGAGGGGGGATAGACTTTCAGAATTAGTGAACACTATTTTAAAGTAGGTTAATTAAGTACTTAAAACACATGCTGCTGTCACATATCTCGACTGCATCATTAAAAAACTAGCAGTATGCTGGATACACAATGATATTGTCCAATGCAACTCTGCATCAGAACTTGTTTACCTTCTGCCCATTAAAACAATCCAGCACTTAGTTTGTAAATAATGAATGAGCTTTTTGAATGAATGTTGTACACTTGATGGTACTTGACCTTGAACTGACAAGTGCATATTGTACTTGCAGCAAACTGGATGTATATTAATCATTGGTCATGTTGGAGCACAAAATTTAACTGTATCTAAAAATATGCCTTCTATGTGTATCTTAATTTTTTTTTTCAATCACAGGCAGTAACATGGTACAGAACACCACTATTGCAGCAATACAATATATCTTCAATATTCTGAAATAAAATAATCACATCAATAATTACAACTGCACTGAGCTTTATACGCAATATTGTTAAAAAGTAATTTTTCCATAAATTTCAAAAAAGCCAATGCAATTCAAATATGTTGAATTCGATTTATCCTGATGTTTGCAATCAATGAATTTTGATGCTTGAGTTGAAAATAACTTTGTCGTACATCATTTATTTATCATATATATAAAATATATATCATTGACCATAAGTTTTGGGCCTTCCTCTAGCTACAAGCACATTAATCAGGAATTTTAAAAAATTGGAAAGTTATCTTCAAAAGGGTTCTCAACACAGTTAAGTAATTTTCAGGAAAACTCCAACAGAATGTTACGCTGTCAAGTTGTCTAAAAGTTCATATTTCAGAATCTCTACAGTGTGTGTTTTACATCTATTTTGATTAACTTTCAATAAAATATAAGGCAAACAATGACAGCATACACGATACTCAAGATGCTTCATGACTTCTCTTAATTAAGGATTAATGAGTGTGGAATTCAGCATTGTGCCAGTTCACTGAGAAACAACATTGATAACAAGGAAGAAGTATTAGCTTTCAGTTTGAAGGTGTGTGTCCTTTACTAATTTGGAAAGCATCAAGCTAAATAGCTACTGATTTGTAACAATCTTAGCAGAATGAAATATTCATTAATTAAAGAGGTGGTGACCTTGGTTTTTCACTTCGCTTTCTAACATGGGTTGAGGCTTTAATTTTACATTTATGCATAAATGTTAGGGCTGAAAGGTACACTGTGAGTGAACTCACTGACCAAAATCTGAAAAGGATTTGAAGCAAGTTTTCTCATGATACTATTTTCAGAGAGATTTGTAAACAGTTGCACAAGCTTTCAAAAGTAACTTCTAATATTCGTGGATGGCTGAGTAAGAAAATACTTTTCTCTAGGTGGCTGCAGCCTTGTGCTGCCATAAGTAGTGGCCTGTTTAATAATTACACAAAATAGAGCACAGGTAAGTCTTAACAAGAAAATAGACTTAGAAGTGGAATGTTATTGCATGATAATAATAGGAACAAGTTGTACTGACTGGTTAGGCACATTTACAAGACTGTCAGGATCCAAAGATGTCACATCTGTCTCCTTTGGTATCTCATGCCCAGACTACCTAATTCTCCATTCAAAAATGGTGACATCATCAGATCGGGTTCTGACCAACACAACTTCAACATTAACTCGTTAGAAGTAAAATCTAAAACATTTCCCTCAAAGAAATATCTCCATAATTAATACTTATACATTTATGTATATACATATATAACTATTTCTATATTTACTACATTCCCATCTCCCTCTAATTCCTTGATTTAAACAAATGCAGACTGGAAGTCACACAATTCTTCCAGAATACATTCACTCGGTTTGAAAGATTTGTAGGTCTTTGGTTTGAGGACTTCACACATAACGTTGATCCTGATCTTGACTGTGATTGATCTGTGAAGCTTTTCTTTAATGGAGGATCTTTTGTCTATTGGCTGCACTTAATGGAGGATGTCCTGCCAGACCCAGTAGTTGGCTCAATGTTTTTATTTGGAGGGCTGCTAATCTCACAGTGGAAATCTGCCCTGCTAACATGGGTAGCTGTCCCATAACCTCATCTGTCCAACTTTAAATTTCATAAATATCCTTCATGGAAGACAGTTGTGCTGTTGAAAACAAAACATTCCAGATTTTCAGACCAGATCATTACTTCTTAGCCAGATTCTAAATCTACGGATGTTGGTCCAGGAGTTATATGCAAATCATCCTCCTTTTGTTCAAGCAAATCTTTATGCTCAAGCTACTGATATCTCACAGTTGATGGATATAAGGTCTCTACTTCGCCCTATTGATTAGGTTGGAAATATTCAATTGCTTTCTATGGTTGTCTTTCTGGTGAACTAGACATTTTCAAATTTCCAAGTGCCAGAGGATTATTGCTAATTTAGTATTATTTCTGTAACTCGTAATGATAAATATCCTTTGGGAAGATAAAGGCTTGAAATGTTACTCTTGAACTTGTATTGTCTCATCATCTGACATCAAAGTAAAATCAGTTGTATCAAATTGTTTATGATATTGTTTTGCTGTCTGAATGTCTTCAGCTAGGGACTTTTCGATGAGCTAAAGAGGATGGTGGTACTGCTCCTTCTTGTTCACAGTATTTGCTTCTTCAGCAAAACTTTGCTGATTTTTGTCTCCAGATGTATTGTCCAGGATAATTGAGCCCTGGCTTGAAATGCCAAAGTGTCCTCAGTCTGTTTTTCTAATAGATCTTTCTATAATGAAAGCTAGTCAGTCATCTATAATTCTCAAATGCTATCATTGCTCAAAGTATGTGCTTTCAGCTAACTTTCTGGACTTTTACAGTCTTGCAATTGTGTGACTATTCTTTGTGGACGGGGGAGAGAAGACAATACAATTTGGATAATTGGGCAAGCAGAGCAACCATTTTATAGCAACAAAAGTTAACCGTCAATATTCATGCTTTAAAAAATGGGAAGTGACTGAAAATGTTAACTAGACAGACAACTGGAAAAAACAGTTAGTAGATCCCAAGGAAAGAGTTTGGAAAATCTACAAGATTTAAAAAAATCTTGTGGCATCAAGTGATTCTGAGGTAGACTGGATTACAGAGCTTTATGTGAAGGAACCCCAAGGGGGTAGTGACCATACCATCACAGAATTTACTCTGCAGTTTGAGAGCCTGTGCCCGAAACGTCGAATCTCCTGTTCCCTGGATGCTGCCTGACCTGCTGTGCTGTTCCAGCAATAAAGTTTCAACGGTAGTGACCATACCATCACAGAATTTACTCTGCAGTTTGAGAGGGAGAAGCTGGAATCAGAAGTAACAGTATTACAGTTGAGTAAAGATAATTACAAAGTTATGTAGGAGGGGCTGGCCAGAGTTGCTTAGAGGGAGAGCCTTGCAGGGAAGATAGTGAAGGAGCAATGACTTCAGTTTCTGGGATTAACTTGAGAGGCACAGCAGAAATTCATCCCAAGAAAGAAGAAACATACTAAGGGGAGTATAAGGCAGCACGGCTGACAAGAGAAATCAAGGACAGCATAAAAGCAAAAGAAAAAGTGGACAATATAATGAAGGTTAGTGGGAAACCAGAGGATTGGGAAGCCTTTAAAAATCAGCAAACGGTGACTAATCCAGCAATAAGGAGAGAAGATGAAATAAAAGGTTTTTTTCAATTCATCAATGGATGTGGGTATTGCTAGCTGACCAGTATTTATCACCCATCTCTCAAACGTGGTGGTAAACTGCCTTCTTGAACTACTGTAATACACTTGCTGTGGGTTGACCCATAATGCCAGTAGGGAGGGAATTCCAGGATTTTGACCGAGAGACAGTGAAGGAACATCAATATATTTCCAATTCAGGATGGTGAATCGCTTGGAGGGGAACTTGAAGGTGTTGGTGTTCCCGTGTATATGCTGCCCTTGCCCTTCTAGATGGGAGTAGTCATGATTTTAGAAGATGCTGTCTGAAGACCGTTAGTGAATTGTGGTGGTGCATCTTGTTGACAGTATACACTGCTGCCACTGAGCGTTGGCGGTGGAGGGAGTGGATGTGGTGCCAATTAAGGAGGCTGCTTTCTCCCGAATGGTGTCAAGCTTCTTGAGTGTTATTGGAACTGCACTCATCCAGGCCTGTGGGGAGCATTCCATTGCACTCCCAACTTGTACCTCATAGATGGGGAGTCAGGAGGTGAGTTATTCATCACAGTATTCCTAGCCTCTCAGTATCTAAGTAAGGATATACTAGCCTTGAAGGAGGTAAAGAGGATGTTTACAAGAATGATCCCTAGCATGAAAGGCTTATCATACAAGAAATGGCTGAGGACTCTGAGTCTGTATTCAATGGATTATAGAGGGATACAGGAGGATCTGTTTCAACCTTCCAGAATACTGAGATGTCTGGATATAGTAGGCATGGAGTAAAACCTGACAGAACAGTGAATGCTGTAAATCAGAAAAAAAAAACAGGAAACACTGGAGAAGCTCAGCAGATCTGGCAGCAGCTGTAAAGAGAAATCAGAGTTAACATTTTGGATTCAGTTACCCTTCCTCGGAGAAGGCAGTAGAATAAGGTTGAGAAACATTATCAGCCATGATCAAGTGTTGGAGCAGATTCGATGGACTGAAATTAATGACTTTATGCACTGATAGTATAACCCATTAACACTTAGTCCATCCTCAGCCATGATTCTTAAACTGCAATTGACACAATGAGGTCAAATAGCTGTGGGACATCTTCCTGGCCATTCCATATAACTTGAAGAAGGGTTCAAGGGAGCTTTTAAGAAACAACAAAAAAGCATGAGAATTCCCTCAGAGCTTAACTCCATTATAATCATGAGCTGCAAATAAAAGCTGAAAATAAAGAATTATCACAAAGAGGATGCAAAATGCATGAGCAGAAAACAGATGGTTTGTAGTCTTTAGTTAAGCTTGTCTGATTGGAGATTCTTGTACAGTGCTTGATTGCTGCAATGTGTGTGTGGAGCTAGTAATCAAGTGACTGACTGACTGAGAGAGAAAATTCTTGTAAAATATGCTACTCTTAGCTATGGAAATAGAAAGAACAGTAAAGTTTTAAGACGTTTGATGAAGTGGTGCTGTTAGAACCATCTCTGTATTAGTTTGAGATAAATAAGCCATATAGAAACTGAATCTAAAAATAATATGGCTCACAGGAAGACAGGCTTATTGGAAGGAGGCATTCACCCTGGCAAACATTCCATGAAATGATCACATTGTTGAAATCTCATATTAGTGAACAGAAGACTAACCATAGTGAAGTTGCAGAGATGTTTGCTGCTCTACATTACTTTGGAATAAATAATGGAAAGCGTAGCCATCTAATTTAGTTTCACAGAGTTTCACAGCTTTAAGCATGTAATCAGCAGAATTATTCAATGAAAGAGTAAATAAAATTAGAAATGTGAAAATCTTTGCCTGGAAATTACATTGTTTGATATTATGAAAAAATCATGTAATGCTGTTGTAACAAGCTCCTTTGTCTCTTCTTGGAGGTTTAAACCTGTTTAGGTTAATACCTTTAGGGATATAGCAGACAAAGGAATTTAATAAAGCCACATTAAGCACTCATGTTGTATTGTGACATAACATGATTTTCTAATGTAAATTTCATTTTTGGGAAAAGGTCAACGCAAAGAACATTTGCATAATAGTAAACAGCCATGTTAAAGGAACATTTTACTAATGAATTATTCATTACATGTTTCTATTCTCATCTCAGAAACTTGATACACGGAAAACATCAATTTCTTTTTGCCACATGCTAAAATTCCATATTGGTTTGCAATAGCTTTCATTATATCTTTGGAAATGCTATTAAATCTTCATTTCAGATGATTCAACTGAAAAGCAGCATTTTGATAATTTTGTTTATAAAGTAGTCTTAAAATATTCTGTGCATCAATTATTCAATTGAATTTTTGTGGTAAAGTAAGCTTCACACATTTATGAGCAACTGTCATGACACAAGATAGATAATGTGTCAATGAGATGCGGATTTTATGCTCATTTCAACAATATAATGAACAATATAAACCTGCAGTTATTTCTAATAAAGAGTAACAATCTTTATATATTACCTAAGAAATAAAGTATGACGTATGATTATCTACCAATCTGAGAAGTCAGCTGTGACACATCTCCTGATTTGTTTAATGGCACTTAGAATAGTTGCACGATTAATAGCAGACATTGAAGTATGTTTTCCAATTCAGCAATACATAGAAAAGAACAGAAAATCAATTCCACTGCTGATATTGGGATCAAGTGCCAAGTCCAATAACAAGCCCGAGAGTCAATGGGCGAGAGTCTTTAAGTTCAAGTCTCTCTGATGCATCTGCATCTTTCCTGAAGTATGGTGCTCAGAACTGTTCACAATATGCCAGTTGAAGTCTCACCAGCACATAAGGTAACAAATGGCTAGCACTGTTTAATGGCTAGAATATAATTCCAGATTCCAGTATATATACACACATAAACACCCAAGTTTTGTTTTAGAATGGAATGTAACTGAAAATCACATGTACACTCTGCAAAACATTTAGTCTGCACTTAATTACAGTTTCTTCATTGCAGTGCATTTAGGAACTGAGATGTTATTGGTTCTGTTTCACTTAAAACTCTCTGCTTCAGCATGCACTTAATCACTCTAATTGCTAATGTCAATCCATCAAGCTTAAAAGGGACCCTGATTTGCCAACCTGGGCATTCATTAAAGCATGCCCAGTAACAATTATAGCCTCTGCTGACAGCTGCTATTTCTTGACAGGTTTTCTACAGTTTTCATTTGCCAGGTCTATAAAAGTGTCAGCAATGCAATGCTAGCAGGTCTGAATCTTGCCAGGGACAGATGTAAGGGAGTAAAAAGGCTGCTTAGCTTCTGTTTTTTTTCCCTCTCTTTCAGAATTGCCAGCAAGCTTGCACATTCATTTGTTCGACAGTTCTTCTCAGCCACTTTCATGCTAGCATTTTTTTCTGCATGAGTTCATCACATTCAGCAGGGTTGTTACAGTATTTGAATGTGCAGTATTATCAATTATACATTAGATTTGTGGTGATATTTTTACATAGAGTAATGACCTCATATCTTAAAAAAATGCTGACATGGCAATACACTACCAAGACATCATGACAGAAACAGGTCATTTCCCAATAATATCACACCAACATGATTCATCTGAAACCACATTCATTGGTATATGCAACTTAACTTCATATTATACTTAATCAATCTTCCACTAAAGAATAGAGAAATTTAACATTAATTTAATGTCACTTTAAATAAATAATAAACAGATATTTCACTGCGGGGAAGGACTGCTTAGATTTACTATGTGTAGCAAAACTAGAAACAATATTGTTGAATACATTTATAATGCAGTCAGCAAGGCCAAATCATTCCTTATCTTGAAAGGGTTTCAACCCAGTTTGAATTTCAATCTCGAGAACTTGTTCTTCTAGCTCTCTGCTCACATTTTCAACTGATTATTATTGCTGCCACACATGATTGTTAAGAAATACGATGGAAAAATGGTACAATCCACAGATGAATACTTTTGTCCTGATATTAAAATAAACACATTTTATCTGTCTGAATCAATAGGCATGAAATAAATGGAGCTGCTATCAGTAAACTAAAATAATCGTATATTAATATAAAACCAAGAACTGCAGATGCTGGAGTCTTGAAACAAAGACAAATATTGACTGAGAAACTCAACAGGCCTGACAGCATCTGTGTGGAGAAAACACATTTGATGTTTCAAGTCCAGAGACATTTCCATCAGAACCGCTCTGGTGAAGTCACCAGACTCACAACACTAACTCTGTGAACTAAAACAATGCATTTCTTTGCATCTCCTTTGTCAGTAAATAAAGGAAGAGTTAAAATATTCATATGAAGCATAACACATTTTTTTAAAAAGTACCATATGAAGTCATGAGACCATGTAAGGCACCACATAAATGCAAATCTTTCTCTTTCTAAGTGGATTCACTATCCATGAACATGCATCTTGCTGTTGTGATCACTGTATCATTTAATAATATGAGATGCTGGATCAACAGCGTTTCGGGCAGCACAATGTTCAAATCACTCGGCTTAATAAAAAGTTAAGGGAACTAAGAAATCGTACAGTTTGAAAGAAAGACATGCATTCAGAAGCATAGAATCATACAGCACGGTGGTCTAACTCACCCATGCCATCCAGGTTTCCCAAATTAAAGTAGTCCCATTGGCCTGCATTTGGTCCATATCTCTCGAAACCTTTCCTATTCATGAACCTGTCCAAATGTATTTTTATTGTTGTAACTGTACCTGCATCTACCACTTCCTCTGGCAGATTATTCCACCCTCTATGTGAATAGGTTGCCTCTGAAGTCTCTTTTAAATCTTTCCCCTCTCACCTTAAACCTATGTCCGCTAGCTCTGAACTCCCTTACCCCGCAGAAAAGACCTTGGCTCATCACCCTATCCATGTTCCTCATGATTTTATAAACCTCTTTAAGGTCATCCCTCAGTCTCTGGTTCTCCAGAAAAAAATGTCCCAGCCTATCCTTATAACTCAAACCTTCCAATCTCAGTAACATGTTTGTAAATCTTTCCTTTCCAATTTAATAATGTCCTTCCCAAAGCAAAGCAACCAGAACTTTACACAGTATTCCAAACATGGCCTCACCGATGTCAACAAATTCAGACCATAATATCAGTTGCATTCTGTTTTCTTTTTCTCCTTTAATTTCCTTTCTTTCAGTCAACAGCACACCTGCTCCAGGCACATTGTTTTGTTGTTATTCTACTTGTCCCATCCTAGTTCCTCTGGGCACTGGAAGATGAACTCTTTGTCATTCAACCTCTCATGACTTTCACCCAGTCACAGTCCTTACTTTTCTCCTCGAGGACAGAGAAATAGAGTTAAATTTTCAAGTTCGGTGTGATTCTTCATCAGAATTGAAAGGTGATGGAAATTTTATTCTTTATATAGTTTTGGTAGAGTCAGGAGGAGGAGCAAGAGCTTTGTGGGACATGTGTTCTGTATCTGAAGGAATGACCCTGACCTTTCAGCTACTTACCATTTCAACAAACCATGTCATGTTAAATTTCTGTCCTGGACCTGCTGTAATGTTCCAACACAAGTTCAGGGAACAGCACCTCATTTTCTGCTTTGGCTCTTTACAACCTTGAGGTCTCAGCACTGAATAACATAACTTCAGAAAGTGACCGCATTGTGCCTATTCTTCATTCTTATTTACATTCGCTCCCCTACTCCCAGTCCCCACAACCTTGATTTGTTTATGTCTCTTCTATTTTGTTTTTAGTAGAGAGAACTCATTCTCTTCCTTTCAGACCCGAATTTACACCCATTTTTACTCTTTCACCCTTTGCCTTTTTTGCACTGGGACTCTATACCATCTGAAGTCTTGCTCCTCCTCTGCCTCTGTCAGTGTGTAAAAAAAAAACTCATTTTCCAGCCCCTTTCAGTTCTGAAGGAGAATCATACTGGACTCAAAAACTTTACTCTGTTCCTCTTTCCACAGATGCTGCCAGACCTGCTGAGTTTCCACAGCATTCTCTGTTAGTTTCACATTTCCTAACTCGCAATATTTTCCTTTTATTCCTTTAGTCCTTGCCACCAGAGTGTACTCAAAACCTGTTATATCTGTCACTTTTCAGTTCTCATGAACAGTCACAGACCCGAAAAGGTAGATTTATTTCTTCTGCAAATGCTGCCAAAACCTGCTGAGCAGTTCCCACATCTTCAGTTTTCACTTCAGGTTCCCAGTATCTACAACATTTTGATTTTAGAAGCAGATGGATTTTGGGTGACATCTTATCTAAAGGATGATGGCTCTGACAGTGCAGCATACCATCAATATTGCACTAGAAAATCAGCTTGGATTACAGGTTCAAACTGAATGTTAATTACTTAGCTTGTTCTGTCATGTATTGAAAAGAATTGTGAACATATGTATTAAAGGAATTGAAACGTTAAAATCTTGTTAGTTTTCATTCATTAAAATATCCTAAAAGAGAAAACAACTGAAAAGCACCAGCTAAGTATTTGAATGACCCAATCATAATCACACAACTATTGTAATCTGTAGTATACACCTTTAGAAGTTATTGACTCTTGTCCCTACACACACCTCATCCTTGGTGGCACTCCTCAAAGAGTGCACTCAGAAAGTGAGAGATGGCAGGCTAATTGACTGCAGTATGCATCACCCTGTCCTCTTGGTGACAGCCATGCCTTTGGCTGGTGCCCGCCTGGTGCCCAGTGCCAGTTATTTTCATTTTATTCATTTGTGGGATGTGAATGTCACTGATGAGGCTATTATTCAATGCACATTCCCACTTGTCAGTGAACTGAGTGGCATGCCCAGCCATTTCACAAGGCAGTTGAATCTGTCATGTTTGCTGTGGGTCTGGAGTCACATGTATGCCAGACTGGGTAGGCAGATTTCCTTCCATAAAGGTATAGCAGAAAGTGAAGAAGGTTTTCTAAGATTATAAAGGGATCTCCATCAAATGAGTCAATTGGTTGACAAATAGCAGGTGGAATTCAATCTGGATAAATGCGAGGTATTGTGTTTTAGTCCAACAAACAGGGGTAGGGCTTACACAATTAAAAGTAGGGCTTTGGATAGTGTTGTAGAAGAGAGGGACCTACGGGTTCGGGTGCATCATTCTTTGAAGTTTGCATCATAGGTAGACAAGATGGTTAAGAAGGTGTTTTGCAAGCTTGCTTCCATTGCTCAGTCCTTTGAGTATAGGTGTTGAGAAGACATGTTAAGGCTGTACAGGACGTTGGTGAGGCCTCGTCTGGAGTACTGTGTCCAGTTCTGGTCACCCTATTATGTGAAGGATATTATTAAGTTGGACAGGGTTCAGAAGGGACTTACCAAGATGTTAAATACCAAAGATACTGGGATTCTAAAGTAAAAACAGGTATGGAAGGCTTGAGTTATAAGGAGAGGCTGGGACTTCTTTCACCAGGATGTTGAAAAAGTGACCTTACACAAGTTTATAAAATCATGAGGATTAATGGTTGGTGTCTTTTCCCTAGGATGGGGGATTTCAAGACTAGGACGTGGCACATTTTTAAGATGGGGAGGAGATTAAAAAAGAAGACATGAGGGACAAATGTTTTACACAGAGGGTGGTTTACATGTGTAATGAACCAGGAGAGGTGGTGGATGCGGGTATAATAATAACATTTAAAAGACATTTTGATAAGTACATGAATAGGAAAGGTTTGGAGTGGTATGGGCCAGCAGCAGGCAGATGGGAGCATTTAGTTTGGGATTATGGTCGGCATGAACTGGTTTAACCGAAGGGTCTGTTTCCATGCTGTACGACAGTATGAATATCCATATACGAACAGCTTTCAGTCATAAATTGTTTCTAACCCTTCAGACCTTTTCTTACTCCTTTTAGTCACAGAGATGTGCAGTATGGAAACAGACCCTTCAGTCCAACTTGCCCATGCCGACCAGATATCCTAAATTAATCTAGTCCTAGTTGCCAGCACTTGGCCCACATCCCTCTAAACCCTTCCTATTCATGCACCCATTCAGATGCCTATTAATTGTTGGCATTGTGCCAGCCTCCACCACTTCCTCAGGCAACTCATTCCATACACGCACCACCCTCTGTGTGAAAAAGTTGCCTCTTAGGTCCCTTTTAAACTTTTCCCCTCTCACCCAAGTAATGCATTTCAACACAAGATTGGGAGAATTTTTTTTACATTTTAGTGACCAAAGCCATATAAATTTTTCATAGAAGGAAATATAGGAGGGCTAGGTTCTATGATATGCTTGAGGCTGATGCTTATGTCTTATTTATGCCATCTGCCACTTCTCAGCCCATTGGTCCATCTGATCAAGATTGTATTGTAATCTGAGGAGATCCTGTTGTAATCAAATACCCAAGGACTTTCGGGATGGTGAAGTAGCAGGAACCAGACAATCGGCAGGGCACCCAAAGCTGTGTTTCACATGTGCTTACAACATGATGTGAAGAATCTGCTGCCCTGGGATCTGTGCTAACTGACGTCAGAGAAAATTCAATGCTTCCTATGAGTTGATGTGTACCACCATGGCCCAGAGGCTACAGCAGTAATACAGTAGCTTCAGTGCTTTTGATACTTGCTTGTGCTAACCCTGACAATGAAATCATTAATTAGTCTCCTTATGGAATTTGTTGAGTATGAGTTCCTTTGGTAACAGTCAATGACCTGCTGAACTGGAACTCGTCATCTGAGTCCTTGATAAAGCAGACCACTTACCACTGCTTAACCCCTTCTCACTTCTGATGGTTTGCAATGCCCATAATAGCCTTTGCTTGTTTGTATGTATGTAATTGACTACACAGGCGAATACTGGTGGTGGCGGTTAAGAGTTAAAAGGAAAGAAAAAGTGAAAGAAAGTCACAGTGATTTTGATGGGAAGGTCATTCAGTTGCATGTGATAACAACGCTGAGTATAAGATAAAAGCAGAAAAAAATAAAAGACAGCCTCTCAGGCTCTTGTGGTGTAGTGGTAGTGTCCTTAACTCCGATCCATGAGGCCTGCATTCAAGTCCCACTTGCTCCAGAAATATGCAACAACATCACTGAACAGGTTTGAAAGAAAGTATTTTTAAAAATAAAGCAGACCTATACCTCTGAGCCAGGTGAGCCTGTGCAAGTCCTAACTTCTCGAACAGGTTAATTAAAAATACCTTAGAAGCAGACTCAAATGGCTCCAACTGTGCAGTGGTAGTGTCCCTGCCTCTGAATCAGAAGACCTGTGTTTAGGTCCTATCAGCTACAGAGATGTGTAATAATATCTCTGAACAGACTGATATGAATATAAACTAGATAAATAAAGCAGACCAAATTACCAGGACTGGCCTTTGCATATGAATTTCTAATTGGCTACACAGGAGATTTACTGGTGGCAGTTAATAGTTTTTTTTTAAAAGTCACAGTGATTTGGCAGCAGGAAACCTGTTTGGTTATGAGTTCTGGATATTAAAAAAAAACAGATTAGATATTACAAAAAAAACAAACCAGATATTAAAATATAGCAGACCCAGAAAGGTTCTTGTGATGCAGTGGCAGTACCGCTACCTCTGAGCCAGTAGACCTGAGTTCAAGTCTATCTACTCTGAAGTGTGCAATAACATCTCTGAATGGATTGTTATATCTATAATACTAATCCAGGAATGGGTCTGCAGAATTGTCTGTTCCAGGTTGGGGCTAGCCTATGTGCACCATGAGTAGTGGCTCTATTTTGATGTTCAGTAATAAACAACATTCCCCTCCAATCAGGTTTCCCGAGTTAGTATAGTGCACTTATGGGAGAACGTGGCTGTGAAGGATTGGCCTTTTCAGCCATTGGGAAAGGTGCAGCATATGAGGATATCCTAACTGAAATGTACTTAAGTCGTGAGTGTCCATCTTTCATAGACAGAAGAATACCAATGTATACATCTACACACACTTACTCATTACAGAAGCCCTAACTTCTTCATATTATTCCTTGACACATTTTATATCAAATTTATTTCTATTAACAATAAAATTGTCAATATAAACATATCATCCTGCATCTGTATTGTTTTCTGCCTTGAAGACATCATCTGAGTTTTACCCAATGAATTGTTTACTTAGAAATTTTCAACCAAACATTTTTGATCCATTATTTTTGTTTCGGTATTTAAAGTTCTAACATCCGGGTTTAAAAAAAGTTCCAAATTGAATAATACTATACATACACTAAGCAGTTGAATTGAATTAACTTACTTTCTAATGTTTTCATTTGAGTCTTAATACACATCTGTCAAAAATCTGCATCAGATTTAATATATTGGCTTCAAGATGTGTCACTGTGTACAGTACAATTACATTTCTATAATGCAGAAGTCTTGTTTCATTTGCCATACATGATATAATAAACTTATTTTGCTCTTAGTCGCATGTACAGAGTTGACTTTTGAAGTTATTTGAAGATGAGTGAGAAAGAGCACAACTTTTACTTAGTATAGTTTATTGTGAGTATCTTACAGAGCAGCTTTGTGCACTTGTAAATGTGTTCAGTGAAAGTCAATAGCATGTACTTGTATGTATAAGAGAAAGTTAATTGTGCTGTCATAGAAATCTGCAATATATATTCATCAAGCAGGAATCAAGCGTCTTTACAAAAATGTTAATTTATCTTTTTCTAAAATAAAGTCAAATAACTCAAGGGGAAGAGAATGATAGTGGACTGAGCAGAAGAGAACATCATAAGGTCTGAGGTGTGAGCAGTTGTCCACACCTCTTCCTGCATTACTGATGAGAATGAGGGATAGTAGGAAGAATAAAATATAATGACAAAGTAAAAAGGTAGGGGAGATAACATGATTAGTTAAATGGCAATTAATAGAGGGAGAAAAAGAGAAAGGAGTTGTTGAGGATCAAAAACCTTCTCTGCATCTACACCTATACCTCCTAACCCCACCCCCCACCATGAACACAAAACATAAGCAGAAACCACCTTCATCCAAAACCCAGCTTTCAGTTATTGGATAGTTGCTTGCTTACCATACCATGTCAACTTATTATATTCCCACCAATCATGCTTTGAATTATTGTGTTTAATGTCACATGAGATCAATTATCTTTCTTGACATTGTTATTTTATAGGTATATGTGAGGAGGTATGTGTATTCAGTTGGAGTCAATAGGTTTTTTTGTCACATAGAATTTTATGGTTTGACTATCCTTTCAGCCTTGCTGCAACTCGAACTAAAGTTGATTCACAAATAGCAGATCGGGAAAGCAAGTCATGAAGGGCCATCCCTTTCCCTCGTAAAGGACAAGCTGTTAGCAATTTGCTAGTTTCAATATTAAATAATCATTGCTTGGCATGATGTGTGATCTAATTGCACTGCTACCTGGGAAACACGTCCTTTATCATACTGATACAATGAATGACTAAACGTCAGGAAACAAAAACTATGATTAGTTACTTATTAGGAAATTAAAACTGTAATTAGAGACTTAAGCAAAAATCCATTCCCTGCAAAAAATGCTTTAATTATACCTGCTTCATACGAAGAACAAAATCTCACAATTAACAAATTAAGTCACAGAAGCATTCTGGTGGTTTAACAAAATAAAAGCTTAAATTGTAAATTTTGTCAGGTTTCACATACAAAGACTGGAGGAGGTTTCCTCATGGGAACAGAGGAAGACTCACAGATGTGCTTCGATCCACTGACAATGTGGAGATACAGATATCTATAAAAAAATACAAGATGTAAAGTGTGGGATGGGAATATTTGTTAGACATACTATCAAAATTTGTAGGGACTGTTGGAATGCTGAACTCAACTCCCATAGCACTAACTTCCTTTCAGCTGAATTGTTTCAGCTGAACTGGGGAGCTTGATAGTTATGGCATATCTCATTAAGATTCAAAATTAGCATTGGAACCATTATGAGCTGAAAAATGTGTTGCTGGAAAAGCTCAGCAGGTCAGGCAGCATCCAAGGAGCAGGAGAATCGATGTGGAAGCTGGAGAAATCTGCATTCATCCCTTGTGGTTGGAGGGTTCCTAGGTGGAAGATGAGATACAAACAGGGAGTACTCATGTCTGAGACAGGACTGTATATTTGCAGTTCATATTCTGAGGATATTTTATCTTTGGCTTATGCTGAGAATGACAAATACATCAGATTTTGGGAAAACAGTGGAATATGTGAAAATCTAAAGTTGCATCTTTTTCATTTCTGGTGTTGTGTAATGATGTGCAACAGAGTGCTGATTGAAATTATGTACTTAGAAAATATTCTGCCTGCAACTTCCTTGTTCTCCTCCTTTGTAATGAGGTTGTAATTCTTCTCTTGGGTTAACAATATCATAAACAATATATTTTTATTATCCCTTTACAGCAGAGTAAACAGCTAAAGATCATACAATGTTTAATTTGAACTGTCTTTTTCTAATAATGTCTCCATATAACATCTAATCTGTTCAGATTGACTCATTCTGATATTTTTGAGCTAGTATACTATGTAAAAGTCATTTACCTAGATTAAGCTAATAAACAGGAAGTTAGGGTGGAAATAAAATCAAAAATCGCTGGAAATATTCTGCCGGTCAAACAGTATCAGTGGAGAGAGAAAATGAGTTAAAGTTTCAGGTTGTGACAACTCTTGGTTATATACTGTCAGTTAGCTATCTATAAAATAAAATGTGAAACATAAATTGGATGGGGATGGGATGTAGATTTTACCCTTGTATCTCCTTGTTAATCTGGCAGCAATGTTTAAGAAAAAAATATTTATTTCAAGTATATTTGTTGCACCAGCAATATGTCAATAAAAAAAATTGGCATAAAACAAGATAAGAAAAGAATTATTTTATTAAGGTTGACTTGGACATTCAAACTGCAAAGGTGTGATTTGTAGGTTGCTGACAGTCAGACACATGTTTTCTGCTTGCCCTATTATTAAAGATCTTATATTTGAAATGAACCTCTGCTCAGCCAAAACGATAAAGTGTGCTAAGGGGTTTCTCAGATTGTTTTTTTTTAAAATCTGCACTTAAATCTGGCTTCACCAATGTACTCTATAATCACTAAAACACACACACACACACACAACCTTTAGCTTTCTTTTTGCATGGTGAAATAAATGCATGGTTATATTAAGTACTAAAGGCAAAGTGAAGAATCTGTAGTGCAACTTGACAAACAAGCCACTTCAAATTTGAGGTTTCTCGTGAGACCTCCCAACAGTTTAATACTGTGATCTTTTTGATCTCTGCCATCATGAAAATTTAATATCTACCTCGAACAATGTCAAGTGCTGTGATGGGCATTGTTAATCTAGTTGCCTATAGATCCTGGAGTTCTGAGAGCACTGTGAAATAGAGTTCAGTAGCAATCTTATGAATGTGTACTCATAGTGCCGAGCCAACAACAGTCTCACTGCTGGCTAACACAAAGCTAAATGATGCTTCAAATACTTGCGAAATTAAATTTCAACATCATCTCCAATTTGTCACCGGGGACATCATTTCAAGCAGACTACAACAGGATATTTTTTCTTTAGATCAGAACCTAGATAGCAATTCTTTTCAAAGAAAGTAAGTGTTTTTGCATTAGGAGGAAATTAATCATTTGCACAAAGAAGCAGCTGAGGTCTGAATTTTATTTGGAATAAAATATTAAACAGAAAATGCTTTGCTTATTTAACTGTTTTTTCCAAGGCAAGCAAGAGGTAAACATATATTGAATAATTTAAATGAAATATTAACTTTATTACAGAGAATGTAAATAGTGTATGCACACTCTCATGAAAAATAATAACTGCTATTTGTTTTTGTTTCATTCGCATGTTGATGTACTTTTACTATCTCCTCATCCCTAGTCTGAAATACATGTCTGTGCATTTCGCCTGCAAAGAGCATTCATTATGTCAATAGTATTCTGTACCTCCAGTATAAAATCATAGCAAGGTTTCCTAAAATACTGAAAGTTAGCACTCAAGAGATAAATTCTTGAAACATCTGATTTTCTTCTCTGTAGGCCATTAAGCCTGCTATGGTTGATCAACAACTGACACAAAGAATGAGAACGCGCAAAAGAGTGTAAATGTTTTGGGAAGTATCCCCCAACAACTTGCATCACAGCATATTGACATTATTTGGTGTTGGAGAAATAAAATTTCTTCTGTATTTTGTTTGGTGAATACAGCAAAGATAAGCACATTGCAACTTCAAGGAGAAGCAAAATGAACGCAAATGCAATGGGGGAGCTCTAATGAAGTCATTGAGACTTGAACCGTTAGCTTGCTCCATCTCCACGGATGCTGCCTGACTCATTGTAGTTTCCAGCAATTTGTGTTTGAGTACAAATCCAATGGGACAACTCTACTGCGAGATCGTAATACTAAAAATACACTCAAATAACCAAAGCATTTTCTGTTTAATATTTCAGTTCGAAATAAAATTCAAACCTCAGTGGTTTCTTTGTGTGACTGATGCAAAAACCTTCTCATGCAAAAACCCTTAGCTTATTTTTAAAAAATTTCTATCCTGGTTCAGATCTAAAGAAAAATGTCCTTTTGTAATCCACTTGAAATCAATTACCCATGACAAATTGGAGATGACTTTGAAATTTACATGTTTTTCACAGATATCTGAAGCATCATTCAGTC
Organism: Chiloscyllium plagiosum; assembly: GCF_004010195.1. Classification (NCBI taxonomy): domain Eukaryota; kingdom Metazoa; phylum Chordata; class Chondrichthyes; order Orectolobiformes; family Hemiscylliidae; genus Chiloscyllium; species Chiloscyllium plagiosum. Next base: position 26,426,835 of record NC_057721.1, read on the forward strand.
CCGTGCTTACCAAGCAATGAGACCAGTGCGGGTTCTTTCTTTTACTGCTGATGCTGCTTGACTTGATGAGTATTTCCAGTAACTTTTGTTTTAATTTGCAGTGGGAGAATAATAGATCAAAGACAAAAACATTAGAATGTAACAATACACAATGTATGTGACCAATTCAGTTATGTCAGAAATCTAATATTCCACAATGGTACTACTTCTCACTTTATCTTGCCCACATATTATTCCATTAGAACAATAAAAGCAGATACACACAAGTTTTAAAGGGCAAATGTAACAAGGAATGGCATCTCATTGAGGCTGCCTCTCAGTTTTCTTCCCATTAGTATCTAGCACTATTAAAATGAAAAGGAAGGACGGTTTCAATTTGTAAAATAGTGTTTGTTTTTAACAAGTTGTGCCCAATCCTCAACTACCTCGGTACATTAATTAATAAAGGCCTGCACAATATCTTTTATTTTCATTGACATCTTTAAATTGATTTCCCGGCCATTTTGACTAGTGCACGTTCTTGCTTTCCAAGTTGAGTTTTAAGATGTATCTCTATTTAAAAGGCACCAGCAAATGTTATCCCTATCACATAGCGAAGCAAGTAAACTGTTACTTATTGATTCTCTGAAGGACTGATGAGCTATCCATTGCTCCATGATGTAAGCAAACTTGACTGACCTGCTATTTACCTGAAATCACAATGGAATGGTCATCAGGTTAGGCAATAGGCTTGAAATGCCTGATCATTGTGCTTGTTTTACAGGTATGATGAGTACAAAAAAAAAACAAATTTCGGGGTACAATGCCCCGCACCTAAAGGCCTGTTTAAAATGGCCAATCCATAGAGGCATTAATCCTGGCAGTAAATCTGTTTATAATTGTTTTCCAGAAGCTGGGCTGTCTTGACAAAGCAAGCCGTTTAAATGGTGCAGAAGTGCAAAGTGTTTCCACTGACAATAATCTACCAATCACTCACAATACTTTCACAAATTCCCCATCCCTCCCCTGAATGGCATACCTATTGTATAGTAGCGCCTCGACATACAAACGACCCCGTTCACGAACAAATCGGTTTACGAACAGGATTGTACGTAAAATGTTGCTTCAATGTATGTATGAAATTCAAGGTACGAACACAAAAAGCCCACGTGCGACCACTTGTTTTCATTGTTCTACTTTGCTACGCGCTTGTTGAACGCAAAAGCTCTTGGGTCCTGCGTGATCTCATTCAGTTCGTCTTTGGCGCGTGTGCTGTGAACAGCATTCGTTGCTACGTCCAAGCATTCTTTCGCTATCCGAACAATGGGAAAAATTGATTCAGTTCGCGAACCGGGTCCCGAAACGGATTAAGTTCATAAGTCGAGGCGCTACTGTATATGAGTCTGCAAGGGTGAATACTGAGGAGCACAAACGTGTCGCACACCTTGACAACTTCATGTGGATTTGTGGACAGAGCAGCTTTGGAACATGAAGGAGCAAAACCTAAGGTCTGCTCCTCTTCAAGGTTCCTGTACTATTGTCTATCATAACAATGTAGCCTGTAACTAGTCAAGGATATACAAGAAACTCTTCTAGTTAGGTCAGAAATCACACGACACCACCTTGTAGTCCAACAAGCTTACTTGAAGCCACAAGCATTTGGAGTGTTGGCCCTTGGTCAGGTGAAGTGAACAGAGCACAGACTTTATAATCAGAGAGATGAAAAGATCATACAAATGATGTGAGTGAAGTGTTGACAGGCTGAATAATAGGTCTCTGCATGTGATCAAAAGTGTCAGACGGTATGCGTAAAGTGTCAACAGCTGAATAACATATAATCTGATGAATTAAGCCAGAGAGAAAACTACAAAAAATTAAAAATAAGGTGGTGCTGGAAACAAACCGAATGGCTGGAATAACATGATAGGGATAAGAGTTACGTGCCAAGGGTCGAACCAAAGTAACAAGTGATTCAAAATTGTACAAACTAATTAATGTAGAGAGATTGTAACAAGTTATCACAGTGATGGTGTCAAAACAGGACAGTAAGGAAGATTTCACAGATACTGAAATGTGGTGGGGTCACATGCAGCATGACATGAACCGAAGATCACATTTAAGGCTGTCTTCATGGGGACGGAACTTGGCTGTCCATTTCTGCTTGGTGATTCTGCATTGTTGTGTGTATCTTCAAGGTTGCCTTGAAGGACGCTTACCCGAAGATTGGAGTCTGAGTGTCCTTGTCCGCTGAAGTGTTCCTGACTGGGAGGGAACATTCCTGTCTCGCAATTGTTGCGCATTTTCCAATAATCTGTCGCCATTGCGTCTGCATGGCCTCACCAATATACCATAATTTGGGACATTCTTACCTGCAGCATATGAGGTAGTTAACACTAGCCGAATCACATGCGTAACAGCCGTGTACATGGTAGGATAGTGTTTCCACGTGTAATGGTAGTATCCAAGTTGATGATCTGGTATGTCTTGCAATAGTTGCTGTGGCAGGTTTGTGTGGTGTTGTGGTTGATGTTGTCCTGAATGCTGAGTAGTTTGCTGCGAACAATGGTCTATTTCAGGTTTGGCAGTTGTTTGCAGGTGAGAAGTGAAGGTGTAGGCATAAACTTCGTGAGATGTTTGCTATCAGCAATGACATGTCGAAGGCTGCAAAGAACATGGTGTAGTTTCTCCACTTTGGGAAAGTACTAGACGAAGAAGGACACTCTATTGGTTGTATCCTGTGTCTGTCTTCTGAGGACATCATTGCAGCTTTTCGCAGTGGCATGTCAGAACTGCCAATCGATACGTTGAGCATCATATCCCATTTTTAAAAGGGAGTCATTCAACATCTTTAGGTGTCCATTGCATTCCTCATCTGAACAGATCCTGTGTATGCGCAAGGCTTGTCCTTAGGAGATGGCTTCCTTCATATGTTGAGGATGGAAGCTAGAGAAGTGCAGCATCGTGAGGTTATCCATGGGCTTGTCATAGATTGAGGTATTGAAATGTTCATCCTTGATGGAGATGCATGTGCCCAAGAATGAGACTGATTCTGAAGAGTCGTCCGTGATAAGTCTGATAGTTGGTATGAAACTTATTGATATCGCTGTGTAGTCGTTTCAGTGATTCCTTGCCATGAGTCCAAAGGAAGAAAATGCCGTTGATGTATCAGGTGTATAGCATTGTTTGGAGGTCCTATGCAGCAAAGAGGTCTTACACGAACTTGTGCATGAAAATGTTGGCATATTGGGATACAAATTTGGACCCCATGGCTGTTCTGTGCGACTTGATGAAGAATTGGTTGTTGAAGGTGAAGTTAGAGCTAGTTATCAGGAAGTGGCTTTCTTCTACCACACAAGACCAAGCAGGAAATATAGCTTCCTACGCATAAAGAGGATGGTAACAACAACCTTCATCAAAGCACACTGAGCTGGCAAACCATACAGCACGTTGTTTGGAAGCACCTTGCCAGTGAGCTGCCTGAGTAAGCCAAGTAGTGTACGTTCAAATATGTAGATGAAATGTGACAAACAATTTCGAAGATAAAAATCACACAACGTCAGGTTATAGTCCAACAGGTTTATTTGGAAGCACTAGTTTTTGGAGCACTGCTCCTTTATCAGGTAGTTGTGGAGTGTCAGACTGTAAGACACAGAATTTATAGCAAAAGTTTACAGTGTGATATAACTGAGATTATATATTGAAAAAGACCTGGATTGTTTGTTAAGTCTCTCATCTTTTAAAATAGCCATGTGGTTTCAGTTCTTTCATGTGCCAATTACAAAATGTTTTTAAAAAGTTACACTCTCAAGTGAACTTTAACAATAGGTTCAAAGTTTGTGCGAAGATTTGTAGCTCGGGTGCTCGTTGTTGTGGTTCTGTTCGCTGAGCTGGAAGTTTTTGTTGCAAACGTTTCGTCCCCTGGCTAGGCGACATCATCAGTGCTTGGGAGCCTCCTGTGAAGCGCTTCTTTGATGTTTCCTCTGGTGTTTATAGTGGTCTGTCCCTGTCGCTTCCGGTTGTCAGTTTCAGCTGTCCGCTGTAGTGGTTGGTATATTGGGTCCAGGTCGATGTGTTTGTTGATGGAGTTTGTGGATGAATGCCATGCCTCTACGAATTCCCTGGCTGTTCTCTGTCTGGCTTGACCTAT
>NC_057721.1:26431054-26452582 GCF_004010195.1 Chiloscyllium plagiosum
GTGTCGTTTCGTGGCTAGTTGCTGTTCATGTATGCGGATTGTTAGCTGTTTTCCTGTTTGTCCTATATAGTGTTTTGTGCAGTCCTTGCATGGTATTTTGTACACTACATTCGTCTTGCTCTTGTTGGGTATCGGGTCCTTCGTTCTGGTGAGTTGTTGTCTGAGCGTGGCTGTTGGTTTGTGTGTCGTTATGAGTCCTAGGGGTCGCAGTTGTCTGGCTGTCAGTTCTGAGATGCTCCTGATGTATGGAGTATCAGGAGCATCTCAGAACTGACAGCCAGATTACTGCGACCCCTAGGACTCATAACGGCAATCAAACCAACAGCCACGCTCAGACAATAACTCACCAGAACGAAGGACCCGATACTCAACATGAGCAAACCTAATGTAGTGTACAAAATACCATGCAAGGACTGCACTAAACACTATATAGGACAAACAGGAAGACAGCTAACAATCCGCATACATGAACATCAACTAGCCACGAAACGACACCACCAGCTATCCTTAGTAGCCACGCACGCAGACAACAAGCAACATGAATTCGACTGGGACAACACTACTATCATAGGGCAAGCCAGAGAGAGAACAGCCAGGGAATTCCTAGAGGCATGGCATTCATCCACAAACCCTATCAACAAACACATCGACCTGGACCCAATATACCAACCACTACAGCGGACAGCTGAAACTGACAACCGGAAGCGACAGGGACAGACCACTATAAACACCAGAGGAAACATCAAAGAAGCGCCCTTCGCAGGAGGCTCCCAAGCACTGATGATGTCGCCTAGCCAGGGGACGAAACGTTTGTAACAAAAACTTCCAGCTCGGCGAACAGAACCACATTAACAATAGGTGTCATGTCGGCCCAGATAATGCATTGAAGGTGTGAGCTGCCCTGTGTGAGGCTGTTTGTGCCACAATGGGCAGACTGTGTCTTATGATCTTATATTCCACAACCACCTGATGAAGGAGCAGCACTCCAAAAGCCAATGCTTCCAATTCAACCTGTTGGACTATAACCTGGTGTTGTGTGATTTTTAACTTTGCGTACTCCAGTCCAACACCGGCATCTCCAAATCAAAACACTTTCTAACTATTCTGAGGTTTTTATCTTATAAAGCACATTTTATCCAGTGTAGAGACAGAGTTTGGAGCTTGCTTACAACCTTTGCTGCCCAGAATGAATTTTCAGATCGCAAGAAATATCATGCTGTGACAAAAAGCTTAACTATTTCTTCACATGATATTTATAGGATAGAAAAGTATGGAAATCCACCACATTCCAACAAAAATGACAGTAATTTATTCCTCTTGCTTACATTTAGGATGCATGAATACTGATCATGCAACAGTTTGCATCAGAATTAAATTCAGCAGGAATGACAGTTGACATCTGCTGTTGAATAGGTGTAGCTATTACTTGAAAATGCAACATTAAAATCATTATTCATGCATGCTAGCTAGGTCCAAGCTCTTCTACTCAAACTGCTGACAAAGTTGGGATTGAGTCTAGAGTGCAGCACTTATTTTCTTTCCTAGCTCGTGATGCTCAACTCCATTGCAAACACCGGATGAGGATTTTCAATTGTCAAATACTTGAGTTGCATCTTCAAATAAGTCACAGGCAAAGAAAAATAGACTGGATACCCAATTACCTACCTGACTCAATTGTCAATCAGACATTTATGGATGCCCAAAACTCCCTATGCATGAGGTAATATGCATATTGAAATGCGAACATATGCTGGATGTCAAACCACATCTCATCCTCAATATAAACATACAAATGAAATGTATACATCTCCACAATGTATGTAACATGTGTACTCTTCCCCAGTGTTGAACAGCCTGAAATAGCAATCCTCAGAAGGATGCTGGAGAAAAGATGTAACCAGGAGAAGCATTTACATTGTATTTGTTTGGGGTTGAAGAGGAAAGACAGAGTCCACTTTCTATACATAAGGAGCCTCGGCTCCAAGACAGAGTTCTTCTAATAGATTGAGTCTCCTTTCTCCACTACCGGTCAGTGAGGAAAGTGGAATGATCCTGGTATGATCCACCTGATATCTGACCCTGAATTTCATGCTCTATTAAATATATAAATGCAATTTTTAACTTATTGGTTAATAAATGCTTGGTGATAAAAAATTGAAAATATTTTAATTGACACAATCTTTAAAAAATGAAATTGAAGCAATCAACCTATACTTTAAAAATATGTTTTAATATAGAAAATATTAATGGATCAGAGTGCCTGCAATAAAGAATACTTACTTATTATTCCAATACAGGAAAAGAGACAACATATGTTTAAGGTGAATAAAATGGCATATGGTTTTGCATTTTATAATTCTCGCTTTTCAGACACCAAAACAAAAATCTGTTGAGAACCCGTTTCACATAAATGTTGATAAAAAGGATGATGTGAATTAACAGTAAAACAGATCAGTAAAACAGGAAGGCAACTAGGAAGGGATAAAGAATGGAAACAACTAAATCTTGAATGTTTTAAATGAACCACTATTGTATATGGTCAGTTTTCTTCAAAAGCCCTACTGGCCATTCACAACTGATTTTTTTATTTTAAGTAGCAGCTGTTACAATTCAAATTTAAATATAGTTTGCTAGAAAATGAAGGGGCCAAATTCCCAAGCTTTTCAAGAATGAAAGAAGAATTTTATTATCAAATAGCCCCAAGGAAAATACTGTAAAAATGCGACATCCAACACAGTTTAAAAGGAAAAATGTCTGGTTACAGAGTTTAGAAGTCCTTAGGGTCTTTGAGGTAATAGATTTTAAACCTGATACAAGATTTAACAGTGGATTTATCGTTGACTCGAAGTTACAGCAGAGCAGAACCTGTGGATATTTTGAATTCTTGGTGAATGGTTATATTCATAAGTTGTTTTTCAATGGGCACCAAGCTCACGGGGTTGAGAGAAACAAAGAGAGAGGAGTATAAGCCTTCCAGGTTCCATTGTTTTGAATTCATGTTCATCTCTCTGCCCAAAAAGCAGCTGTTGAAATATAGTTCCGTGTGCATTCCAGAGTCTAGCTCCATTGATTTTATTTCAGCATGGCTAACTAGCAGGCAAATCCTTTATCTTCCAATATGTGAAATAAACATACATGTGTGAATTAAACAGGAAATCCAAATTTACTGAAATTGACTCAATTGCCTTGTTTCAACATATTTGGATATAAAGTGAGAAATTCACTATTGATGGTTTTGTTTATTCGACATGGCTCTCTTATGATTTGTCTTAATCCACGGTCAGATGACCACTGAAGCAACATAGGGTTATGTTTCTATTGTTTTTTGTTCAATAAAACACATTTTAGTCCATAAAAAAAAATCAGGTATAACAACTAAATGATGGAGACTAAAATTCAAAACTCCATTCTCACAACAATTTTAACAGTGTACATAACTCATTTCATAGCCAAAGTACTTTGGCTAGTTTTCATTTTATAATAATGCTTCCTATATAAGCATTATGTTTTTTATAACTCCATTTCAAAAGATTGAACCCTTGTTTAATTATTTTATAGAATCCCTAAAGTGTGGAAGAAGGCCTTTTGGTCCATTAAGTCCACATCAACATTCTGAAGAGCATCCCACCCTGACCTACTGCCCACCCCATGCCCAATCCTATCTCCGTAACCCTGCATTTCCCACAGCTAATCTACCCATCTTGCACAACCATAAATACTATGAACAATTTATCATGTCCAACCCACCTAATCTGTACATCTTTGGAACTTGGGAAGAAACCGGAGCACCCAGAGGAAACCCATGCAGAAATGGTGAGAATGTGCAAACTCCATACAGACAATCGCCTGAGGATAGAATCGAACTTGGGTGCCTGATGCTGTGAGGCAGCAGTGCTAACCATTGAGCCACCATGTTGCCTCTAGGCTTGGAGCATGCAATGTAATCAAGCACCCATTCTCCACTGATATCTCATGCTTATCAGAAAGTTTTAAGTAGGACTCAGCATTTGCACTATAGTATGCTCAGCAGAGTACTGTAAATTAGTCTGGCCAGGTCACCACACAAGCATTTTATTGAAACTCAGTTCAGTGCAACAATGGCATCAATAAATGAAATTCTCCACTCAATAACCTTTTCATGGATTCCTGTCCTTGGATAGATCACTCTCCCAACACATCGAGTGACTGGTGAACACCTATCAACTTGTTAAAACCATCATGGCTGCACCTCAGTTATGAGTTCATGATGACTTGTTGAAACCACCTTTTCTTGTCCTGCCCTATATTTAGCAAACGTTTTCTCAGCAAGACCTATCAGATGATGTGCTTTGGACCAAGGAAGACAGTAAGTTATAAACAAGCTCTTTCATACAAATCCTATCTGTCAAATCACAAGCTTTGAACCACGACAATGAGAGTTATCCTTGCAAACCAGGCTCAGGACATGCCAGGGTCCATGTGCAGCCAACCCTCACTGTTGAAGCTTTAGAATGATCCCAATATGCAGTTGTGTAGATACACAAGTAATGCTGCACATTATTGAGGTATGTTTCATCGACAGACTAGGTATCAACTAGTCTGGAACTTACTAACTGTAGAAAGTATCACTTGGCTCCAGAGATTTGCATTCGTTAAATAAATAACTAAAAACAAGGATGTGAAAATCACTGGAACAAGCACTATGCATTATCTAGGATGAGATAGTGAAATCAGATAGAAAACTAGGGGCCAAACAATGTTAAAGCAGAAGTAGGCCATTTGGCTCTTCAATTTCCCTCCAACATTCAATGAGATAATAGCTAATCTGATAATCCTTGATTCCCTTAATTATTAAATATCTAAATAAAAACTGAAAGAACTGTTGATGCTGTAAATCAGAATCAAAAACAGAAGTTGCTGGCAAAGCTCAGCAAGTCTGGCAGCATCTGTGAAGAGAAATCAGAGTTAATGTTTTGAGTCCCATCAAACATGAACTCTAATTTCTCTTCACAGATGCTGCCAGACCTGCTAAGCTTTTCCAGCAACTTCTGTTGCTGATTCTGTTTTTTTAGTAAATATCTATCTCAGCCTTGAACATTCCTAATGACTCAGCCTTGACAGCCCTCTGCAATAAACAATTCTACAGATTCACGACCTTTGAAAGAAGAAATTCCTCATCTCAGTTTTAATTGATGACCCTGTTCTCTGAGAATATGCCCTCCGGTTTTTATCCCTCCTCCAGAAGGAAACAACCTCTCAGTGTCTAGTCTCTCAATCCTCCTAAGAACATAACATGTTTAATATGGTCACCTCTTATTCTTCTTAAACACCAAGGAGTACAGGCCCAAAATATTTTCATCAGAAAATTCCTCCATGTGAAGGATCGTCACAGTGAGATGTGTCTGGACTACTTCCAGGGCCAAACCAAAACTGTTCACAGTATACAAACTGTGGTCGAACTAGCAGCTTGTCAAGCTTCTCAAAAAAAAGTTTCCTATTTTTATACTCCATTCTCTTCAAAGCAAAGGTCAACATTCCATTGAATAAGGGAGGTGATGGCCTACTGTTATTGCCACTGGACTGTTAATCCGGACACCTCAGGGTTCCAGGTTCGAATCTTACAATGGCAGATGGTGGAATTTGAATTCAATTAAAATCTGGAATTAAGCATCTAATGATGACCATGAATCTATTGTTGGCTGCCAACTCACTGATGTCTTTTAGGGAAGGAAACTGTCATTCTTACCTAGCCTAGCTCCATGTGGATCCAGGGGCACTGCAATGTGGTTAATTGTCCTCTGGGTAATTAGGGATGGGCAATAAATGCTCGCTGAGCCAACAATACCCTTATCCCATGATTGAACAATAATATAAAAACTGGATGCTAGCTTTCAGTGACTCATGCAAGAATCCCTTTTCATTGCAGCTTTCTACATATAAACAATATTCAGTTCCTCTATTCTTCCTACAAAAGTGCAACACATCATGTTTTCCAACATTATGTTTCATCTGTCAAGTTTTTATGCACTCACTTAATCTCTGTACATCACTGTGCCATCCTCACAATTTACCTTCCCAACTATGTCTCTATCATCCACAAACTAAGCAATAGTCTGTTCAGTTTCCTCATCAAGTCATTGATGCATATTTTAAATAAATGTGAGTCCACTCCCTATGGCAGTCCACTTGTTACAGATTACCATTCTGAAAGTGCCCCACCCTTTTATCCTAACTCTCTGTCTTCTATTAGTTAGTCAATCTTCTATTTATGCTAATAAACTACATGAAACAACACTGGCTCTTATCATTTTAAGTATCCTAATGTGTGGTATCTTAACACCCATCTCTTGTAAACAGCTGTAGAGCATGATTGCTGAGAGGACTTCAGGGTCGAAGAACCATCAGGAATATGTATGTTTTTAATACATATTAAGTGGAACATTAAATATAAATTGTTGACTGTTTGGAGCAGAATTGGGCATGCTTATATGATCTGGGTCTGAATACCTAGTAATATTATAAATATCAGCAGGTTTATGTTATAATTCTGAGGTTTACAAGATGATATTTTTGGTCTCTTTTAAAATTTAGGTTACATAAAGCTTTCATTGAAAGAAGGTACCTGTCCTTGATTACATTGATTAGATTCCCTACAGTATGGAAACAGGCCCTTCAGCCCACCTTGACCTCTTTTCACCTATCACATTTCCGACGCCCCTCCCCCAAGTCCCTCCTCCCTATCTTTTATCTTAGCCTGCTGGACCAACTTTCCTCATTCCTGAAGAAGGGCTAATGCCCGAAACGTCGATTCTCCTGTTCCCTGGATGCTGCCTGACCTGCTGCGCTTTTCCAGCAACACATTTCCATCTTCAGCCCAGCAAGTCCACACTGACCCTCCGAGGAGTAACCCACCCAGACCCATTCCTCTACCCTATATTTATCCCTCACTAATGCACCTAACACTATGGGCAATTTAACATGGTCAATTCACCTGACCTGCACATCTTTGGATTGTGGGAGGTAAACCCACGCTGATACAGGGGGACTGTGAAAACTCCACACAGTCGCCTGAGACAGGGATTGAACCCGAGCCCCTGGTGCTAACAGACTCAATGCTAGCCCCTGAGCCACTGTACTGCCCATCTTCCTTCATAGAAGGATGGAGTCTTTCTTTGATCCCTAACAAGCAAATCACCTGAGGGTTCCTGCAAGGCAAATTGCAAAACAGGTCACATGACAATAGGCTTAGCCATTTTTAACTTTTCCAATAAATATCTGTTTATGTCTAAAAAAAACCCGCACTTGCCCTAGCCTGGGAAATAAAAGATCCTGCATGTAGTCCCCAACTATGCTATGATCTCTGTTGTGACCAATAACATTTGAATTTCAACTTTCAGTTCACAAATGAAAACTGAACCGTTAAAGACTTTATATTTAAAAATTCTACTGCATTAAATAACACTGCTGACTAAATGCTTATTTTTGTAACAACTAATACTTTAAATTTGAGAAAGAGAGTCTCATTTAACTTTTTAACAGGGTCATAAATTGTTCATTCTCACTACTTGGTTTCTGGAGCAGACTCTTCATTATTCAGGAACCATCCTGAAATATTCTCACAGTTTTTGATGCTTGCCCCCTTTTTGCTTTCCCACCTGTGTAATCTCTAATGCCAGAACTAGTTTTCACTGTGGGGTTAATTGTAGATCCCTTTTTCCAGCTTTAAGAAAGGCAGATCTTCAAAACTCCATTAAAATCACACAAACTAATTCTTCAATCCGAGTGTGAGTTCCCACCAGTATTCTGTGGTCGTGAGTAACAGTCAGCATTCTCTCTGCTTAAGGTGCAGACCTAGCTTCTATCTCCACCACTCTCCAGCTTCACATTCGTAGCCTTGCCCCTAAGTGATGCAGCCCACACAAGACCAAACTGCAAACTCCATTGAGTCCAGCACATCGCTTTACTTTCTGCTCAAATTGTGCAGAGTACAGTACACCAGAAATGAGATGGCACATTCTGTCTCGACTATACTGGAGGGCCACCACACAGACCAAACCAGTGGAAGTGCATGTTCAACAACTTTACACTGTGAGAATCCTCACTGATTTTTCATTATTTTGATTTACTCTTTGATCAGTGTTGTTTTGGAATTGGAAACTGAAGATGACCTTTGGACTTTGGGCAGCAATTTGTGCTAACAAAAACAGGGACAGAGAAGAAATGAGCTATTGATTGTTTGTGAGACCAGGCCTGGAAGTTAATTGGGTGTCGGTTCTTGATCCAAAGGATTTCTTAGACTCTTTGACACTTGAGAAAACAATATTGTTAACCAGATAACAAATGTTTGGTCCTTGGCGAGGTCAGTACCCCGGAATTGGTGCCAGCAAGTCTGGAAAGGAAGGTGGTCATCAAACAGAGGGAGAAGCCAGAGTTTGAACTTTTTTTTTACTATGTTTCTGAGAGAAAGATTTTGGCTATTCATGCTATATCATGAAGGTTTGAAGGTTCCCAGCCTAACCTTCCATTATCAGCTATTGGAAGTTCAGAAAATAGAAACCAAGCTATAAGCTTCTCTGACTTCATCAGAGTAAATTGTAAAGTAGCACTGACTGATATCTTCAGAAAATCAACCAAGGTATTATATCTGCCTATCTAACAACTCATTTCAAAAACCAACTAAATGATTTGGCAAATTTTGCTATTTTCTTTTATTTATTCTTTAACTGTGTTTGCTTGTCTATTTTTCTTTTATGTCAACGGTGCTGAAAACAATGGTTATCAGGTTTAAATCATAGATATCAATTAGATTACTTCATTATTAATCTTGCTCTGCTAAAATTACTGTTTCGTTATTAAATTGCTTAGATTTTTATGAATATATGAACTGGTGTCTATTATTGATTATTCACAGAGCCTGGGACTGGATGTTTAAAAAAGTCTGGTTAGGAATCATTGGAGTCAATTTTGAGACTCTTTGAAGGTTTTAATTTTACTGTGTTGTGAATACAGAAGTAGGAAGGCTGACATGATGTGGCTGTCCATCTCCTCCAATACCATATTCCACTCTGACTCTGTTTGAGTCATGGGGAGCATTGTATGTATGGCTGAAATCAGACAGGGCTCATACAAAGGTGATATGAGCCATGTACCCAATGGATAGCCCCTGTCCCCCAGTAACCAGCCTCATAAAGCCCGGAACCCCAATCGCTCAGCTACATAAGAGTGGTCCAGGAAGTCGGAATCATGGCAGCTGCAAGGGTAATAGGCACACATCTTCTGGAAGTGGTAATGGTGATCATAAATCACGAAACATTAATTGAACAGAACCTTTGTCACTGATGAATTCTTTAGCACTGTTAGACAGCCCTCTCAGTGCCACGTGTGTACAGTTAAAGGTGCTCTATATCTGAGGGAAGCCAGTAATATTTCTGAATCTTACTGCTAGCTTGCAACACTGATCTCAGTGTGGAACCAAACTGAACCAGTGTGGTCTTGCACAGATGGCATCAGTCACCTGTCCTGGTGCATTTATGGTATATGACTGAGAGATCTAACACAGATCACTCATCATTTCCTGTAAGGAGGCAACTACATAAACATTTAAAGCAGCTCTCACCTTCACAGTCACCAGGAGAGAATGGCATCCCAACTTCACAGCCCTGAAGTCCTGCTCCAGCATCCAACATAGTTCCACCACAGTGTCTCAGAGAATACCTTAATAGTGTGCCTTATGGATCCTGAGGAAAAGGAGTCAGGGTTGAAAATCTCTGAGATTCCTGTGGACCCCTAATATTGTGAGCTGCAACCTCCCTGACTAGGGTGTTCCTTGTCCTCTCTGGGACCTGCTGCTGCTCCTGGGTGGTCTGGTCCTCCTGCATCCAACCTTTCTCTTCATAGGAAAGGAGCCACAGTGACCAACATCCCATTGGCAGCAGGGCACAGGACTCCAGTGGGATGGGAGGGAAATATCCTATGCTGGAAATGAAGAAGTGAAGAACTTTGCCTGTAGATGAAGGCTGAGCACTCATCTCCATAATGAGATATGTTGAACTCTGATAACAAGGGTCATGTCTCCATCACTCACACAGCCTCAGCATGTGCACCAACTCAATGAAGGTACCGCGCCAGTTATGTGACCACTGTGTCATCAAAAAGGGCGAGAATGCTACACTCTGACACCCTTCCCAACCCAGATGCATCTTACTTATCCAAGTTTCATCGCTTCACTACACATCACCAATAAACTTATAGATCGTGCCTGCCGCCCCCAGCATCCTTTGAAGTTGCTGAAATAATGGATCAACTTTGGTCAGAATCTGACTCTTTTTAAGTCAGTGCTACCAACTTCTACATCACTGAGATGCCAGGGTTCAATGAAAATTTGACCCCTGGGCACCTTTATTCTGCACATGTAGCAAATTGGCAATGAAGAGATGGCAAATTAAATGGAGTTAGAGTTTGTAAGTGGCTACCTCATGTAATTGTTCCTTCAATGGTCCTAGCATCCAGCAAATGTGGAGACCACCCTTGCAATCATCAAACTGATACTTACTCCAGCCTTCCTGCGCATTGAACCGTGCATTTTCTGGTAATACTTGCACCTACAGAATGGAAAGTGATGACAGGGAATGCAGCTCACAGTTTACACCATCAGCATTGGACCCCATCTGGTCTCCAGGTGGACCCCGAATCTTCCCTTGCACTACTCAAGATCCCATTTCTACCTACTGCCCGATGTAGAGACACACCACACTGAACAGCACCTATGTGCAGCATGTTTGCCAACTTGGCAATTGGTATATGTTGTAGGTGTTAATCTGATATCTTGGTGTGCCATACAGCAAGATGGTCCCTCCCTCCCTTACCCACAGTAGATCTCCATTAACAAGCAGCTTATTTGTTCCAACAAAAAAGGCAATTCAATAAGGCAGTACTGACAGTCCTTGGTTCTGGCTGAAGTGCCAATGCACTAAATGGCAAGGTAAGGCTAAAACAGCAAGTGAGCAGTCCTGAGAGGAAGCCTGGTCTAAAAGTGAGCTAGTGTCCTTGACTATGTACACAAAACATCCCTGTCCATGTGCACTAAGTGACATGTCGCATATGCAAACCATCACTGCTAGAACCTTTCAGTGCTCATTGTTCATGTGTCCTGCAATGCAGCATGGAGCTACCTGAGCAGCCTGCAAGTGTACCAGAGAGACACCTTGATGATCATAACTGGCTGGCAAATGTCAATGTCTGTGGATGAGGGATGAGAGTGCCTGATGCTCATGGATCATGCCCTGAGCTGCTGTTTGGTTCTCAGTATGAGCTGAATTAGCCTAGTACCTGCTGATTCCCATGTCAAATTTTCTTGATGTTGAGATTATTTGATTATCTCATCATTTTTCAAACAGCAAAAAAAAGATTGAGCTAGTTTGTCATGATGTTGAGGTCAAACAATTTAACCAGACCATTATAAGAATCTATCGTTAATGTCAACTCCCAGTATGTTCAGAGACTGTGGTCATTATCTCCAAATATAAATACTTTGTGCCTTCCTTACAGTAAAACAGTCTGAGTCTTCCTTTCCCCTCCACTATCTTCCTCTCAGGCAGGTGGAAGAATAGCTCACATGACCACCCGCATTTACTCTATATTTGAAGTTACAGCCCCAAAATGTAAAAACCGAGAAACCTCATAATTGTACCATTGCAACTCAATGTCACTTTGTTATAAGGATCACATTTTAAGTTCTTCTCATTCTGACGTTTAATTTTGGACATTAGATAAAAGAACCCTCTTGTCTCTTATATACCAAAGACCTAATTTAATCACAGTTACTAACTATTTTTAATGAGGAACTTATTGTTAATGTTTACTTTTTGCCTAATGCACATGACACAGTGAACAGACAGTAAAGATTAGAGTGGTCCTGGAAAAGCATTGCAGGTCAGGTCAGGCAGCATCTGAGGAGCAGGAAAATCTGATTCCTGATGAAGGGATTTTGACGGAAACGTCGATTTTCCTGCTTCTTGGCTGCTGCCTGACCTGCTGTGCTTTTCCAGCACCACTCTAATCTTGACTCTGAACTCCAGCATCTGCAGCCCTCACTTTCGCCCAACAGACAGTAAAGGCTGTTGCATTGAGATCACCAAACAAAGGGCTCCATTCTGTTCCATTTCAGCAAACATTTAAAGCAGTTATAACAGTATGTCCAAAGCATAAAATGTCACCTATGTACCATAGCTCCCACAGCAAACTTTCCACAAAAGCAAAACCAGAAATATGACACACTTAGTAAATATACATTTTACACAGGATTGACAATATGAGGAGGTAATTTCACAAAGTTGCATCCTGGCTTAGAGACACACTGAAGAACACTAACAGAAACAGGACATCTGGAATTCACTCGAATACTTGACATATATTTGTGGCAGTCAATAAGCTGTACTGGGAGAGCAACACTTCACACGTACCTTTATGATAATGGCAAAGTGCAACATGGAACACAGTGGCTTGTGAAGCTATTACAAACTGTGTCCTATGTCCACATATAGACTGGTAAAAACTGGAATTATTTCACTTATGTAATACCATATTCATTCACCAGATAGGGAATTACTATGGCAGTTGTAAGCTACATATTTTGCTGCCGGAAACTTGTGTAAAGTAAGCATTTTAAACTTCAATTTCCACTGTTACTGTTGAGGCTTGTAGTGGCATTTGGATGGGAGTTGTGGAGCATTATTACATGTAAATAATCTCTACACCATTAAAGATGAACAGCATTCTTGACCCAACAGAAACAGATTTGGAGATATCTCTGAGAATTTGCCTCAATATTCAAATTGCCTTGACCTAATCCACAGAGCATCTCTGAGCTTCTTGCACTGTCTCTCGCAATGAGATTTAAGAGAGTGCAACTGTATTTGAAGGATCTGTCAAAGATTGGAAATGTAATTCTGAATAATTGTATCTTGACGAAAAATTCAAAGGGCAAATTCCTGTAAGAGTCTAAATGATGTGGGGTATAGCAAGATTTGTGCGGAATAGAATAAGTTATCTGACGAGGAGAAAGTGAGGACTGCTGATGCTAGAGATCAGAGTCGAGAATGTGGCTTTGGAAAAGCACAGCAGGTCAGGCAGCATCTGAGGAGCAAGACAGTCAACGTTTTGGGGATAAGCCCTTCATCAAAAATGTATGGTGAGGGGTGAGCTGTCTGATGAGACCTATTTCAATGTCGCCAGCAATTCATTCCATCTTTTATGGTTTTTTTTAAAAAGTGGCATGATAAGCATCTTGCCAGACAATGCTGGGTTGCTTTACTGTTTATTTGAAGCCTTTTTAATAGCCAACTTCCCTTATTAATATTCAATTTTCTATCTTGTGAAATGTATAAGCCAAACATCAGCAAAGCTCAACAGGGAAAGCAGAACTGGATTTCAGTTTGGTGAATTCGGCTCACTGTTTGTTCTGAAAGATCTTGATGTTAGTTGTCGGGCAATACCATCTCAGGGTACGGCTACATGCAACCCACATTCACAAAGTTTGGCATCCAATATGATATGCGCCAGTGTCTAAGAACCCTCATGGCATATCTCTAATTAATTTATTGGATGCTTCTGCACTTCAATGCTGTACTGGCGACTATCATTGCTGCAAAGTCTGTGTACTCAGGAAAACGCACATAACTCATGGTCTGGATCAGGCTGCATCTTCAACCTGTTTGCTTGCTCACATAGCAAGCTCACTCACTTGGAGACCACCTGGATGCTCCTAAAAATTTCTGCTTTGCCTCATTTTCTTTTTGCACTTTGCCTCCTCAGCCAGAGGTCCCAGTGGTGTATTGTTTCCTTCTTGCCTTGCCCTTTTGCGCAGACACAAAGGCTTGTCACAGTTGATAGCAGGCCTCAGTAATGTCAACAGGGACAGCTTTTTGGGAGGGGGTCATAGTAGAGTAAGTCAAGATGAACCTGCACTACCAGTTCAGGGGTTTGGACAAGTCAGTCAACCACTTGGAACTGTGAGACAGAACGTGCTTCACATGAGAGCGATGATGAGGAGCCAAATTTTATGCAGCCCACCTCCTGTCTTGACTCTATCTGTCCTATTGGGGATGTCATTCCTCCTGGAATGGGAGAGAGGTGGGTATTAAAGGAGATGGAAGTGGGTGGCACAGCTACTACTTTTGATGTAGATGGGGAGATACCCTGAGCAGGTGAGTAGTCAGCTCAGAGGACATGCAGGGATGGTGGCATTGGGCTTGAGTTGGGTAGCAGCAAGTGAGGCAACACGCTGCAGGCAATAGTGAGAGGGGTAGGCAATGACCCTCTGAGGAGTGACAAGTACGTTAGCAGTGAGAGAGTCAAATATCAGAGAGAAGGTGGTGGCAGAACCTTCTTCATACGGTGCTGGGTTTATCCATCCAGACAACCCAGTCTGCTTTTACCTGGGTGGTAACCTCAGACCTGGCTGGCTCGGTCTGGTGAAGTGGCCTCCACTGCTGATCCTGGGTGAAGAGTAAGACCAACGTCTGTATCATTCCATCTTGCAGAATCATCAGGTCCCTGCCGCAAAATAGGGCAGCAAACACCCCATGTGCTGTGTCCAGCACATACATTAGGGAACCATGCTGGGCACCTCTGGACTGACACTGCTTGTCTTGGTGCACAGTGGGCTTTTTAAGATAGTGCAGGCACAGTAGTTGCTGTTTATTTCTGTGATATCTTCGCAGGTGGAGAATCGCCCTGGAGAAACCATATGATGAGTTGGGGCTAGAATTCGATGTGAGGAATACAACAGGAGTGGGTTTGCTAAGAATATGACATGACAGATCTCGTGGCTCCAAAATCTTCCAAATACTCAATATGGCTTGCACTTCGCCAATACCTTAAAGATAATCTAAATTTATAAGTATGCAGATCAGCTAGCAAATTCAAAGGAAATAAGAGATAGAGTTCCAAACCTTCAGAACTTGTCAATTATGATGCTGTACAATTTGTTTTATAGAAAAACATTTTGGCTTTCGCCTTCCCATTATTTTGAAGCATGTCCAAGATTTGTATATTAATACCACCCATCAAGCTCACCACAGAAAGTTACAGATCATAATTAACAGTGTAAATATCCTTTCAGCAATGTGATAATTGTTAATGCCAATCAAACTCTCCAACCAAGGAAATGAACAATTTAAACTGGTATTCTTCTTTACATGTGGAAATTGAAAAATGTCAAGATTTCAATTTGTACGTGTTTCTCATTTTTCTTTGTTTCTCAATTTTTTTTCAACTCCTGTTCTAAAAATTCTCTCCCTCTTTTTCTGTATCTCGTGAGTTTAATTTTCCCTCTTTGTTCCTGTTATTGTCGTTTCTTCTTCAACCATTCCATTGCTCTGGTTAAGGAGATATATGGTTGTTTCCATTATTCACTGAGATCTCAGATCACCCAATTGCCCACATCAGGCCGTCATTAGTTTGCCCCTTCAGGAAGATATGGTACAACTTACAAATCAAAGAAAATAAGTTGAACAGGGCTCGTCTCAAAATGCCCACCGCAGCAAGATTTGACCCAAGAAGCAAGAAGCTAGCAACCTCTTTTTCATTTTTGGATTTTTTGCTCCCTGTTCAGTTTTTCTTTTCACCTCTTGCTTTATATTTCCTACTGGAGAGGCAGACGTAGGATATATAACTGCATCTTAACCTATTACTCATATTGGAACATTTAAGTGATCAGCTGGGGCTAAGGATTAACACAAGGCAAATGAGGTCAGATATTTTTATTTCACAATTGTCACTGCTTCCTCAGAACACTATTAAAACAAGAGATTGCAAATGCTTGTTTATTTATAAAAAACAAAATCAGTCTCAAATAACTTCAGCCTAACTGTATTTGAGAAATACAAAATCAAAAAGTTTGTAATTAAATTGATTCACCAAATCTGATAACTGTGGCTTCATGCTTTGCTGGCGACTGATGAATGTGGGAAATGAGGTACTTCATGTTTCTCTAGACGTTAGCCCGTGTGACATATATCACAAGAGGCTGGATTTGTTCCCAATCAGACACCTATAAATTTATATGCAACTAACTATGTTCACTAATACAACATCTCCAATTTAGATAGACAGTTTGAGCTACATGCTTATTCAGATTACAGTTACTTTATATCCATAGTTGATTGACAAATTAGTTAACAGATTGGTTGTTGGTTTAATTAACTGCTGTTTTTGACTGCTGACTCATGGAAGATGAGGATGATGATCTCTTACAGTACCAAGTGTTCTGATGTCATCTAACTTCCTTAAAGATATTGTGCTTTCCTGAGATCTTTGCAATAATACAACACAAAAAAACTGACTGATATCTGCCAATACACATACCAGGCTTTCAATTATCAAGTGATTTGACTGCTATAAGGACTGTCCAGGCCTCATGCTTGGGGAGATGGTCGCACAGTGGTAATGTCACCAGTAATCCAGACGCTTACACAAAAACCCTGGGTTATGAATGACCAGCCGGTGGAATTTAAATTCAATTAATAAAAAAATCTCAAATAGAAAAAAAATTCAGTAATGGTGATTATCATAACTTTCATTCAGGAACAGCCTTTTCAAATAATTGGGTACTGTAGGTTCAAACAATGAAGAGGATTATTTAAATGTCTTAATGCAATGAAGGGTGAAAAAAAACATTTAGTGGAAATAAGTATGAGTATGTTTTTACTCACAAAGCAAGCGACCTGTATCAATGCAAACTGGTCCTTGGACCAAACAGAGTAACAAGGGCAAAATGGTGGTACTAGCTTTACCTTTACAGGTAGTATATCCCACACAAAAAATCGATATTGCCTGCCCCGTTGAGTTTCTCCAGCAATTTAAGTTTATGCGTGTCTCAGCCAGACCATCTCCTTGTCAGCATCCTTCAAATAAACTTAGAGTGGTTAACAGGTGGTCTGGAGTGGTGGGGGAAGAATACTGAAGAATTTGGCTGTGGATTCAGTGCCTGCTTGGCTCATGTGAGGCCACATTTCTATGAGTTATCTTTGCTCTCAATTTAAGTCAACATTACACAATGTTGATATCTGTGACTCTCTTTGCATTACTACATGTTGGTGAGCTCATTTGGCTAGATGTGTGATTTGAAAAGCAGAATGACACCAACAGTGCAGGTTCGATTCCTGCAGGTCCATCTTCTTAAACTCTCCTTTTGTCTGAGGTATGGTGACCCTCAGGCCACACTAACCATCAGTTGTGTGTCTCTCTCTAATGACTATATCAATTTAATTTTTACTATTCTTCTCATAATTTCAGCACCTTATTTACTTTTGCAGTGACAGCAATGCAGCACATGGTGAAGTTGACATAGGGATTTGCTGAATACCAAATGGTTGCAACTTAATATAACTAACAAAATGCTCCAGAATTTAATGTTATTTATGACTCAGGACTCAGGCATCAATTAGCACATGCCCACGTTGCCTTAGAATGATAGACTTTCTTTTTGTAGATATGGACAGTGATTTGTAAGTTTATGCGAGAGAGAAGTAATCACGCCATAATATAGCAGAATGCATTTTTGCTGCAGATTCAAAATTTAATGAACAGGTTGAAATGCCTTTCCCACCAAACTCATACCCTCATTGTAAATATGCCTATTGTAAATGTGATGTAAAATTAGTACAAATCAAGTGTGACAAACAGGCAATACATAGGATACCTTTTTTTTGCCAGGGAAAATCAACTTCAGGAACTATTATCTCTACTGCTCCTTTTTCTCAGCCATTCTTATGAGATTATTGATGTGGCCACTGAAAGACAATTTAAGCTGCTTAGACCTTCTGAATGAATGAGGAATGTGGGAGAGGTCAGATCCACTAGAATAAATCTAGAGCATTTTGCGGTAAAATCTTCCTTCTAAATAGTAAAATGCAGTCAGATTGCAGATATCTCTGATACGCACATCAAGTGTCTTTGGATGTGATCTCAGATAAAGCATAGCTGGAATAAATACACAAATATTTATGAGCTGGCCTTTTATCCTGAGTGTTAGGGTAGGGGAGAGAGAGCGAAGGTGTAAAGGTGGACCTGTGTAAATAAATGTTCGATGACTTTAGCAGCCATATCTTGGACATATTACAAATGACTGAGGAAATCTGAGTTTATCAATCTTCAAAGAAAACCCTGCATTACTCCATTATACTTGATTTTTGTCAGGGAAAGAAAAGGTGACATATACCTCTACCACACTGGAGTTATCTTAACAGTTTGGGAAATTATGGACCAATTGCTCGTAACTCGCTAAACGCACTTGTCCATATAGTAAAGTAGATCATTCAGTGTAAAAGTAGGAAGCAAATGGAATGTATTTATTTCTCCTAAAAGTAACCTATCATTCAAAATAGCTTACTGTGAAGATTATAAACTTAAATATTACATTTAAATAGTGCTCAGGTGTGATAGTGTTCTGCAAAAACAACATGACACTAAGTAAACAGTTTACTTGTGTCATGGATGAATGATATACTTTATGCTGGATAAATGGAATAGCCATGACAGGGAACTAACAAATATAAATGATGAATGATAGCTTTTGAGAATGGAGGGGTGAGTGTGTTACACAAGTAAAGTGAGTATCTTGACATTATCACAGATTTGTACAATAACCATTCAAATGAAATATGCTTAGCTCAAATATAATGTCAGGATATGCAACCTGCAATGCAAATTAGATTGTTTTTACTTGGTTTACTGCACGAGGCCAGCATTTAATGTCCGTCCCTGAATTGCCACAAATAAGTTGGTGGTGAGCTGCCTTTTTGACTGCAGCTATCCATATGATGTAATTGTTAAGGAGGGCATTCCAGGATTTTGATCTATTGACAATGAAGGAGTGGGGATACAGTTTTAAGTTAAGATGGTGTGCAGCTTTAGAAGAGGAACTTGGAGGTGGTGATGTTCCCATGTTGCTGCTTTGGTCTGTCCAGATGGTAGTGGTATTTAAAATAACTCCACAGAGACCGGTATCCCATCAGCAATTCACCCTCTATTTACATGTGGAATGTTTTCGACCCTTCGAGTGAACAGAACCTCTGACACTCCTGTTTATACCTGCCAGCTGGCTCCATGATTGGACAAGGTTAAAAACCCAAATCAGGGAACTCATATTCTATGAGGTCCACCTGGCTGACCTCATTACAATCACTACAGTTACAAGCTTGGAAGTTGCTACCTAAGGAGCCTTGCTAAATTTCTGCACTGTATCTTGTAGACGATACACACTGTTGCTATAGAACATCAATTATGGGTGGTAATGTTGAACATGGTAGATGGCTTGCCAATCCAGCAATCTGGATCGTGTAATCTGTCAAATTTATACCCACTCACTTAGCCTTTCTTAATCACCTTGATGTGCCTGTGTTTTCTCCTCACAATTCACATTTCCAAATAATTTCATGTCAGCTACAAACTTGGGAATATTGCACATTCTAAATCTTGTGTAATGGAGGAATGCTTACCTCTGTGAACATTATTGTCTTGTGAGAGTAAAGTGACAAACGTGGCTGGATATTGGGGTACATGAACATAACATTGACTCCAAGTTTTCAAATATTATCAGTACTTCTTTGGTACTGAGTATTAAGGTTTTCATGCTTGATTTTACTACACAGTTATAATGTGAAGAAACAAACCAGTGATTTCTTGATACTTCCAAATTTTAAACTAAATTATAACCTTGCAGTCATTCTCTGCTTACATGAAATTCTTTTAGATAATTATGAATGCAGGAAAATGAGTGAAAAATGGATATTGAGTCAGACTGATCATGAACCAAATGGTGTGGGAAAACATTGGAGTGTAGTTTCTAAGATAGCATAATGATAAACATATGCTACAATTCTACAACAACATCATAAACAAAAGCTTTATAGGTATTTCAATTAATGACCAATTTAGATTTTCATTTTCATGCCTATCTTTCTGTTGAGTCCAAATTATTTTCTAGTATATTTTGTGTCATTTAATACTTCTGCAGTTACATTAGCTATACTGGGAGGAAAGAGTTAGACCTCTTCCTGGTTCTTCATCTGACTTAGTTTTATTAAATTGTTCTGAAAAATTAAAATCAATTTAACAGCTTATGCATAAAATGATGAACACATCTGATGAAGAAAGGCAGGATCAAACTAATAGTGTACAATCTTAGTGACACAGACTCTCATATTTCCAAACAAAATTAAGATCAGCATCATCTCATGCTGATGGTGATAGGATAGGGGTCCTATTTTTCTCAAGAACTGACGGATGTGATTATTATTTTCTATATTAGTGCAACCAGAGGATTCTTTGAACTTTTCATGAAGCTGCTAGTGTTGGCTCCAATTGATCCTTTTTATGCTAAGTTTAGATGCTCAGTTGCATTTTGAAGCTCAAAGTAGCCAAGTTGCTTTTGGAATCTTAACTGGTGCTAATTCAGGGTAAAAGTTAATGTTTGCCATCATTCATGAGGTATCCCATCTTTAAAATGAGCATGCCTTGTTCACGCCTCTCAAGCCTGACCTGTTAGTTGAGTAAATGTGAAAAACCACCGAGTTCCATCCCTCCTAAAACTTGTGAGGAGCAGCAGAGTTGTTTGTCGCTCACAGCTCCCAGCACCACATCAATGGACTTTTAACTCATGAATAATCAAAGTCTTCAGATAGTTTATATGTATAGATAACCGACTTTGTGTTTGGATTAAAGTTAAAGATTTCTCCATTGTGTTAATCCAGGATTGGATGCGTGAAATCAACTCCATTAAAGATCAGGTTCATTGAGGCTAAATGCAGCAGCTCTACTATCACTCGAATTGAGATCACTTAATTCAGCAGCGGTTTGTTAAACTTCTTGTAATGTGATTTCTTTATTCATTATTAAATCAAATGAATCACATGGACTTCTACGATTAACCACACTTATTGAACTAAATGAGCCTTGGGTGTTTACAGATACATATTCATTATGAGTGGAATATTTTCAGAACACTTATATTTTAAGATTATGGCAAACAAATCTTCAGTAAGTGTTCTAAAATTTTAAAGAATCTAATCTTGGTTCCCAACATTTACTGGCCACTGAGAAAAGATGAAAATGTTCTTTGTAATCTATCTAGTATTAAAATGTTCTTAATTAATTGATTGTCTTAAAGTTGACATAGCTGAAAATGTGTTGCTGGAAGAGCGCAGCAGGTCAGGCAGCATCCAGGGAACAGGAGAATCGACGTTTCGGGCATAAGCCCTTCTTCAGGAATGAGGAAAGTTTGTCCAGCAGGCTAAGATAAAAGGTAGGGAGGAGGGACTTGGGGGAGGGGCGTCGGAAATGTGATAGGTGGAAAGACCCACCGAACTCATCTCCGCATACCTTGACACCGTCCTGTCCCCCTTAGTCCAAGAACTCCCCACGTACGTTCGGGACACCAGCCATGCCCTCCACCTGCTCCATGATTTTCGCTTCCCCGGTCCCCAACGCCTTATTTTCACCATGGACACCCAGTCCCTGTACACCTCCATCCCCCATCACGAAGGACTC
>NC_057721.1:26453519-26476233 GCF_004010195.1 Chiloscyllium plagiosum
CTCTCTGCCCCACCCCAGCCTGACCTATCACCCTCACCTTGACCTCTTTCCACCTATCACATTTCTGACGCCCCTCCCCCAAGTCCCTCCTCCCTACCTTTTATCTTAGCCTGCTGGACAAACTTTCCTCATTCCTGAAGAAGGGCTTATGCCCGAAACATCGATTCTCCTGTTCCCTGGATGCTGCCTGACCTGCTGCGCTTTTCCAGCAACACATTTTCAGCTCTGATCTCCAGCATCTGCAGACCTCACCTTCTCCTTAAAGTTGACATAATTTGAGTGAATAAAAGTGGGATAATTGAAAAAATGCTACAGAATACTTCAGTGTTTAACTGAGAATGCTATAAATTTGGGAATACAATTGGGAACTAATCAGTGCCAAAATGAATATATAAACACAGGAACGTAGAAACACTGTTCCTTAAAAACTTAAACTTTCCATTTGTCAACCTGAGTCTCATAGTTTGATTCAAGATTTAGAGTTAAATATTGATGAAAGTGTGTCTGCTCTATTTTACCACCCCAATCCATTTGCAAATTGATGAGGTTGCACTGAAATTGAAGAAATATTCTGTTCATATTGGAAATCTGAAAGAAAGCAGAAAATGCTAGCAATGCTCAGCAGGCAGCATCTTTGCAGAGAGAAACGAAGTTAACATTTCTGTTTGATGGCCTTTCATTAGAATAGGATTCTGCCAGACCTGCTGAGCTTTTCTAGTATTTTATGTTTCTTATGTCAGCATCATTACTCCCCTTCAGAGCTTCTTGTGTTTCCCAGAATATTACTAATTGCAGTATTGATATACTCCCAGCAAACAACTAAATTCCTTTACCAAATAGTTATTGCAAACTCACA
Organism: Chiloscyllium plagiosum; assembly: GCF_004010195.1. Classification (NCBI taxonomy): domain Eukaryota; kingdom Metazoa; phylum Chordata; class Chondrichthyes; order Orectolobiformes; family Hemiscylliidae; genus Chiloscyllium; species Chiloscyllium plagiosum. Next base: position 26,454,376 of record NC_057721.1, read on the forward strand.
ATGATTTATAGTAGATTATACTGAATAAGTACTTTTTGTGTTTTATATTAATTCACTATGTTATTGTATCTTAAATCCTGAAGTGTGTGAAAGGGGTGATTTATGACAGGAACTTAAATGCTATCAGCTTTACTTACACCCTCTTCAAATGATCACATAAGAACAAATTTGTTTCCAGCTTTGAATAAAATGTTCTCTGGACTTTAGAAAATCTGTCCACTTCATTATTTCATGTTGCAAGATTAATGTTTTCAGGGGTCAGCCAGTCTCACTATGCAAATAACGATGCAAATTAGTTACACTCCATGAAGAGCCTTCAACAGGATCACGACTGTCTGCCTGTATATGTGGTTGCTTTGGAGAGTGAGTTTTTCAAATGATTTTAACAGCATTTATCACTCAAAGATTTGATTTTCCTTAAGGCATGGCCTGCAAATTTCAGCTCTGGATCATTTTGTACTACTTTAAAAAAATGGACCAAATTAAATTCCTGAAAGAAAATGTTATTACACTGATTTTATTTTAATGGCCACATTCATGAAAGAAATAATATTTAAGTAAAAATGACCATAAATTTAAAAATAGTGTCAATACCTTGATCTATGGAAATAATTTAGCTGAGTAACAAAGACAAATTCTCATGCTTTTTCAGCTCATACATTTGGAATTCAATGGTACACTCTATTTTATCAATTGTTTAATTCAGTTACGTCTGGTAATGTAAGTTAACACCCTTTCACTCAGAGGTGTGCCCTCAGGTACTAGTCTGTTTTATCACTAGAAACATCTTCTTCATGCCACTGTATCCAAGCCGCTCAGTATTTTATAAGCTTCAATGAGATCCCTCTCATCCTTCTCATCTCCATCGAGTACAGACCCAGAGTCTTCAACCATTCCTCTATGAGAAGCCCAGGATCATTCTGGTGAACCACATCAAATGCCAGCACATTCTTCCACAGATGTGGGACCCAAAACTGCATACTATATTCCAAATGGGATCTGATCAGAGTCTTATACAGCCTTAGCAGCACATTCCTGTCTTTATAATATAGCCCTCTCAAAATGAATGCTAAAATTGCACTTTTCTTCCTAATTGGCAAGTGAATCTACAGCCTTCAGAGAATCCTGAACTCCCAAGTCCTACTATGCTTCAGATTTCCAAAGCCTTTCCCCATTTAGCAAATAATTTTGTTAGCAAACGCATAACCTCACGCTTTGCCCCAGTGTGTTCCATCTGCAACCTCTTTGCCCAGTCTCCTAGCCTGTCCGAGTCCTTTTGCAGTCTCCCTGCTTCTTAACACTACCAGTCTCTGCACTAACTCTTGTGTCATCTGCAAATTTGCAACAATGCACTCAGTTCCATTGTCCAAATCATTAATACATATTGTTAATAGGTCCGGTCCCAACATGAACCACTGCAGAAGTCACCAATTGCCAGCCTGAGAAAGACCCCTTTTTCATTACTGTCTGCCTTCTGCCAGTCAGTCAATCCTCTATCCATGCCAGTACCTTCCCCTTGCACTTATCTTGTTTGGTAGACTCCTGTGCAGCATTTTGTCAAAAGTTTTCTGGAAATTGAAACAGATCACAGGTTTAGATACATAATTCTGTCAAGTTTACATCACAGAGACAGAGGGGTTAAAAAGGTATTTAGCACACTTGCCTTCATTGCGAAGTACTTTGGAGTACTGGAGTTGAGGTTGTACAGGACATTGGTGAGGCCTCTTCTGGAATGCTGTGTCCATTTCTGGTCGTCCAGTTATAGGAAGAGATATTATTAAGCTGGAGAGGGTTCAGAAGAGATTTGGTGCTGGGCATGGAACGTTTGAGTTGTAAAGAAAGGCTGGATAGGCTGGGATTTTCTTCACTAGAGCGTAGGAGGTTGAGAAGTGACCTTTTAGAAGTTTATAAAATAATTAGGAATACATATGTATAGTTAATGATAATTGTCTTTTCCCGAGGATGGGGGATTTCAACACTGGGGGCACATTTTTAAGGTGAGAGGAGAGAGATTTAAAAAAGATATGAAGGACAAATTATTTTCCACAGAGGGTAGTTTGTGAGTGGAATGAACCTCTTGAGGAAGTGGTGAATGTGGGTACAATTACAACGTTTAAAAGACATTTGAATAAGTTTGTGAATAGGAAGAATTTGGAGGGATATGGCCAGGAGAAGGCAAGTGGTTCAAGCTTAGTTTATTCTGTGCAGTATGGACTGAAGGGTCTGCTCCCATGTTTGTGACTCTATGTCATTCCCTGACTCTCTTTGTCTAATTTGCTCATTAGAATCAATCATATTGCTGCACACTTAGAAATGCTCAAGGAAATTGGTAAAAGTCAGCCTGGTTTTGTCAAAGGAAAGTCAAATTTAACTGATTTATTGGAGTGCTTTCAAGTAGTAACATGTTGTTTATAAAGTAGAACCTTTAAGCGTAATATACTTGGATTTCCATAGTCTTACCAGACCATAAGGGCTGCTTTCTTGTTAGAGAGAAGTAACTGGTGGTGATTTAACCTGAGGGCCACCAGACCTCAGGCAAGGGAAGAGGTTAAGAAGGAGAGCCCTTCATGGTAACCTCAAACTGGTGATGGGAATTGAACCCACACTGTTAGCATCACACTACTCAGCAAACCACCAATCCAGCCAACTGAGCTAAACCAATTCCCAAAATTAAGCATAGTGCCACATCAAATGTTCGTGCGAGAAAGGAAAGCCATGGTGTAGGAGTAACATATTGGCAGAAAACAAAGTTTACATAAATACGTCTTTGTCCGACTGGCAGGATTTGACGAGTCAATTCTTGCAGTAGTCTGTGATGGGTTCTCAACTTTTACAATTTACAGCAAAGACTTAGGTGAGGAGAGCAAAGATATGGTAACTAAATTCACAGCTAATCCAAAGAGGCAGGATGGTACAATGAGAAGATTACGTAAAGATGTTGCAGATGGTTATAGATAGGTTGAGTGAGTGAGCAAAACTCAAGAGGATGGCATAGGATGTGAGATAATATGAAGGTGTTCAATTTGGCAAGAATGAAACAATGGTATATTTAAATGTAGAATAACCACAGAATTCCAAGGTGAAGGAGGATTCAGGTGTTCTGCAACACAACTCATAAAAAGTTAATATACACCATATATCAAATCATCTCATGGGGTGTGATCCTTTATATTACAATAGGAATTCAACATGAAAAGAAAGCTGTTATACTTCAGTTATGCAGGACATTTGTGAGGCAATATCGTAAATACCGTATGCAGTTTTCTTCTCTTTATTAAAGAAGGGATGTCAATATATTGGAGCCTGATATAAAAGAATGAAACCTGGAATGAGTGTGTTGTCAAATGAAGATAGGCTGGAGGGGCTGGGTTCGATTCTACTGAAGCTCAGAGGGGTGAGGGGTGTTATGATTGAAATGATAAGATCCTGAATAGTATTGAGAAGGTGGATGTGAAAAGCAGGATCGCAGGTCAGTCCAGAACTAGGGGTTATGGATTTAAAATTCAGGGTCACCCTTTCAGAACAGAGGTGGGAAATATTTTTCTGTCAGAGGGTCGTGGAACTTTAGAAGGAAGTGGATTTTGGGGTCATTTAATGTTTTTTATGTCAGAAATGGATAGATTATTGATAGGTGAGGCAATCAAATGTAATTGGGGGTGGGGCGGGAGAATGTAAATGTGGTGTGTAAAACAAATAGATCAATCACAATTGTCTTGAACAGCAGCGGGGGATTCAAGGATTCAAGGGTTTACTTTTGGTTGTATTCTACACGTTCGTATGTTTTGCAAATAATTGCCCAAGTCTTTTGATAGGAAGATCGTTGTTGCAGCAGCAAAGTTGGGATTTACACCTTGGGACCATGCCAAGTCTCAAATAGCTGATTCTGCCAGTATTGTCTGGGAAGTGTAAAGTTCTGATGGGTAATTATCTGATGGGTAACCAGCAAAACTGTCTCCAATTCTGAGTTAGGGTCAGAAACTACAGAGGGTTCCATATAATTTCACTGAATAGTTACTTGTTACAAAAGTAAAATCCTTTCTAACCTCTGGCAGAACTACTAAACTGAGCAACTCCACCCCAAACCCCCAAAGACATATGACCTTTCCATTCCTGATCCCCGACTTCCTAAACGCCCAAATTTAAACCCCGCACTCGATTCTAACCTCCTAACACCAGCCATATATAATTCCCCTCCTGACATAGTCTGACACCCTAATTCTCCATGAACCCAGTCATCCAACCCTGACATCCCTCACAGTTGACGATGAGACCCACCCCAATAGCCTCAAATCCTCCTGTCCCCCCGACCTACTGTAAATCCTGACTCACTTGCCTGTACCCTATTCCACACCAACCTGGCACACCATCCCCCTCCTTCAAAGCTTCATTTACCTATGACCAAATCCACCTGTCACTCTATCTCCTCATCCATGGAACAGATGGTGAGGGGGCCCAGAACAAAAATTGATGTGAAGCTGAGTGGTTTTGTTGAAGAGATAGAGATACAAAATTGGTATAAAATGATAGAAGTGAAAAGGAGAAAGTAAGGGTCAGCTCTAATGAAAGTAAGGCCAACAAGACATAGATAAGACACAGAGAAAGCTATAATCAAAATGGAAATGGTCACTCGTCATGCTCTGAAGTTGCAACACTGCAGCACGCCCAGGCCAAAATCCTTAACTTGGGTGGAAAATCGTTTATTGAAATGGCAAACAGCTGTCTGTCAGAATCATTCCTATGGACAAGAGTGGTCCTCAAAGTGATCTCCCAGTCTGTTTAATCTTGCCAAAGTAAAGTAGACCACATTGTGAGAAGTTAGATTAAATGAAAAAAAGTACAAGCAAACTGTTGCTTTCTCTGGACGGTGTTTTTGGGGCCTTGGACAGTGTGGGGGGAGGAAGACAAAGGAAAAAGTGTTATAACCTTCTGCAAATTCATGGGGGGAGGAATGGTTGGACTACTATCAGTAATGGAGAGGTGAACCAGGGTCACATAGAGGGAAGAGTGCCTGTGCAACATTGCCTGTGGAGGGGAGGGAAAGTTGCTTTTAGTGGTGGTATTCTGCTGCTGGTGGCCAAAGTTCTTCTTCACACTTATCATTTACACTTATTTCACATCTCTATTTCTCCTTCACCACCATGATCTTTTGGTCTGGGCATCCTCTCCATCTATTCCACTTGCTCCTCTTTCCCCTTTGCCAACAGCATAAAACACACTGTTTTCCAGCTCATCTCAAACATGAAACGTCAACTTGGCTCCTGTCTCCACAATGCTGCCAGACGTGGTGAGTTTCGCCACATTTTCTGTTTTATTTCAGGTCTATAGCACTTGAAGCATTATCTTTTATTTTCCTTCTTTTACAATACTTATTCAGACCTAAATCTTTGAGCAAGCTTTCAGTCACCTAGCTAAACTCTCCTATTGTGATTTTGTCTCATACCTATAATGGTCCTCAGAAGTGCTGCAGGATTTTTTGTTATACTAAAGATACCATAATATAACAATGTAAGCTGTTGTTTTATGAGATCATCATCCTTAAAGTCATGCAGATAAATGAGTGATATTTATGGACAGTGGTGATTAACCTTTTATGAAGCATTGCACACTTTCTGTTATATTCAAGGAGTCATGAAATCAGTGGTATCTTTTAGACTCTTGCCCATGACCACTGGCCCACCCATTCCCTTCTACATTCCTTAGAATACCAATTGTCTGAAAACACAGGTCATTACTGAGCCATAATCAGCATCTTGGAGCAATAATTCTACTGCCTTGTCTGTTCCAGTGATACACTGTAGCCACCTCTTTCTAAACTCTCATATCTGCTTTCTACTTTCTCCAAGATCGTCTATAGGGAGAGACGTTTGGTTGGAGGAAAAACAATTTGAAATCCTGCTAAGAAGGAACAAAAATCAGTCAAAAGTATGAGCAAAAGCAAAAAAGGAGTTTTGACAACTGTTAAAGAAAAGCATCTGACTCAAGCGTCTGACCAAAGTGCCTACTCCTGAGGTGTAAATACCTTTTTAACTCAAAATAGAGAACTGTCTAGTACATAGCTCTTAGCCGTCCTCTAGCAATTTCCACTGTATTTCATACAATTCCTCATGGACACTTCAGGGAAAGGAAAGTGATTTTTTTTTTTACAGAAATACTCAAACTATGGCTTGAAATCTGACTTTAGCATTTTTCTATAAACTAATTATTTCTATTCTTTATTCCCGTTACTTTTCTCCACTTCTATTTACCAATGCAACATGCCACAACTCATCCTCACAGACAATGGTTGTGTGTTCCCACTAGTTGAGAGAGGAATGTATCGGAAAACCTAAGATGAATTGTCTTTGAGACAGTGTTAGCCTCAGCTTTGAGCCTCTCTGTAAAATGAAAAGTTCACTGAATGGGCCATTCTCTGTGAAAAAGCTCAGCTTTTGTTTGCTTGGGCTCTCTACTTACGTTTTAGGTTCAGCACATCAAGTGGATTTTAAACGTACATAACCAACATCTGTGACTAAGGATGGAAGGAGATTGTGACCATATGGAAAAGTAAATTAAAAAGAAATAGAATCTTGTAAATGGCATTATTGCTGCACATTTATTATACCATAATTATGCACAGGAAATGAAGTGTGGGTGGAAATCAATTAAATTTTTTGCAGAAATATTAATGATTTAACTACTTTAAAACACTTGTGGCATCTATTAGGAATATCAAACCACACAATCACACAATAAAAGGGGGCAAACTGCTGATCACATAAATAAAAAACATCACTCAGTAAAAATTGTACTTTATTGCTTCTGTTCACTGGTTGTAAAACGGATGCAATTAAAGCTAATTCCATCTTATGCCCCAAAGATGCCTGAAGGACAATGAAACATAGAAACACAGAAAATAAGAATGGAAGTAGGCCATTTGACCCTTTCAGCCTGTTCTTCCATTCAACATGAGCATGACTGACCATCCTATTCAGTATCCTGCTCCGGCTTTCAACCCAGAACCTATGATCCCTTCACTCTTAAGAACTACACAGAACTCCTTCTTAAAAATACACAATGTAAATGGTTGGGTGCAATTTCTTATGTATTGCCTGTTGCCTGTTGCATATGCCATTCAATGGCCTGAAGCTTATTTTAGGATCCTTCAGGGAAACTGCGCTGCTCTGATTGCAGCAGGTGGCAGATTTCCTCTACGTCCAGGCCTGAACGCGGTCTAGCAAACAAAGCAAAATTTCTTTTAAAAATGATATGAGTTCAAGATGGAGTCAGTAGAACTCCTGTTCCCTCTGGTTTCAAAGCACATTCACTACTCTACCTGCATTTGGCATTATTCCCGTTCTGCTGTAGGTGTAGGACAGAAGTAGGCCACTGAGCTCTTAACTAGATGAAAGTGAGGACTGCAGATGCTGGAGATCAGAGTCAAGATTAGAGTAGTGCTGGAAAAGTACAGCAGGTTAGGCAGCATCCGAGGAGCAGGAAAATCAACGTTTTGGGCAAAAGCCCTTCATCAAGAATGACAGCGGATGAAATGTCGATTTTCCTGCTCCTCAGATGCTGCCTGACCTGCTGTGGTTTTCCAGCACCACTCTGATCTCGACTCTGTTTTCAAGCATCTGCAGTTCTCAAGCCTGTTCTATGGTTGAAAGAGATTGTGGCTGATCTGGAATCATCATTATGTTGCCACTGGCACAGAAATCAATTCAATATTTCTTTTTTATTAACAGCCAGCAGGTTGTTTACCCAATGTTTGAGGCCCAATACCCCATATTAAACTGACATAGGCCTAACCCATTGTGATGGCCAACTTGCGTATTGTCTCTATTCCAGGTCTTTGGATCAAGAGTAATTCTTCCTCCCCCACTTCCCACAACTGTTTAGTGCAGATTCTTTTTAAGATTTATCTGCAATAATTGCTTTACACCCTTTTTTCAAGTCCTACAACCCCACATTCACCTGCAACACCTGAGACAAAAATACACCTGTATTAGTCTGCTGTACTCAAGGACACAACGCTCTATTCAAATCGAAGTCTGGCTTTTAAAATTGGATATCCAATTTTACTTCTGTCCTTATAAAAATTCTTCCCCTTTCCACATAATCCCTCTTGCTATCTTTTTCCTGCTGGCTTCTCAAACATGCTTCCGATGTTTTCCCAATGTTTGACATTATTGGCTTCCATGTTTATCACCTTCTTCCAAAGCCTTGCTTTTGCCGAGTCTTTGACTCACTCCATTTATTCTCAGTTTGGATGCATTTAACCTGTAGCTTATTCATCTCATATGCATGTATTTCAAGCAATTGACTTATGTTTGCTTTGTGATTTATTTTAAGCAAATAACCTAGGTCTCTTTTACCTGACACAAGACAATGAAATAATTATGCCAGCTTCACAGAGGACAATGCTTTAATAAATGAGATAAATCTTAATAGCACTGTACACTGGATCAAAAAAGTGATATAGCTTTAAACACCTTATTCTGTTTTTGCATGTGGACAGCTGGACAGCAAGGCCATAGATCCCTCCAAAGGGATCAGAATGATGGTGGGATGCTGTTGTCAAGCAGCTTGTATCATGAAAAATATAGTTCTGCTTTAACTATCAGCTCAGATTCACCAAGATCAGTTATTCCTGTCAGCAATATGAGTGTCTTGCCTTTATGGGGGTTCACTCATACTGCTCTGCATCTACTTTACAATGATGTGGCTGTGTTCTTTTCCATGTCTACATATTGAATCACTCCAAAGGCAAACTGAGCAAACACATGGCGTGAACAGATGTGATATGAATTAATAAGCTGCAATAAGGCAGCATAAATTGAATATACAGAACAGCAGCTATAATTGGATGCACTTTGTTCAATCAGTACAACTTATTTTCCTCTAACAATACAAGATATAGACAAGGAGAAAGTGAGGTCTGCAGATGCTGGAGATCAAAGTTGAAACTTTATTGCTGGAACAGCACAGCAGGTCAGGCAGCATCCAGGGAACAGGAGATTCGACGTTTCGGGCACAGGTCCTTCTTCAGGAATGAGCAGAGAGTGTTCAGCAGGAGAAGATAAAAGGTAGGGAGGAGGGACTTGGAGGAGGGGCGTTGGAAATGTGATAGGTGGAAAGAGGTCAAGGTGAGGGTGATAGGTCGAGTTTTGGCAGCATCTGTGGATAAAAAGTAGAGCTAACATTTTAGGTCCAGTGCCACTTCAAAACTGTTTGTTCATGTTAAGAAGGGGCAATTCTAGATTTATTTTAAGCACTGAAGCTGGACAAAGGGAAGGAGTATCTATGGTACAGCTTTTTTGAGAAAGGAATTATAATTCAACTTGACTTAATTTAGTTATGAAAAAGGACAAAGATAAACCAGCAATATACATTCTAAATTGAGGAAAGGCCAGTTTCTGAAGTATGACTTTGCAAATGTGAACTGGAAATTACTACTTTAAGGTAAGTCAGTTTCAAAGCTGTGGAAGGCACTTAGGAGGAGATAGATAGAGAAGGTTCCAAGCAAATATGCTCCCATGCAAAGAACTGGGACTTTCAAATCCAGACCATCCTGGATGGCAGAGTAGAATATGGTTTAAAAAAAAAGAGAATCTTTGACAGGAAGCAGATTATAGAATCATATATTGGTGGCAAAAACGAAGGAGATCATTCAACCCATCGTACAAACATGAAATAGGAGTAAGAGAGACCATCTGAGACTCAAGCATGTTCCTCTGTTCAGTAACATCATGGTTGGTTTGTTTGCATTTCGAACTACACTTTCCCTATTTATCTTGATGATGTTTGATTCCCCTGCCTAATAGGCACTATCTACCTTTGCTTTAAAAATATTTAATGACCCTGCCTCTACTGACTTCTGAGGCAGATATCCACAGCCACACAATCTCAAAGAAAAAGAAATGCTCATCTGTCCTGAAAGACTATTCCGAATTTTAAAGCAATTGGCCCTAGATCTAGAACCACCACAGGTGAAATATTTTTCCACAGCAACCCGATCGAGACAATTCTATTTGTGTATGATGGACTGTCACTGTAAGAGTCCAATTGTGTGACACCATGATGATATCATTGGCAACTCTGGGTGGGAAACAGCTTAGTCTAACTTTGCTGCCTGTAAACATCTCCATAATAAAGCTCATGCTGTTAAATACTTCAGCCTCTTGGTTCTTTTTGGAATGTAAGAATGGTGGACCTAATACACTTAAATTAAATCATCCATCACTTTTCTAGACTGCAGTAGAAACAAATCCAGCTGTTCCAACTTATCCTAATGAGACAATCCACCCATTTCAAGCCTCCAACGTATTTATGTTTTCCTTAAACGAGACCAAAGCTTCACACAGCATTCAACACCCTGTATAACTGAAGCATAACAACCTTACTTTTATGTTGAATTCCTCTCATAATAAAGGAGTACACCCCATTAGTCTTACTGATTACATGTGTACATGCATACTAAGTTTTTGTGACTCATGCACAGGAAAACCTAAATCCCTATGCACCTAGCAATTCCATAGTCATTCTTTATTTAATTAATACTCTTTATTTTCATTCTTCCTGACAAAGTGGATAATTTTATATTTTCCTCTTTCTGTCAGATTCTTGCATATTTAACTGATCTATATCCATCTGCAAATTCCTGTGTCTTAACAATATATTTTTCCATCTATCTTGTTGTCATGCGGAAATCAGCTACCGTGCCTTGGCGTCCATTATCTAAGCCAGTGATAGAAGATGTAAAAAATTGATGCCCCAGCACAACTCCCTATAGGCTCCAATCATCATATCCTGCCAACCAGACAAGAACTGAGTCGGTAGGTTCAGCATGGATTGTTCCATTGGTGGGGTTGGCGAATACATCTCCATACAAAATCTGGCCTATGGAACAAAGCTGTGCAGTGAGGTCATGGATACTGATACCTTTGTGGAACCTACCCTGGAATGCAGAGGAGAGGTACAGCACTTTCCATAGGGCAACATGGGTGCACATAGAGCAAACGATATTGGTATCGTCAAGAAATATTACAGATGTCTAGATCAGTCTGGTGGAATTGTGCAGAATTGTGCACCCAGTGAGGATGTCACATCTTGTGTTGTTCTGCATAGCTCATCCTGGTGCAGTAGTGTGACAACACTTCCCATAATGAGAAGGAGAATTCTGTCCAGAATCACAGCAGTACATTTGATACTGATATACCCACAATGCTGTTCAGAGGGAGTTTCAGGATTTTGACTCAGCGACATTTAACAAACAATGGGTCAACTGGGGCATTGAAAATTAATTTAGTTAGTTTAGAGGTAATGCAAACAGTCTCATTTATTTCTCAATGCAAATACTGGACCCCTGGCAGGCAAGAAGGCTGCAGAGTGGGGTGGCATGGTAGCTCAGTGGTTAGTACTGCTGCCTCACAGCGCCAGAGACCCGGGTTCGATTCCAACCTTGGGTGACTGTCTGTGTGGTGTTTGCACATTCTCCCTGTGTCTGCGTGGGTTTCCTCTGGGTGCTCTGGTTTCCTCCCACAGTCCAAAGATGTGCAGGTCAGATGAATTGGCCATGCAAAATTACCTATAGTGTTAGGTACGTTAGTCAAAGGGAAATGGGTCTGGGTGGGTTACTCTTCAGAGGGTCAGTGTGGACTTGTTGGGCTGAAGGGCTTGTTTCCACACTGTAGGGAATCTAATCTAATCTTAAAAGATAGAAAACCAATAGTTTAGAGATTAGAACATTTTGTAAATGTAAATACAAAGGAACTTTTTTGGGAGAGAATAGAAAACACAACTTCCATGTACTCAATAGGTGGCTTTGCAATGATGATACAATAGAAATACAAAGAATGAGAGAGAAAATATCTTGTTTGACATTAATCTATTTTGTGACTATCGTGACCACAGGTTTGGTATGCCAGTTGTGAATTATTTTGCAACTGTGACTTAAAGCAGGTCAAAACTCTAAGGAATAAAATGTCATGTTGCAAAACTGTACATGAAAAGCATTAAAACAAACCATCTGGTCTAGGTTAATTATGATATATAAAGACAATTCACATATCGTGAATACAAGGGAAAAAGAAAACTGGCATTAACTGGGGTCCCCTGCCGCCTTAGCTCTAAGGTCTAGACATCATATTAACAAAACTACTCAAGTAAAAGGACTGGAAACCAATGACCACAAATCCACAATATAAAATCACTTAAACTGTTTAGAAATAAAATACATGCTAAAAATTGTTTTTAAAACAATTATGTTTAAATATTTTCTCTGATTCCAAAGTCTGTTTATTACTTTCATTTTTAGAAGCGTTAATGATACGGTACTCTGATGTTTTACTACAATTAAATATTATTCCAACTACCTACAGTAATTTCAACTGAAGCTATACAAGAAACTCAGTAAAAGTAGCATTAAAAGTAATTAAAAATGGCCATGATTCTAGCTGATCTTAATTCCATGCTGAAGATATTTAAATGCTATGGTTAACAAGTCCATTATGTACAAAAAACACATCCACCTGTCAACTTCATTTGACATACATATATGACAAATATGCCTTGTACTGTTGTGGATTTACATGACCGGAAGCATTACCAATTTGAATTTTAGAAATATAACCCAAGAGAACATAATAAAATTCTAAATCCAAGGGCTTGTAAACCACTGCAGATGTACAGGTGTACATTTTTTGTCGTCTTACTGATTGCTACGGTGATATTCCACTTCTCCTGCTGAACACTCTCTGCTCATTCCTGAAGAAGGGCCTGTGCCCGAAACGTCGAATCTCCTGTTCCCTGGATGCTGCCTGACCTGCTGTGCTGTTCCAGCAATAAAGTTTCAAGATATAGACAAACCATGCTTCTCCATAATCTGTAATCCTCATTGATTTAAGATGATTTATGAGTTGTCTGCCAGTATTTCTAATTGAACACGCCTATAATCTTTCTTTCACTCCCACCATTTACATCAAATTTAAAACAGGAGGGCATTTAGCATGAGTGAGACAAATTGAAAATTATTTATTGATACAGTTTTTGAGGACAAAGGATTTCCCACTTATTTATTCAATAAACTTTCAGTCCATTGTAAAACAAAATGTATAAGAATATATTTGTTTCAACATAATGTGAGAATACATTGAGAAAACAATGTTTTAAATCACCCAAATTTAATTTGAAAAAACTTTAATGAATCGGTTGGGAGAGAAAATAGTCTAAACATTCAGAATATGACATGTGGTCAACTGAGAAATTACATTGGTAGAAGCCATTATAATTGCATTTCAAATATGCCATGTTATAAATTAGCTGCATTGATAGCTGTCTGAAATGCCATTAGACCTATTCTATTCATTGTTCCATTGTAATGCACTGTACTGTCGATGCTACATCCAACTGTTCTAAGGATAACACGTAGAAATCTCTATTTGTACTCACACAAAAAGCAAAGCATTTCAGCTGACACACATGGACAGTACAAAAGTTTCACAAATTAAATAGCACATGAAAGGAAAAGAAAAATCAAGCAGTAGAATCAAGAAAAGGTGTCACAGAATTTGAAGAAACAACTCTGGTTCCATGGTTACTAGTACAGCAAAATTCACACTCAGACAATGGATTGATAATCACGTCAGCTGTATCATTGACATTTGAATCCTATTCATCGCAACCATGTTCAAGTATTAAAATTATATTTCCTTTGGGAACAACAAAGAAAGCAAAAAAATACAACTTTGGCATAATGGATAAATAGGATGAAAAATAATGAATTTTTAACAGAGGAATGTATTTGAGAAGAAAGACTTTATTCTTCAATGCCCTTCAACTCACTGTCTCGTATTGAGTTAATTTACTGAAAATTAATTCTGTCACAGTCCAATAAAGCCTTTCTTCTGCTTTCAAAAATTTTAAGAAGGAAATTATGATTTTCATTAAAAATAATGTCATACATTTTAAACAAAGATTCCACCACAAAACCTGTAATATCAACACAAAGATTAAGGTAGATAATTTATTCAATGGTCTTATTGATGGCTGAAATAATTTTAGTAATGGAAACTGAAAATTGCAGGTTTCTAATGAAAAAGCAAGGAAAAATTAAGTAAGTGGTTAAAATTTGGATGATGGAATATAATGTGGGAAAATATGAGGTTATGCGATTTGGCAGGAAGAAGAGAGGAGCTGCTTATTATTTAATTGGAGAAAGACTACAGAAAGTTGCAACACACGCTGATTTGTGGGTCCCTGTGCATGAATATAAAATGGCATTTGAGTGCAATAGGGAAGGAAAATGAACTGTTGGCCTTTATTTCAAAGGGGACACAACAAAATAATAAGGTAAGTCTTGCTCAAACTACATAAGATACTACTTAGACCACAATTGGAAGTCAATGAACAATTTTGTTCCCTTTATCTTAGGAAAGATATAATAGGATTGGAGGCAGTCTAGAGAAGATTCTCAAAGTTGATCCCAGGTTTGGAGAGATCTTCTTATGAGGAGTCGTTGGGCACATATGCATTAGAGTCATAGAGATGTACAGCGTGGAAAAACCCCTTCGGTCCAACTCGTCCATGCCAATTGATATCCTAAATGAATCTACTCTCATTTACCAGCATTTGGTCCATATCCCTCCAAACCCTTCCTACTCATGTACCCATCCAGATGTCCTTTAAATGTTCCAAGTACCAGCCTTCACCACTTCCTCTGGCAGCTCATTCCATATATGCACCACCCTCTGCATGAGAAAGCTGCCCCTTAGGTCTCTTTTAAATCTTTCCCCTCTCGCCCTAAACCTATGACCTCTAGTTCTGGACTCCCCCAATCCAGAAAAAAGATCTTGTCTATTCACCCTATCTATGCCGCTCAGGATTTTATAAACTTCTATAAGGTCGCCCCTCAGCCTCTGATGCTCCAGAGAAAACAGCCCCGATCTATTCAGCCTCCCCATTGAGCTCAAACTCTTCAATCCTGGCAACATCCTTGTAAATCTTTTCGGAACCCTTTCAAGTTTCACAATATCCTTCCTATAACATGGAGACCAGAAAAGCACACAATATTCCAAAAGTGGCCTAACCAATGTCGTGTACAGCTGCAACATGACCTCCCAATTTGAATGAGGCATCCTTATTTCAATATATCATATTCTTAGGAGGCTTGGCAGGGTAGATGTGGAGAGGCCACATGAGAATCTAGGACTAGAAAGCATTACCTCAGATTAAGAGGTCATCCATTTAAGATAGCAATAAGGAGGAATGTCTTCTCCAAGAGGGTAGTGAATATGTAGAAATTTTTACACCGAGGGTTATCAAAGATAACTCATTTAATACATTCAAGGCTGAGACAGCCAGTGTTTGATCAGTAAGGAAATTGGGGTTAATGATGAGAAGTCAGGAAAATGGAATCGAGGGCTATCGGATTAGCAATGATCTCATTGAATGATAGAACAGACTTGATGGGCAGAATGGCTTCTTCTGCTCCAACATTTTATGTTCTTAAAGAAGAGGAGTACTTAGCTAACACTTTCAGAAAGCAGATAATTGGCTCAAAGACTTCACGTTATGCCCTCAAGATTTAATGATATAGGGAGAAGTAAAACTAGATAGGGCGTTGGTCAACAGGGCAGTCAAAGGCTATCAGGGATAGCCAAAAAGGTGGAAGTCAAAATCAGATTAGCAATGTTCTTACTGCATGGCAGGGCAGGCTCAAAGAAGGGAATGGCTTACTCCTGGTGTTAGTTCATATGTTTGCATGCGCATTTATTGATTCTATTATCTACAATAACATGGAGAACCTTATGTATTATGATTTTATAAAATCTGATGCACAGCCAATCAAATATCTCCATATAAATAATGCAAACTAATAATATATGCATTCATATTTGACAACTAGCACAACCACAGAAGTCACTTGTTCCTCTATGGCCACCAGAAGATTTTCATATTCAAGTAAAATTTAATGGAATATGTACGTGGTGGAAAACAGGACAGAATGATCACTATTTTCTCCTCTAAACTAATTTATTTGATTGCTGAGAAGACTAAATCATTGTAACCTTAGTCATGAAGATTACCAGCTCTATGTTGAATCATTTCACTTCCCTACATTAAATCTATATTGCCAGGGACAGATACAAACCGACCAGAGCTTGTCCAGAATGCATTTCCTTTATTGGATGTCATACCAGAAGTGACTAACATTTGGAGCTGATTTTCCTGCTGTCCCCAACAGTGCTGATGGCCGGAGATCACAATGACAGCAATGCAGCCTTGATGAAGCTATGATGGAACTTCTGAATAATTTAAACTGGCCTTTTAGTAGATTCAGGCTGGTTATTGGAATTCTGGAAATATGAATTTCATTACTTTAAAAACTCTGGTTCCATGCTGATACACAAAAACAGGTCAAATTCAAAGTGACATTCTAGAGCGGTCTGTATTCTTAAGCTTTTCTTCAGTTGAAGTCTAAATGTCTATTCTTTTATTAAACTACACCATTATGGAATCACTAAAGCAACACAGCCATTCAAGGTATATTGCCTCACAACCTCTTCAATTTTTAATTCTCATGTCTGCAAATCTGGGAAGTTTTGCTTAAAGAGATAGTCATTAATGCAACTATAATTCATACTTAAATGAGCTGCTTTAAAATTGCCAAGTTAATATTCACTCAGCTCAGACTTGCAAGTCCAAACATAACTTTACAAAATAGTTTTCTGAATTATATTCTAGCTTGCTAATATATTGTTTAAACTATCTCATATGCTACAGTATATATTGATTTGAATAAAATTAAAAATCATACAACACCAGGTTACAGTCCAACAGGTGTGTGATTTTTAACTTTGTCCACCCCAGTCCAACACCTGCACCTCCAAGGCTTGATTAGAATATTTAACAAAATGAAATACCAGTTAGACCTATGTCTTATAATCTTTGAAAAGAAATCTTGTTTGATTGACTTGCAATTTGTAGAATACATTGGGTGATTCCTGATAAGTTATACATGTATGCTGATTCAAGATGGTTTGAGGTAAACAGATACACAACTATTGAACTAAAAACTGAAACATTCAAGTTCCGAAAAACAGTGAGGTCCTCAGATCTCTCAAATTCATCTCTGACCAGCAGTTGCTTTGTGCCATGGTTGGGTATTTTGCCTCTGTTTCCAATGTGCAAGAACCCAGCAGTCATTTGAAATAAATTGACAGTACAGGTGAAGGGCTGTCAGTTCTGAAAGCAGCAGTTCTCAGGAGTGGAAATAGCACTGAGACACTATCTCCATTGTGTAAAATTCAGGGAAAAAAATATAATTTGTTCTGTCCGTTGCATATTATACATACAAGTACATGATTTGACTCAATAAAATTTTAAAATTAAAGGGAGATAAATTATCCTTCATCAGTGTTAGTTGAAGGAGTTTATAACAAAGGTTCAACACAATTAACTGGTGTATACAACACATCAGAACCACATTAAAAAGTGTCTGTAGGTAGCCATAGTTTGAAATTGGTGATACTTAAACAATCCATCCACTCAATAGAGAAAAACATCACAACTGCAAATACCAAAGTAGTTGAATTCAAGTACCTACCTGTAACTGTCAATTCTGTTGTTCTTCTTACCACAAAGCTTCCGAACTTCACTTCGCATGTGTAATTTCCAACATCATCTTCTGTTACTTCACGTATTAGAAGTGTGTCTCCCTTCTGAATGATAGATTGCCGCCAATCCTTTGCCTTGCATTCCTGTTCAGAAACAACGGTATACTATCTCATCCATTTCTATTGTTACACTTTTTCTTTCTTTTCTTAAGTAAACTCTATTCAATAAAACAATAAACATACTGCAGAAGGGTCACTGGACCTGAAATACTCACTCGGCTTTCTCTCCATAGATGCTGCCAGACCTGCTCAGTTTTTCTAGCAATTTTTGATTCTGTTTTTGATTTGCAGCATCCACAATTCTTGTATCTTTTTAATTCATTAAAAACTTATGGAGCTATTTAAATTAAACATATAGTCCGGAAACACAAAAAAATTATTATCGCCTTACCTTATACCATACAACAGGCTCACTGTCTGGGAGAATGAAATCCTCAATATCAGGACATGATATTTCTTTACTCTTGCTGAGCTCAGCTTTTTCAAAATATTTCATTCTTGTATTGTAGCAAAGGCCTGTATCATTTTCAGCTACGATCAGTGACATTGAAACCTTCATGCAGTATGTAGTATTCCTAAAAGGTAAAAGATATAGAAAAATAAAATTGAAAATAGAAATGAACACATTTTTAACATAAAGAATTGAAATGAACTTTATTGAAGGATAGTTAAATTATCTCAAACAAACTAAGAATATTTCTAGTTCGCACAATATATATATCACCCATCATATGGTGTTCATATATGACAAATAATACACTGTCACCAGTTCACACATCAGTGTCATGTTTACATGAGTCTGCTTTCACTAAAGCTGACCTATTTTCTATTATTTCCACTTACCATTAACAATACATGAACCCGGATTCAGATGGGACCAAGCACCTGACTGACTCTGACCAAACCCTTGAACTGAAATCAGTCAATCCTTTGCCTTTCTGTTTGTGGACTACCCTCACTGCTTGTGGTCTCCTTTGACCCCACCTGACTGTCACACATGGCAATTGGGGAAACAGAGGCAATTGTTTGCTGTGGAGGTAGCTGGCATGTTCTGTTATTCTAATAGTGACATAGCACAGAGCTGTACAGCGACATGTCCACCCCTGACTGTTCAGTACTGAGTCAGCATAATGACAGTATGCCTGTGCCAAACAGAGGCTGCTAGCCTATGTGCTTGCATTGAAGAACTTGCATGCTAAAAAGCAAAACAAACTAGTGAGGCTGACAGATTCCAGGAAAGCACAAAGTCAGTGAACATTAAGAAATGAAGCGAACAGCCTTCTGTGCAGATGTGTGGGTGTCTTTGTGTGAAATGTGACCTGGCAGAAGTGGTGAGAGAATTGGTCTGAGAGCAAGCACAGTGATGTGATGAGGCTGGAGTTTGCTGATGCTGACTTGTGTGGATGAATGGTGGAGGAGGGCAGTGTCTATGGAGTATGCAGGGAAGTCATAATGAAAACACAGTTGTCTGAAGGCAATGAAGCACATGGTGAACTATTGCTGTCAGGTAACCACTCTGACTTTCAGCTTGGGAATTGGTGCTGTCCAGTTTCTGAGATTCAATACTCAAACCTTAGAGAAAATTAGGATTTTCTTTTCTTTTCTTATTGAGATTGAAAATTTCATTCTTGCCATATTTTTCCAACTGTCTTGCCAATGTGTCCACAGCTTGGGAGCAGAAAATTCCACCCATAAAAAGTCATTATATTTACTCAAGGTGATGTATCCTCCAAGGCACGAGACCTTGTATTGTGCTGTAATATTACTTTTGTCAAGTTTATCTTTGAACAAGTGATTTTTTGAAAACTAATTTTGTGAGTTATAGGATAAATGTGACAATGTTAGAGAATAAATATGAAAGATGGTCAGTCATTTCAAATGGACACTTACTATTTTAATTCAAGAAATGAGAAATAGCTTGTATGTACAAACCACCTTCAAAAAACGTTTCAAATAAATGAAGTATTTCTGAGTTGCACTCACTAGTGTATTGTGGAGAAAGGCAGAAGTCAATTTACAAATAAAACGCTCCAACAAACAGTGATGATAATGACCAGATAATGTACCTCACAGTTTCATTAGATTAGGCACCACTGGAGAGGTCATTCTGGAAGGCTGGCAACTTCATTCAATTCAGATATTTGGGCGTGAAAATGTATTGAAGGAAGTCACCAAACCAAAATGAAAAAAAAAACATAAATGAAAAAAAAACAAAAAATGTGTACACTATCCAAGCCCCTCATTAGTCTGTGCACCCGGATTAGGTTGTCCCTCAGCCTTCCACATTTATAGAAAATGAGGTCAGGCTATCTAGTCTTTGTTTATCATTACTATTTTCAAAGCCTGGTTAAAGTCTTGCAATTCTCTTGTCCACAGTAATGTGTTCTTCCTGTGGTGACTAGAACTGCACATCAAACTCTAGCTGTTGCCTAACCAGTGTCTTGCATGGTTCCAGCATTATATTCCTGATTTTGCATTTACTACCTCACTCAATGAAAGAAAGCAACCCAAATGCCATCTAATCTAGTCCTTTAGGGTGATGTGGACATGATCACTTCTCTAACTTTTACTTTCACTTCTCGAACTCGCTCAGTATCATCCAGATTATTCCCAAGCACAGTTTGCTCTCTCCAAATGCATAGCCTCACTTGTCCAGACTGAACTCAATTTTCCGAATATTCACCCTCTCAACTGAACCGTTCATATCATCTTCAGTCAACAGGCATCTTCTTCACGATCAACTAACTGGCCACACTTTCTGGAAATGTCCGAATCATGCCTCCCACATTTAATTCTGAATCACGAATACGTCCATAAGCAGCATTGAGCTCTGTGGAACATCACTGGAAACTGCTTTCCATCTGCAAAAACTCTTTGTTTCCAGTCACTAAATCAGTTTTGGATACAAACTGCCACATTTCCCTGTACCTTATTGAGTTCTAATCTTTCTGACCAGTCTGCTAAAAAACTGGAGTCTTGTCAAATACCTTACTAAAATCCACAAAGAACATCCAATGCACTATGATCATAAATTCCTCTCTAGGATGTGACTGTGATGATATAGGATTACAATCCAGTGAAGCACGAGTAACTCCCATCTGTGCCGGAATAATGACTGGCAGGGCGTTGGGACTCGGTTTCTTTCCTCCACAGATGCTGCCAGTCCTTCGAGGGCACAGCATCAGAGTGAGCATTAGACACTTTAGAACTAAGCTGAGGAGGAATTTCCTCATCCAGAGGATGGTTGTCTGTTGAACTCATTGCGGCAGAAGGCTGTGGAGGCCAAGTCATTCAGTGCATTAAGATAAAGATAGACAGGTTCTTGCTTAGTAAAGGGATCAAGAGTGACAGGGGGAAGGCTGAAGAATGTAGTTGAGAAAGAAACCATTTGTGATCAAATGGCAGACCAGACTCAATGGGACAAATTGCATTGTTCTGCTCCTCTGTCTTATCATCTTATGGACCATTGTAGGTGTCCACACACTGAATCCTCATTCATCTGAGAAGATGGACATAAAAGATCCTGTGTGTTGTGTTATGTATCACAGATAATATGCAATGTATCTTTAAGGCACATGCTCATGATGTCATCACTGTATCATGGCATGTGACCTGATAAAAGTCTCATCTTCCACTTTTCTGAGTCTTCTAGGATCATGATATGCTAAGGGAAGCATGTCACATTTTACATCCCAATTGCTTAGATTTACCTCAGCCATGCAAGTATCTGTGAATGCAATATATATAGATGCCAGTTGCCATAAGAGAAGTTTATTGAACCTTTCAGGATGATGTCACCCATGTCTCATAGAGACATAGAGTCATGGAGATGTACAGCATGGAAACAGACCCTTCGGTCCAACTCATCCATGTCGACAGATATACCAACCCAATCTAGTCCCACCTGCCAGCACCTGGCCCATATCCCTCCAAACCCTTCCTATTCATATAACTATCGAAATGCCTCTTAAATGTTGCAATTGTACCAGCCTCCACCACTTCCTCTGGCAGCTCAATCCATATACGTACCACCCTCTGCGTGAAAACGTTGCCTCTTAGGTCTCTTTTATATCTTTCCCCTTTCACCCTAAACTTATGCCCTCTGGTTCTGGAATCCCTGACCCCAGGGAAAAGACTTTGTCTATTTATCCTATTTATGTCCCTCATAATTTTGTAAACCTCTATAAGGTCACCCCTCAGCCTCCGA
>NC_057721.1:26476962-26546144 GCF_004010195.1 Chiloscyllium plagiosum
GCTTCTAACTGTCTCTCCAACCGATCCACTCGATCTGATAAGATTCGCATCCAACAGCATTTATGGCAGATATAATCCGCAGTAACCCTTAAACTCTCTCTTCACTCCCACATCTGACAAGAAGCACATATCACTCTACTAAAGGCCATTTTTGCTCCTTCACAATATACAGACACAGAAAATATCAGCGTCTTATTCCACTACAAACACTGCCCCAGTTTAAATTAATAGTTATGGGTTATATTTTAAGTTTAATCAAGAGACATATTTCCAAAAACATATAATCAAGAAAGAACCCACTCTACTCACTACTGCAGACTTTCTGTAGTCCACTTAAAACAATTAACTTATCCATTCTTATGTTGCAGCAGCTTTTAACACATGGCGAAAATAAAAACTCATCACTGTATCTATGACAGATTGAGATAACTGAATGGATGTTTGTTAGCAGTGATGACCATTAATGAAGAAACAACTCCCAGATATCCCATTACCTTGGCACAAATGCTGAAACAAATAGAGGGAGATATCCATGGTATCGTGGCCAACGTTTATCTTTCAACAAACACTGAATGGTCATTATTATATCACTATTTGTGGGTATTTCCTGTGCATAAATCAGCTGCTGTATTTCACATTACTGGAGTGAGTACATTTGAAAAAGTCATTAGCTATAAATGACTTTGGAATGTTTGTTAGTCAAGTAAGATGTTTACATAAATGTACTTTGCTTTTCATACTCCACTCAAGCCACCTCTCTTTTTACTCACTCAGCTGTAACAGCATAACACTTTATTGTCTTCTCTCTCACATGCTTAAATTCCCCATTTGATTTTTGCTGACTACTTTATATTAATGACTTCCAGTTTTGTTCTTTCCTATCCATGCAAACACACTTCCTCTGTCCATGTATTACAATCTCTGATGATTACTATTTTATTTTCACTTTCTCTCCCTGTTTCATTTCAACACATTGTCAAGGATTCAATAACCAGGTTGCACATAAAACATAGAACATAGAACAGTACAGGCCCTTCGACCCACGATGTTGTGCTAGCTTTTTAACCTACTCTAAGATCAGACTAACCTATATATCCTTCATTATACTATCTTCCATGTGCCTATCCAAGAGTCGCTTAAATGTCCCTAATGTATCTAATTCTACACTGCTGGAAATGTATTCCATGTCCCCACCACTCTCTGAGTAAAGAACCTACCTCTGACATCTCCCCTAAACCTTCCTCCAATCACCTTAAAATTATATCCCCTCATGATAGCCAGTTCTGCCCTGAGAAAAAGTCTCTGGCTGTCCACTCTATCTATGCCTCTCATCTTCTTTTACACCTCTGTGAAGTCACCTCTCATCTCTCTTCACTCCAATGAGAAAAGCTCTAACTCCCTCAATCTTTCTTCATAAGACATGCCATCCAATCCAGGCAGCATCCTGGTAAATCTCCTCTACACCCTCTCTAACACTTCCACATATTTGCTATAATGAGGTGACCAGAACTGAACATGATATTCCAAGTGTGGTCTAACCATGGCTGTTTTAGAGCTGCAGCATAATCTTGCAGCTCTTAAACTCAATCCCCCTACTGAAGACCAACACACTATATGCCCTCTTAACAACCCTATCAAAATGGGTGCAGGTTTGAGTGATCTATGGATGTGAACCCCAAGATCCCTCTGTTCCTCCACACTGCCAAGAATCCTGCCTTTAACCCTATAACCTACATTCAAATTTGACCTTGCAAAATGAATGACTTCACACTTTTCCAGGTTGAACTCCATCTACTGTTTATCAGCCTAGTTCTGCATCCTGTCACTGTCTCATTGCAACCTTACAATAGCCCTCCACACTATCACAATACCACCAACCTTTGTGTCATTGGCAAATTGACTAACCCACCCCTCCACTTCCTCATCTAAGTCATTTATAAATATCACAAAGAGCACAGGTCCCAAAACCGATCTCTGCAGATCACCACTGGCCATCGAGCTCCAGGCTGAATAGTTGCCATCTACTATCACCCTCTGTCTTCTCTGGGCCAGCCAATTCTGTTTCTAGGCAGCCAAATTTCCCTCTATCCCATTCCTCCTTATTTTCTGAATGAGCCTACCATGGAGAACCTTATCAAACACACCACATCCACTGCTCTACCTTCATCGATGTGTTTTGTCACATCCTCAAAGAATTCAATAAGGCTTGTAAGACATGACCTGCACCTCACAGAGCCATGCTATCTCTAATCAAACTATGCTTTTACAAATAATCATGAATCCTGTCTCTCAAAATCCACTCTAATAATTTGTCCACCACTGATGTAAGACTGACTAGTCTGTAATTCCCTGAGTTATCCCTATTCCCTTTCTGGAACAAGGGAATAACATTTGCTACTTTCCAATCATCTGGAGAACAGAATTGCACACACTATCCCAACAGTAGCCTAACCAATGTCCTGTACAGCCGCAATATGACCTCCCAACTCCTGTACTCAACAATCTGACCAATAAACGAAAGCATACCAAACGACTTCTTCACTATCCTACCTACCTGCAACTCCACTTTCACGGAGCTATGAACCTGCACTCCAAGGTCTCTTTGTTCAGCAACACTCCCTAGGACCTTACCATTAAGTGTAGAAGTCCTGCTAAGATTTGTTTTCCCAAAATGCAGCAACTCGCATTTATCTGAATTAAACTCCATCTGCCACTTCTCAGCCCATTGGCCCATCTGGTCAAGATCCTGTTGTAATCTGAGGTAACCCTCTTCACTGTCCACTACACCTCCAATTTTGGTGTCAGACTAGATTGGGTTAGGATATCTGGTTGGCATGGACGGGTTGGGCTGCAGGGTCTGTTTCCATGGTGTACATCTCTATGACTCTATGACTCTATCTGGTACTATTCCAGTAGACAGTGAGGACGCAAAGATCATTGCCAAAGATGCAACAATCCCTTCTCTCTCGTCCAGTAATAACCTTGGCTATATCCCGTCTGGCCCAGGGAACTTATCGATCCTCATGTTTTTCAAACTTTCCGGCACATCCTTCTTATTAACATCAACCTGTTCGAGCATATCAGCCTGTTTCACATTGTACTCACAAACTACAAGGTTGCTGTCACAAGTGAATACTGAAGCAAGAAGTATTCATTAAGGACTTGCCCTACCTTCTCCGACTCCAGTCATAGGTTCCCTCCACACACTCTGGCCATTCCTCTTGTTTGTCACATAAGTGTAGAACACCTTAGGGTTTTCCTTAATCCTACCTGCTAGGATTTTTCATGCCCCTTCTAGCTCTCCTAAGTCCCTTCAGTTCCTTCCTGGCTACCTTGTCACCCTCAAGAACCCAGTCTGATCCTTGCCTCCTCCACTTTAAGTAAGCTTCCTTCTTCCTCTTGACTAGATGCTCCACATTTCTTATCACCCAAGGCTCCTTCACCCTAACATCCCTTCCTTGCATCTGTGGGACAAACCTGTCCAGCACTATCAGGAAGTGCCCTCGAAACAACGCCCACATTTCTGTTGTGCATTTCCCTGAGAACGCCTGTTCCCAATTTATGTTGCACAGTTCCTGCCTCATAGTATTGTAATTCCCCCTCCCCCAGTTAAATACTTTCCCATGCTGTCTGCTCCTATCTCTCTCCATGACAATAGTAACAGTCAGGGAGTTGTGATCACATCACCGAAATGCTCTCCCACCGAAAGATCTGACACCTGACCTGGTTCATTGTCAAGATAGCTTGGTCACTGAAAACCAGATAGAATTATCATTTTAATAAGTTATTTTAAACATAGTTTTATTTCTATTCATAGAAGAAAAATATAAGATGACAATATTAGATTACCAAAATGCACCAAAGAATGAGTCATATTTTCATGAGACTTAGTTTTGGGATTAAGAGGCAACTAGAAAACCACAGCAAATGCACTGATACTATTTAAATAGTTTGCAACATTTAGATTTAGATTAGATTAGATTCCTTACAGTGTGGAAACAGGCCCTTCGGCCCAACAACTCAACACCGACCCTCCGAAGAGTAACCCACCCAAACCCCTTTTCCCTTAGACTAATGCACCTAATTGACAATGTAAGCATGGCCAATTGACCTAACCTGCACATCTTTGGACTGTGGGAGGAATCTGGAGCACCCGGAGGAAACTCATGCAGACACGGGGAGAATGTACAAACTCCACACAGACAGTTACCCAAGGTTGGAATCAAACCCGGGACACTGGTGCTGTGAGGCAACAGTGCTAACCACTGAGCCACCGTGCTTTGATGACAACAGAAACAACTTATATTTTTCTAAAAATGAAATATTCAGAATAACAATATCATGGAAAAAAACAACCAATCTCAATTAATTTATACATTGCAATTTTTCTCAGTAACTGCTTGGTGGGGCAACTATTTGGAAATCAAGTAAGTGAATAACCATTAACTCCATGCACAGTTAAAACAGCAGGGAAACCTTAGTGGAAATGAGCATTTTCAGGAGAAGCTTTTTAGCATGTCATAAAAGTACAACAGGTTTTAAGGTATCACAGCCTTAGTTAATATGTGAAGACTGGTCATTCAGATGAGATAATATTAGATTGCTGATGGCTGTATAATTGTACGAGGAGTATAATTTAAAACTTGGAAAAGATAAAACAAGGAAAATTAAATTGCTAGATGCTGAAGGATCAAGGGTAAGAGGGGAAGTTAAAGCTTACAGGTCAGTGAATTCAAAAGTAGAAAATTAAATTATGTTATGCTGAGCAATACGTTTGAATCTGTCCAACATCTGGATTGGTGACAGGGTGGCTTTACACATGTCTAGTGTCTGTTTGGTGCATGAGGATGCAAATTCATAGCTACATCTGCCTTAGCATAGGTCTGCTGGAGGTCAGTGGTGCTGCAGGAAAGAAAGTCCGGCCTTGCCCAAATTGGCAGTGCTAATCACAATTATTGTGACAAACCTACTTGAGGTACAGCAGTCCTCCATTTTTAGAACCTTCTTTCTGCTCTGTTAATGGAGATTTTCAGCTGAATGTATGCATGAATGATCCTCTTTATTTAAACTCATGGAAGGTTGCTATTAGGTTTTCAAATTGACCACTGACTCATAAGTTACAAAACATGCACAATTTCATTTTGGAAGTCCTGACTATGTGAGAATGGGAAGGAAACAAGAGTTTACTTCTCTCTCATTCTCGTCTGTACAGTCTGGAAAATTGATGCATGTTTGCTTGCTGAGCTGGAAGGTTCATGTTCAGACATTTCATCACCATACTAGGTAACATCTTCA
Organism: Chiloscyllium plagiosum; assembly: GCF_004010195.1. Taxonomy (NCBI): domain Eukaryota; kingdom Metazoa; phylum Chordata; class Chondrichthyes; order Orectolobiformes; family Hemiscylliidae; genus Chiloscyllium; species Chiloscyllium plagiosum. Next base: position 26,482,258 of record NC_057721.1, read on the forward strand.
GTGAGCCTCCAGACTAAGCATTGCTGATGATTCCTGCTTTCTATTTATAGGTTTGGGTTTATTTGGGTTAGTAATGTCATTTCCTGTGGTGATGTCATTTCCTGTTCCTTTTCTCAGGGTATGGTAAATCAGATTTACCACCCCCTGAGAAAAAGAACAGGAAATGACATCACCACAGGAAATGACATTACCAACCCAAGAAACCCAAACCTATAAATAGAAAGCAGGAATCATCAGCAATGCTTCATCCAGAGACTCACTGAAGATGTTACCTAGTATGGTGATGAAACGTCTGAACATGAACCTTCCAGCTCAGCAAGCAAACCTACATCCAGAACCTCAACCTGAACTACAAATATTCTCAAAACTTGCTAGTCTGGAAAATCCCAGTGGGAATCAGTAAAGAGATCATCTCAACGAAGTGGATCTGAGGCAAAAATATCCAATCATCAGTCTTTGTTGCAAAGCTATTTTACATTGCAAGAGATTTTTGGCTTATTTATTTCATTGTAGGGTGGAGAAGATAGGGTGATATCTCTATTCATAGAAAGGATTGGATGCAATAAGGTTTCATTCATTAAGTAATTATGGAGATATAAATTAACTTCCTGATTAAACACAGGATATGAAAGGCAGATTTCAAAGTGAGGGAAAGGAGATGCATTCATTTCCTGTAGCTATTTGGAAAATGGCATGAAATAACTAAAGATATTAAGACAATTTTTTCTGCTTATTTTATGGAGCACCAATATCAATGTATTTGTGAATAATTCCTGTTCTGACTCGTGAAGTTGTAAAAATTTTCTTTTAAAACAAATTGGCAATTTTATTTACAATGCTAAGCAGAGGAAATCTTCACAGATGTACCTACTGTGGTTTCACACAAAGAACAAAAGGAATTCATATTCCACAGTTAGATGTACAGCACCAATTTTGTGTTACATTTTTAATTTCAATTATAAAAAGAATGAATCATGACATGGCATTAGAGAATACTTTATAGCGTCTGGAGTAACATATAAACTTGGGATTGATGATTATTGCATGTAGTGTTTCTGACTTGGTGATACCATCTTGGTGGGAAAGATGCTAAATAGAAGCTTGCTGCTAACAACAGGAAAGGAATAACATTCAAAGTCTTAAATTCCATCTCAAGTCATGAACCGACCTGCCAGCAAATTGATGCACGCCAGCAAACGTACTCCAGAGCACCCTCTTGGCCATTATCATTTTAAGTGGGCAAACTTCTTCATATAGTTTATTGGCACTTTTACACCACAGTCCCAATGGCAAGGTCTAAGAGGAGGCACGGTGGCACAGTGGTTAGTACTGCTGCCTCACAGCACTAGAGACCGGGGTTCAATTCCCGCCTCAATCAACTGACTGTGTGGAGTTTGCATGTTCTCCCCATGTCTGCGTAGGTTTCCTCTGGGTGCTCCGGTTTCCTCCCACAGTCCAAAGATGTGCAGGTCAGGTGAATTGGACATGCTAAATTGCCCATAGTGTTAGGTAAGGGGTAAATGTAGGGGTATGGATGGGTTGCGCTTCGGCAGGGCAGTGTGGACTTGTTGGGCCGAAGGGCCTGTTTCCACACTGTAAGTAATCTAATCTAATATAGTAATCTAAAGGAGAATTTTCTGACATGCTTCGGTTCAAAGGTAGAAAGGTGTGCTTGCGTAAATGCAAAAAGTCTGGCAAACAAAGTGTGAGACCTTGAAGGTCAGTTGATAGATGAAACATCATCAAGATTCCAGAGACAGAGTGGAAAGATTCCAATGGATAGGATACTTAGGTCAGGAGAGATATAAATGGTGTAGAAGGAACAGTATCAAGGAAAAGTGCTGGAACGGTAGTGTACAAGAACATTAGTACACAAAAGGAGCAAAAAAGAAAGGATGTTGAAACTAAAGTGATCCACAAAATCAATTCAGGAAGAATTGAAAGATGGAGATTTAAGTGTTCTGTCACTGATTGTACTATACCACCTCCTGCCCATCTCCCACCGAGACTATGGTCAAAGCTTTGATCTGAAGTTGTGGAATGGGGCAGTGAAGGCAATAACTTGAGCATCAGCTATAGTAGTTGGTGATGGCAATAATCAAGAACTGATTGGTGTGATATCTCCACTGTTAAGACAGAGAAGTCATTGAGAGGTAATGGAAGATTACCTTTAGATTCAGTTGGTAAAAGATTCAACTAGGTAAGAAAACATCTTAGATTTGATTATAACAGAAATGATGAAATCTTCAAAACAATCTATCTCCTTGGGAGCAACAGAGGATTGTGGACATCTCCACCATTTAGTGTTCATTGCCTCATATGAAGATCAGGATGGAACTGTTATAATTAGTCAACAACTCCATTGTTTTTATAGCATCCAACTACCATGGTGGTAGAAAAGAAACTAAATGATTGGTGGTCTTATACAGCCAAGTATTTTCCCATGAAGGACTACTGAAAGGGGAGATTTCATTTGTCCTAGTAACAGAACTATTTTAAATAATTTTTAAGATGTTCGTGAAATTACCACATAGACAGTTTTTTCAGGTCTTCTGTATTTGTAGATTTACTGGGAAGTTAATAGATTTTATATATTGATTCTATCCATAATGGCTAGACCAACAAAGAATAAATGTAAAGTTGTCAGAGGGCCATAGAGTTGTTCTCTCATTGGAGAGAGACAACTGGTGACAATTTAACCTAAGGGTCACCACGCCTCAGGTGAGGGAAGAGGTTGAGAAAGAGAGTCATTCCTGGTAATCTCAGATAAAGTGGGATTTAACCCATGCAACTGGATCACATTGCACCATGAGCCAGCCATCCAGCCAACTGAGCTAACTGACCCCACCAAAACAAACAACTGATGCTTTCAGAAGCTAGTAATGCTTGAATGAATAATTACACAGTTATGTAACAAAGATCAATATTTTCTCTTCTAGGTTTTTATTTTAACAGAGAAACAGCATGAATGTATTAGCAATTTTAGAACAAAACAACTGCACAAAATGCTCATTTTCCTGATGGTATACTGCTGCACTGTAAATTTCTACTATTAATGCTGAATGGTCGAGTAAAATGAGTCAGTTAAGTTCCATTTATATGGTTAGCAGTTTTGCACTATGATCCAACAAACATACATAAATAATTTATCATTCTGTGTTGTTTGACAGATGTATTGTTCTTTGCAAATTCATCTGCCATGTATATGCATTATTTAGCAAAGTTTGCACAGCTCCTAAGCATCTCATTTCATTTATTCAGAAATGCCCAATTGATAATGTTGGTCAAAACTCAGATCTCCAACTGAACAGGGCTACTTTTCTTCATATAATATAGCAATATCTCCACAGTGTCAACTGCAGACTTTACTTGGATGAGACAGTTAACTTATGGGAGTGTAACTTGTAATTAACTATTACAGAAATAAGTAGCATGAATTTGATATGAATATGCACTGCCAGCATGAGTCAAAAGTTATCAGAGACTAGCTGGAACTGGATTATAAGATATTAATCCTCACCCAACAACTTTTCTGAAACACTGGACTTTGAAACTGCCAGTTCCTCCTCAAAATGTTAAAGCTTGTTGAAATAAGCCACCAACATCTGTCAGGATTAACTAATTTAACCAAGACAGAGATAAAACCCAGAATTTCCTTAACTTGTGATGTTCTCAGCTAATTTCATGGACCACTACATGAGCCACTATGAAATCCTAAACCTTGTTAGAAATAAGTGTTGCCCCAAACCATCATCTTGTCCTGTAGAATCTCAGAATCCATGGAATTATAGATTCCCTACAATGTGAAAGCTAGTCATTCAAACCATTCAACCCACACCAACCCTCCGAACAGCAGCCGCCCTCACCCACCACCCCCTATAACCTTGCATTCCCCATGGCTAACCCACCTGGCCTGCACAGCAGATGGGTAGAATTTGAATTCAATTAAAAATTTGGAAATAATTGTGTAATGATGACCATAAATCCATTGTTGATTATTGGACAGACCCATCCTGTTCACTAATGTCCTTTAGGGAGAGAAACTACCATCCTTACCTGGTCTGGCCTACATGTGATTACAGACCCACAACAGTCTGGTTGACTCTTAACTGCCGTCTTGGCAATTAGTGATGGGCAGCAAATGTTCCCAGGTTGAATAGGCAGATGCACAGTAAAGCTCCTCTTGTACTATGTGTGAACCGTGGGTCCAAACTCAGAAAAAAACACCGAGAGCACAATGCAGCACCTTTTCATTTCCTGTACAGATTAGCAACAGGATTGAATTGATATTGTCAAAACCGGAATCAAATGTAATGTTTGCTAGAGTAGTGAGGATATTTCATCCCGTTTTCCTGGAATGAATGTGAATCTAGTCTCCATTAGGAATATGGCTTGTCTCCTCTTCTAGAGGAACGAAAAACCCTGTGACACAATTTAGAGTTGTATTTTCATAAATTTACATAATATGACATTAAAAAGCATTTTACAACCATTGAAGTGATCTTGAAGAGCTGTTTTCTCTAGAACTTAGAAGGTTAAGGGATGATCTGATCAGAGCCGTCAAGATATTTACAAGAAAAGAGAGGGGAGGTAAGGATAAACTGTTTCCATTGGTTGAGGATTCTAGAACTAGGGATCATAGCCTGAAAATTAGGGCCAGAACGCTCAGGAAAAATGTTAGGAAGCACTTCTATACACAATGGCTGGTAGAGTTTTGGTACTCTCTTCCACAAACAACAATTGATCCTAGATCAGTTGTTACTGAGATAGATCAACTTTTGTTTAGCAAATATATTAAAGGATATGAGCTAAATGCAGGAATATGGAGTTAGGCCACAAATCAGCCTCAATCTCATTGAATGGCAGAATAGGCTTGAGGAGCTGAATGGTTGATTCTTGGCCATATGAAATGGGGATCCCTTACCTTTGTTGAAAAATGTGGTGCTGGAAAAACACAGCAGGCCAGGCAGCATCCGAGGAGCAGGAGAATCGACGTTTCGGGCATAAGCCCTTTTTCAAGAATGAGGATGGAGTGCCAAGCGGGCTGAGATAAAGGGTAGAGGGCTGGGATTACGATAGGTGGAAGGAGGTGAGGGTGAGGGTGATAGGCCAGAGAGGGGGTGAGTCGGAGAGGTCGGGAAGAAGATTGCAGGTCATGAGGGCGGTGCTGAATCCGGGAGTTGGGACTGAGATAAGGTGGGGGGAGGGGAAATGAGGAAGCTGGAGAAATCTACATTTATCCCGTATGGTTGGAGTGTTCCTAGGCGGAAGATGAGGCTCTCTTCCTCCAGGCGTCGTGTGGCCAGGGTTTGGCGATGGAGGAGGCCAAGGACCTGCATGTCCTTGGCGGAGTGGGAGGGAGAGTTAAAGTGTTCAGCCACGGGGTAGTTGTGTTGGTTGGTGTGGGTGTCCCAGAGGTGTTCCCTGAAACGTTCTGCAAGTAGGCCGCCTGTCTCCCCAATGTAGAGGAGACCACATCGGGTGCAGCGGATACAGTAAATGATGTGTGTGGAGGTGCAGGTGAATTTGTGATGGATATGGAAGGATCCATTGGGGTCTTGGAGGGAGGTGAGGGGGGAGATGTGGACGCAAGTTTTGCACTTCTTGCAGTTGCAGGGGAAGATGCCGGGAGTGGAGGTTGGGTTGATGGGGGATGTGGACCTGACGAGGGAGTCGTGGAGGGAGAGGTCTCTCTGGAATGCTGATAGGTGAGGGGAGGGAAATATATCCCTAGTGGTGCGGTCTGTTTGGAGGTGGCGGAAATGACGGAGGATGATACGATGTATCCGGAGGTTGGTGGGGTGGAAGATGAGGACCAGTGGGGTTCCGTCCTGGTGGCGCTGGAGGGGCGGGTTTCAAGGGCCGAGGTGCGGGAAGTGGAGGAGATGCGGTGGAGAGCATCGTCGACCACGTCGGAGGGGAAATTGCGGTCTTTGAAGAAGGAGGCCACTTGGGTTGTTCGGTAGTGGAATTGGTCCCCCTGGGACCTGATGCGGCGGAGATGGAGGAATTGGGAATATGGGATGGCGTTTTTACAGGGGGCAGGGTGGGAGGAGGTGTAATCTAGGTAGCTGTGGGAGTCAGTCAGTTTGTAGTAAATGTCTGTGTTGAGTCGGTCGCCCGAGATAGAAATGGAGAGGTCTAGGAAGAGGAGGGAGGAGTCTGAGATGGTCCAGGAAAATTTGAGGTCGGGGTGGAAGGTGTTAGTAAAGTGGATGAACTGTTCAACCTCCTTGTGGGAGCACGAGGTAGCGCCAATACAATCATCGATGTAGCGGAGGAAAAGGTGGGGGGTGGTGCCAGTGTAGCTGCAGAAGATGGACTGTTCCACATATCCGACGAAGAGGCAGGCATAGCTGGGGCCCATGTGGGTGCCAATGGCTACTCCTTTGATTTGGAGGAAGTGGGAGGATTGGAAGGAGAAGTTGTTAAGAGTGAGGACCAGTTCAGTCAGTCGAAGGAGGGTGTCAGTGTAAGGGTACTGGTTGAGTCGGCGGGGGAGCAAGAGGCGGAGGGCTTGGAAGTCTTCGTGATGGGGGATGGAAGTGTATAGTGACCAACTCCCGGATTCAGCACAGCCCTCTTGACCTGCAATCTTCTTCCTGACCTCTCCGCCTCACCCCCTCTCCGGCCTATCACCCTCACCCTCACCTCCTTCCACCTATCGTATTCCCAGCTCCCCTCCCCCAAATTCCCTCCCCCCTACCCTTTATCTCAGCCCGTTTGGCACACCAGCCTCATTCCTGAAGAAGGGCTTATGCCCGAAACGTCGATTCTCCTGCTCCTCGGATGCTGCCTGGCCTGCTGTGTTTTTTCAGCACCACATTTTTCAACTCAGGTCTCCAGCATCTGCAGTCCTCACTTTCTCCTAGTTGATCCCTTACCTTTAAACTGTACCGCTTAGATTAAAATGCAAGCTCTTAAAGGTAACTAAGAGTCATACCATAAAGGTTGGGCTAACCCAACTGTATGTCAAAACCTGCTGATCGCTCATTCCAAATTTAGAAAAAAGATAGTACTGCTGAAAAATAAGTTGGTGTTCCCTGAATGTTTTGATGCAAGTATTGTATGTGGGACATAAAGATCATGCTCTATGCTAACACTTCCCAGTTTCTGTTCTCTGAAAACTTTATGAAATTTTTCCTTTTCTGTTAGATGGATGAGTGTTGAGTGTTACAGGAATCTACAGTAACAAACATATTTTGAAAGTTTCATTTTTAGGTCTGATTCTCTGTTATAAAGTTGTCTTCTAGTTTTAGTGATATCAAGGATAATTTTTTTTTTTCTCTGGCATTATCTTCACATAGCAGTATACTTCATTAACGTTAAGTTAACCGAGCAAAGATTGACTTGTAGTTAGGTTCACCAAACATTGTTTACATATAGTATTAGTTACATATAGTATTAGTTACATATAGTATTAGTTACATATAGTATTCGAATCAATTGTTCACTTCAGGAAGAAGAAAGTGAGGACTGCAGATGCTGGAGATCAGAGTCGAGTGTGATGTTGGAAAAGTACAGCAGGTCAGGCAGCATCCGAGGAGCAGGACAATCAATGTTTCGGGCATATGCCCTTCATCAGGAACGAGGCCACTTCACCCATAATACAATTACCTAATATTTACTGACTGATCTGATATTTTCCGCACTCTGATGGACTGGTCTTTTAGATGCTACTGACCAACTGGATCCTAGACTGACAGATGGATAGACTGACAGATGGACAGACTGATACATGGATAAACTGACAGATAGCTATTAACAGACAGGTCAAGTCAGAAACAGTGAGATAGTTAGATAATTAGATACATAAAATAATCAAGACAAAGATAGACAATCAGGTAGAAATACAACTTGATAACAACACAGAGTAAGAGAGATAGGTAGATGGGTGGATGAATGAGGCCAACTGAAGAAACAGATAGCAAATCAAAATTTAATTCTGATACAGTAATACAATGCATCAAACTATTCTTCATTCACTTATTGAACATTACTGACTCAATCTTAAATGAATTGTATCTGTAGTGGTTGGTATTAAAATATAGTGTATCTATTCCCAAGTATCACTTTGAGGCAGTAGGTTACATTTAAGTATTTTGAAGGTAATTGATCAAATTTTGCTCCCATTACATCTTATGGAAACATTGATCTAGTGGGAAAGTTCTTCTCATGCAGAAGTAGAAAACTGATGTTCAGATTCATTATCTAACCATTCCTCCATGCCATCACAAAGCCCTTTTGATATCAGTGCATTGTACCATTAATCTTGAATTTGTTAGACAACCAACATACTTGTTGTGGAAAATTACATAAAAGATGGAATCCAAGGCATTTGCAGAGAGGATGTGGCTAAATCTAAGCTGTCTTAAACATCTGATATGCAAAAATTGCTCTACCCTCTGTCAGCTACAGTTCCAACACCAACAGAAACCACACTTAAGATCCACTGCTTTCTAAATTAAGCCACATCTGTGTACAGAAAGTTGAGTTCATACCACCCTGATGCAAATGTCATTGCAAGCAGCTTACTTCAAATTTTGCATTCCAGAAGTATGAGAACTTTACCCAAGGCCAGTATAAATAATAAATCTCAATTTATGCTATAAGCTATGCAAGTCTAATATGCGCTGGAGTTTTTATTTCAACATGTCAGTCTTTCATTAACTGCACTGAATTCAGTAAAATTTTGAGCAGAAATTGAAAGAATCCAGTTCATAACCTTGGTTAAAGCAAATTAGAAAAGCTCCAAAATTGTTACAATTGATGAAATAATGCTTCAGTTCCTTACTTCAGCTGCCAGTAAACAAGGCATTCTGAGATGCCAATACAAACCTTTGGGCACATAATGAAGTGCTGTCATAACCTTGAGGTTCATTTTTGTCAGAACTGTAATCGTGATTATGTGTGAAAAGCTAAAATTGTGCAACTATCCTTGCAACTATCCTCTCTGATGAGGATTTTTTTCCTCAGTAAAATAATGCATTTTGAATAAAATTGGTGGTGTGGCAGCTCCAAAGAAATACTTAGTTATATTGAGGTATTAAAGACTGAAGTGATGGAATTTATAAATAGACATCAATATTAACTTATTTGCTTATTAACTTATGGGATTCTTTTTTTCTGACAATCCTTCATCCCGATTCAGCTGTGACAGGTACAATATCCAGACTATCACTGTCATCATTAAGCAAAAGAAAAATACTGCAGATGCCGGAAATTTGAAATTAAAACAGAAAGTATGGAAAATATTTAGCAAGTCTGGCAGCTTTCATGGAGAGAAACAAAGCCCAAATTTCAGGTCGTGACGATTCTTCATCAGAACAGAAAAGATTTTCAGAGTATTTCCTGTTTGTATTGATATTGGAATTGTCCTTCTCCCTTGTAGAAAGAAATGACCCAGAATTGCTGAGAGTAGAACAAGACCAGTGGGAAAAAGATGTCTCCTTCATCTAAATCCAGTGGAGAAAATTGTTCTCTACACAATAGTTTGCTAGTCAGCTCACTGGAGTGCGAAGACACAGACCTTGTTGCAGTGGACTCAGATATGCACTTCAATAGGATAGCACCAAGGAGGGTGCTGATGATTAAGCATTAAGAGAATGTTTAGTGCTTTGGGTTTTCCTGTCAGCCTCATAACACTGCCAAGGATCATGGAGGAATTCAGATACAACATGAGAAACAGCTCAGAACCCAACCTTTGCAGTGTGCAAATGCTGACCACCTCCACAATAGCACTCGTAGACACGCTCATGGTGCAGTGTCTCTGCTTCTATTGCAGGCAGAGCCTATAAATATCTTAGTGGTGCTACAGTCGATGCTCAGACTGAAGTCATGCGATCCCTCCCAAGCAAGCACAAATGACTACCATAATGGCTGCCAACCTTAATGTTCAAAGTATTTACACTGATGTCAAGGATTGGGGGGAGTGGGATCGGTACAGGATTGAGAAGATAAATGGAAATGGAGTCCAGAAAGAGAGAAAGTTAGCCTGAATAGGAACTCCCACCCCCCCAACTCTATCATCATTGTAAATATCACAGTTTCCCAACTATTCTCAGCTCAGAAGATGGGTCATTGGACTCAAAACATGAATTTGCTTTTCCCTCCGCTGATGTTGCCAGAACTGCTGAGTTTCTACGGCAATTTGTGTTTTTGTAGAGATTAAAGATATCTATTATCATATAATTCTACACATGGACCTTATGCATTGACCAACTGTGTTGACGAATATTCCTGACCACAAGCAATCTTGACCATATTATTCAATATTATAATTTTATCATTGTTGGGGATCTCCATATCCCAGTGTGTGAAGGATGCTGTTCAAATGCTGAATGCCCATGCTACTGAGGAGCTTTCTTTCTGACACTGCCCCCCATGATAGGAATGTCCACAATCGATCCAAGCACAGACGCTGTTGTCATCCCTTTGTCAGCAGCATGATGAACATTTACAGGATGCATGAGGAGCACATGTGTCTAGAAACCCAGGACCAACATCAATCTTCAGCTAACATGGAAGCACCTTCTAATGTGAAGTTTCCAACAATTGGTACCCTCATGAGGTGGCAAAGTTACAGGAGAGACACAGTCGCTTGTCTTCCATGGAATGCTGTGCATATGAGAGAGAGGCAGTGGTGCCACACTCTGTATAATAGCGGCAGGAAGAATGTCAGGTCATGATGTCCAGGATATCTACAGTACAGCACCTTCTTCCCTGGAGTCAATGAGGGACACAGGACTGCAGAGCCTATCCAGAGCAGGTCCGCAGGGTAGGTCATATCTCGGGAATTGTTGCATTACAGACACGGATGCTGCTTAATTACTGGACTCTTTGTTCCAGATGATTGATGTTCAGGATCTGTAGAGCTGCAGCATTGTACTAAGTAAATGAATGAGAACACTCTGCAGACAGAACAGCACCTTCAGCACTCTGTAGTGCAACTTGGTCAAAGCAACAAAGACAGGACTTCTTTGTGAATCTTGTTCAATAGAACTGACTTGTGTGAAGCTGTCTATTACTGACTGATTCGATGCTACAGGCACCAGCATCCTCTATGTAATCCTATCTGCTAATGCAAAGTAATGGTTTGATATGCTTATGCATTTCTTCTTTTTAATAAAACGTAACGTTACAAACTGATGGTAGCTTTCACATGTCTGAAGCTACATCGATTCAATTATGACAGCATTTCATGCTAAGTTGGATGCTATGGAAAGGACAGTGACCATTGAGACCAAGTTAGAACATGGCACTCAGGTTAGCTAGCCTCTTTACTTCATTTTTGTAGCTGGAGTGAAAAGATGGTAAAAAGTCAACATATATTGAAAAATATGGTGATGTATTTCTCATCACGTTTCCCCCATGCTATGATCTCTCCACCATTTCTTTTGCCTTTTCTTCCCATTACGTTTAGTTGCAGTCCTGGGACTGTAGTGAGCCTTGCCTATAGTGATGCCTGTTAACTTTAGAATTTAGTGCAGATTGCCCTTGCAGTGGTTGTAGGTTGAGGGCCCAGAGCTGCTCAGAATGTCCTAGTTGGATGCAAGTTAATCCTGCATAGTTAGAAAATGCGGCATGCAGGTTTAAGATGGAAGACTCGTATGTTTAAAGAGTCCTCAGAGGGGACTTCTGGGGGCTGCACGTGACTAGTTCTCCAGCCAGGCGCCTGTTGACACCACCTCATTCCTTTGAGAGGAAATGATACCTAGTGTGAGGTAACGGTATCTTATCTGCATCTCACCTTGTTATTGGTATTCAGCACCAAGTTTACAACAATGTAGTGCAGGACTGTGCATACACCCAGCAGATCCAGTGTCTGACCAGGTTCTGCATGTCAGCTGACAACCTGTCCATGGAGACAACTAGACATAAACGTGAAGGAGGCAGCATAGTACAGGTAGCATTGCTGGACCTGTCCAACCTTTGAGTCAATTTGCTCAGTGCCTCCAATGAATTTGATTGTTGCTCCTGTGATTGGTTGTGCATTTGAATTAAATTATTCCTGGCAGACAGCATGGAGTCCTCTCCGGTCTTGGGCTGAGAAGGTGCCTTGTTTCCAGCATCTGTCAGCTGCAGAGAGTTATCAGCGATGTGCACACCAGAATGTACTCCAGAGACTAATCCAGCTAAAGTACCCTCTGAAGTCTCAGCAGCTTAGCTAGTGATTCCTCTGGGACAATCTGTCTCTTCTTCCTCAAAGGTGAAAGAGATAATGTCCAGAAGGTTTGGTCATTTCAGAATGGAGACTGCTTATGCTGCTGGTATCTGCAAGAGATGTGAGAGAAAGAATGCCAAATAGGGGCGGAGGTTTGAGCTTGTTAAGAACCACGTTCACTGTGGTGGTAATAGCACTTGACATTGAATCTTATTTAGTTTGGACAGTCCTTTCTTGCTAAGACAAGGATTCTTTAATCTTGAAGATGGGGAACAAATAGGTGGAGGTGACAAATGTTGGGCACCTCAACACCTGTCTTGGCTCTTTGTGCTCCATTGTGGTCTGTTTACTCCTGGAATGGGACAAAGAGGAGCCTACATGAGATGGAAGTGGCTGGTCGAGCTGTTAGAGACAAAAATAGAAATGGCTGGAAAGGTCCAGCAGGTCCGGCAGTATCTGTTGAGAGCAATCAAAGTTAATGTTTCAGGATGAATGGTGTGTGGCTGTGTGTCTGCGTGTGCGTGTTTCTCTGTGTCCAAGTCCAAATCCAATCTGGCAGAGTATGATGCCATGATCTCCTTTGATGGGCCTGAGTAAAGAGTTCAGATCTCCTGTTCAGCACTCCTTGTCAGCCACATCCTTTAGGATCATGTAACAACGCAGAGTCGAATTCCTGGCATACAGTTTTTGATGTGGTGCCAAGCTGGGATTTAAATACGGTCCCTTGCATAAATCCTGGAAGGTTCCATTAACGGTGGGCACCACCATTACTGGTAAGAACAAGATAAAGGCAGAATGTATACATAACAAGATTAAAAATGATAGTCTGAGAAAAATCATAGAGGTCATGGAGAGAAAAACTATGAAACTACCCTAAATTTACACTGAACTAATTTTTAGCCAACTTCATCCCTGTATCAGAACTAAAAGAATTATCATTCATATCGTAAACTCATTCAACCAGTGTTCTTTCTTAAAAGTGTGCCTAATACAATGTCACAAGATCACAATTATTCACCTCACAACTGGAAAAAAATATGCTGAACATATTTTAATGCTATCTGTGTTCCAATATTTGGTGCTTTGGTTTTCTTTACAGCTTTAAAAGTAATGGCAGTTGAGCTGTAGAAGTAACAGCTTGTGAAAATATCTCCCACATTAAGATCCTATGTATCACAGATTCCCTCAGTTATGGGTAAAATCTATAATACTCTCAGAATTGTCCTCTTCCAAAAATAATCAGCAGACTTGAGAATAGTGAAGTCTCAGCCCAAAGTGGAGATTGATCGCAAATACCTGAAAATATGATTTATCAGAAGCAATTTGGATATCGTTACATGTTGCCATGAACACTAAGTCACATAAATTTTTGTTTCGTAGACTTAAAGATGGAAACAAGGATGATATCCATTTCTTGTGATGGACAGAACTTGTGTTGCTGAAAGCTAATAAAGAAGGCTTTGCAAGGGCTAAGAGAAGGTGAAAGGTCTTTTCGCAGTCTGAAATATAAACTTGAGTTTCTAGTTTTGTTGACACTGTTCATTTCTCATGCTCAAAAATTTGACTTTGTGTCTCTCATCACTGCTCTCTTTTGAGATGTAAAGATATATGCAAAAGAACTAAGTGAACATGACACATTTATGGACACATGAAGGACACTGTTCCATTAATATATTTGCTCCAAATATAAATTGGAAACTTAGAACAGATGTTGACCACAGATTTATGGAATAGTTTGATGGCTTGAAATTCAGTCAGAAAGATGAGATACTGAAGTTTATTTACATGAATCAATAACAAACAAACTCACACTAGCAAACTGACTGGGGCTGATGTTATGTGTTAGCATCATAAGATTTGCACAGTAAAGAAAGATTGATTTTAAAAGGCATTCGTATTTTACATTTACCAGACTGCTGAGTCCTTGAGAATTATTAGCTCCCATATGGATTAGTAGAATAGTTTGATGATCATGTGATCTGACCAAGTGGGCATTTTTTGCTCACCTCAGCTCTTTCGGGAATCTTTGGGCTCTGGTTTATTGCATTTCACATTCCTGTTTGTCCAGGTGATTAATCCTTCTCCAACCACTGTGGGGTTTTGTGCAATTTTGAGAATTCTGTTAGCTTTCTTTAAACTCTTCTGTGTTTAGTGTTGATCTCATATCAAAAATCAATTCTAGTAACATAAATAATCTTGGTTCAGCACAGTTGCTCTTGACACTGCGGTATTATTTTCTATTTTAACATAATCACCTTAAACTGGCTGGACAGTCGGAAATATAACCAGCATTGTCTTAGCATATGCAACTGTTATTACCTTGAGATAGCAGTGGTGGATTTAACAAATCCAGGCTTTTTTTTTATTTTCAGTGAAGATGTTGCATCTTACAATTGCTCTGTAGCAATCTATTTACTGCAATCTGTGCAGTTTAAAGCAAATGTGTTGGTAGATGTTGCCCACAAATAAGCTGTGGATGATAAAATCAGCGCAGGTTCTATGAAAATTCCACAGGTCTTGAAGTGTATTGTTAAAAGATACAGACCTATAATACATTGTACGGCATGTATATTAAATGTAATGACATATACCACGCTCTGATGGCTTAATCAAATAAACATCCAAAGTGCTCTCTCAGTGTGGTCTCACTATTGTCCCGCATAACTGTGACAGAAGATCCCTCCTATATATTCCACTACTTTTGCAATAAATAAAATTTCATCTGCTATTCTAATCACTCCTTTACCTGAATACTAACATTTTTTTTTAAACTCATGCACCAGGAGCCCCCAATCACTCTCAGAGTCTGCAATTTCATGCCATTCAAATAATGTGCTGCTTTTCTACTCTGTCTGCCGAAGTAGACAATTCACATTTTCCACATTGTACATCATCTGTTCAGTGCTTGCTGACTCACTTGAATCATCTGCACTCTTTTGCAGACTCCTTGAATTATCTTCACAACTTTCCTTTTTTACCCATATTTCTGTTATCAGCAAATTTAGAAACTAAACTTCCAGTCTGATACATAGATACATACTCAATAACGCACAGGCTCCTGCCTCCTCCCAAGGTCCTCAGACCAAAGGATCTGTGAGACAAGAGGCATCCACTCCAAACCTGGTACAGGGTACCCTTAGGAACACCTGAGACTCTCAAAGAACTAAAGTACAATAACTGATCATTGCTTCCAACTTTGGTGGAACTGATCATAGATGTGTATAACATAAGATTCCAATGTTTGGGCAGCTCCAGTAGAACCTTGCAGTGTAACCCAGAAAGAATTCAGCATCACTCTGGCAAGCTGTGTCCTTCATAATTACCATTGACAAACAGGGAATGCCCTGGATGCAGATGAAATGGGGGAATTACAACAATCTTCTCAGATGTGGATCAGAACATTCACCACGAGCAAATGTTAGAAGCAATAAAATGAAGGATCAATACTTTGTTGACGCCTATGAAAACCAAACTGAAATCTGCTTCCAGGATGAATGAACTGCATTTGGATTTGGTTTAATAGTTTCACATTTTGTTGTTTATATGGAACGCAGGGCCAGCTTATTGCAAAAGGTGTATTATTTTTGCAATCCTTCAACTTCATGTAGCTGATAAAACATCTCACTTTCCATTTGACTATACGCCTGATAGCTCCAGGTGATCCCACTTTCAAGGATCTGCACCTTATATGGCCTACTGATGGTAAGGGGAAAGTAGCATTGCATGATGCTAAAGTTAGGTAGCTTTGAAGGCTTTTGACAGGATATCATGGAAGAATGTTATGTAACAAAGCCTCCCATGATAACGAGAAGCTTGAGAGAAACCTTAAGAATCTCCTTTTGACCCATTGATCATTGTTCTTCAGCATCCAATAGAACAGTACTTTGTGCAGATACTCTTGACAAACTCTCCACTGAGGTTCAGTAAAGACATCAGCTTCACATTGTACATCTTGCAGCCACAAATGGCAGTATGCACCCTTAAAAGAACCAATATATAAATTAACCTTTCTTTCACAGATCATTGAATCCCTACAAGGTGGAAGCAGGCAATTCAACCTGTCGAGTCCACACCGATTCTCTGATGAGCTTTCCACCCAGACCTATTCACCTACCCTATCCCCTGCATTTCCCATGGCTAATCCACCTAGTCTGCACACCTCTGAACACTATGGGGCAATTCAACATGTCCAGTCCACCTAACCTGCACATCTTTGGACTGTGGGAGGAAACCCACACAGACACAGGGAGAATGTGCAAACTCCACACAGACAGTCACTCAAGGCTGAAATAGAACCCAGGTCCCTGGCACTGTGAGGCAATAGTGTTAACCACTGAGCCACTGTGCTGCCCAATGTGTGGAACCATCACAGATTCTGTTGCCATACTCACAAGGTGAATTTAAGTGTGGAATATGGTGTGCTGGCCCAGTGCCTGCATATTGCTTTTCACCTCAGTGAAGTCCATATTACGTTCAATGTCTTAGATGTGGTTCTCAATGTCACAGCTCATGGATCCCTGATGTCGGAACCTAGCTGCATCGATCTGAACTGATAAGGTGATTGCTTGTGACAGATGCACAATATTAGCCATTACAACCTCTTTCATCTTTCAGGTATTCTGAAGAAACTCTTCCACTTTCTCATGGGTTTAGTGTTACCAGATCTGAAACTGCTACAAACATTTCAACAGTGCCCAAGCAAGAAGTGGAAACAGTAGGAATGGTTAGTAGTTTGGGAGGATAAGATGCATGAAAGCCATTAAGTGGACATTGAGAGAGATCTTGGAGTGCAGGTTCATAGCTCCTTGAAAGTGGAGTCGCAGGTAGATAGGGTAGTGAAGAAGGCATTTGGTTTGCTTTCCTTTATTGGTCAGAGTATTGAGTACAGGAGTTGGGAGGTCATGTTGCGGCTGTACAGGACATTGATTAGGCCACTGTTGGAATATTGCGTGCAATTCTGGTCTCCTTCCTATCCGAAAGATGTTATGAAACTTGAAAGGGTCCAGAAAAGATTTACAAGGATGTTGCCAGGGTTGGAGAATTTCAGCTATAGGGAGAGGCTGAATAGGCTGGGGCATCGAAGGCTGAGGAGTGACTTTATAGATGTTTATAAAATTATGAGGGGCATGGATAGGATAAATAGACAAGGTCTTTTCCCTGGGGTCGGGGAGTCCAGAACTAGAGGGCATAGGTTTAGTGTGAGAAGGCAAAGATACAAAAGAGAACTGAGGGGCAACTTTTTCACATAGAGGGTGGTACGTATGCGGAATGAGCTGCCAGAGGAAGTGGTGGAGGTGAGTACAATTGCAACATTTAAAAGGCATCTGGATGGGTATATGAATAGAAAGGGTTTGGAGGGATATGGACCAGGTGCTGGCAGGTGGGTCTAGATGGGGTTGGGATATCTGGTCGGCATGGACGAATTGAACCGAAGGGTCTGTTTCCGTGCTATACATCTCTGTGACTCTATGACATGACACTTGCAATATTGAGAGGCTTGGTGAGATACATATCGTCAGAGTTAAAATGACTGCTAATCCTGTGAATCTGAGCCAGCAGAAAGAAATGGTTGTACCACTCATGCTTCTGGAGAACAGAAGATTAGTGACCTGCTTTTTGTATTGTTGGGTGACTTGAATCACCCAGGACTGTCATCAGCTCTGGTTGTTATGACCTCCCATGGTGATCAGTTAGAGAACGGACTTCGTCTCCACCACCCTGTCCACCAAAACCAGGTTCCTGTGTGCAAACCAAGAAGTGAGTTTTCTTTTGCTCTGGACCAAGTCTTGAATGTAAAGACTTGCCTACCAGTGAAAAAGTTCACTCCTACCTTGCAGCATCTGAAGTGGTGTGCAGCTTTGACTTAAATGTGGCGTCAGTAGCAGGAATGCAGGTAGGCCCCAGCAGTGATGAGCTCTTCTGCCTCTGCAGCTGTGCAATTCGCCAAAAAAGGAACCTCAAGAGGCCAAGTGCATAACCCATGAGGTGAAGAGTAGACAATTACAGGAGACTAGTCGCTCCAAACCACAGCAGACCAGACATTGTAAATCACACTCAAAAACACAAACTGCAAATGGGATAATTCCAACTTAGTGCTCAGTAACTGTTTGGAAAAAAAAACCCTGGAATGATACTTCAACACCGTGATGTGACATTCAGATAAATGATGGTTTGTTTTCAGAGCACTCATTGTAACTCCTGATATTTTATATGTGTGTAGGTGGTATGTAGCTCTTTTGCACTTTAAAATAAATGTTAAATTACAATATAGAATAGGCTTTAAGATATAAATTAAAGTTAATAACATTTCACATATTTTATATTAAATGATTCTCAGAGGCCAGAAGTTGACACTTTAATAAGCATTACTTTTGAGGTTGAATTAAATGTCAGTAATGTAATTATTCTTACTTTTGAAAGTCCTTTCTAATGAGGAACATTCTTGGAGGACCCAAGCATCAGGTTAATTAATTTTCTTAATATGCATGTTATTTCATAAGGAATCCTTAATCCACTGTTAGTTCTTCTTGAAACAGAAGGACTTAATAGTATCAGTAAAATGGTATTGATATATATTTATATTTCCTTCTGAACATAATTATGAACAGTTCATTCTAGTTCTTTACATCTCATTATAGCATTAACATTTCCAAGAGAAAAGGAGAGAATATTGGTAAACAAGTTTGGTCATAGAGACCAATAGCAACAACAAAGGCCCTTCGGTTCATTGCATCAAAAACTGATCAAAAACAACCAACTAATTATTCAAATCCCATTTTCCAGCACTTGGCCCATGGCCCTGTACGCCTTGACTTTGTAAGTGTGCATTTAAATACTTATATCTAAAGTGAGTTTCTGCCTCTACCACCTTTACAGGCAATGAGTTCCAGATTCCCAACAAACTCTGGGTGAAAATGTTTTCCCAGACATCTCCTCTAAATCTCATGCTCCTCACCTTAAATCTATACCCCCTGGTCACTGACTCCTCCAACAAGGAGAACAATTCCTTTTTGTCTATGCCCAACAATTTTATACATCTTAATCACAGAACTCTTCAGTGTGGAAGCAGGCCATTCAGCCTATCAAGTCTGTACCAAAGAGCATCCCACTCAGATACACTCTCACTACTACCCTATTCCTGTAACCCTGCAATTCCCATGTCTAACCAACCTAGCCTGCATATTTCTGGACACTATGGGTAATTTGGCATGGTCAATCCACCTAACATACACATCTTTGGACTGTAGGAGAAAACTGGAGCACCCGAAGGAAATCCATAGAAACATGGAGAGAACGTGTAAACTCCACACAGACAGTCACTCAAGACTGGAATCGAACCCGGATCCCTGATGCTGTGAGGCAACAGTGCTAACCAATGAGCCACAGTGCCGCTCTGTCACCTGTCAATCTCCACTGTTCTAAGGATGACAATCCCAACCTGTTCAGTCTCTCTTCGGAATAACTGAAACCCTCTGTCCCAGGCAATGTCCAGGTAAATCTCCTCTGCCCTCTCTCCAGTGCAATCACATCCTCCTATAATAGATTCCAGAACAGCACACAACACTCCAGCTGTGACCTAATCAACACTTTACACAGTTCCAGCATAATCTCTCCACTCTTAAACTCATTCTCATTTCCCTCCCCATTACTGATTACACAGCAGGAGAATTAAAACTTTGTTTTAAGCCTCGGCTAATTTTAATAAGGCAACTAAAAAAAAGTGATACATTACTTAAGAGCCTGAACAAAACTAAACAAAGAATTAACATCCAGGTATCTCTGTTTGTGCTTATTATTAGTTCTTAAGAGAACACTTAGAACTTGAATGGTTCAGCACTGAACTTGCAAATAATCATGCATGATCATTAATGTTTAGAGTCTGAAAACCTAGAGTATGAAAGATAATTATGAAAAACACAAATATAGTGTTTTCCAGCATTAGTAATGAATTCAAAGGTTAAAAACATTCTATTTTACTAGGTAGTGACAAATATACTATAGTCAAAATGCAAATTGAAACTAGCATTTTCAGCGTTTAAGTGTTTATTGATGAGGGAAGTATGTTATTCGTAGAATTTGTACGAGAGGTTGAAAATGTCAATTACAGTGCTGGTCAAAGTGCCAATTAAAAAAATCTGCACTCAACCAAAATGAAAAATAAAAGTGAAACATTGCAAAGGAAGAGATGAAAATATTCCAGTCACTGGATAAGACTACACCCTACGGTCATTGTCCAGAAGGTCGTCCAATTCGACAGGATGGTCAAACTAAAACTACATTGTCCAGTAATGTCAAAATCTTGTACCTATTTAGATAAGTGTCAGTCTTATCGAGTTTTATAGGTGCTTTTTGCTGTGAGACCTGGAATGCTTTCTCATTACATCTTACCAAGTTCACATCATTAATTACCCTAACCCAAACCTATGGCACTTCTCCCGATCAATTCTCACCCCATTCTCATACTCACTGTACCTGTAACAATTCACCACAGCTGGGATATCCTAACATTCCTGGCATCAGCATGTTCTTTAAAAGATCACTGTGTACCCAGACAATCACAGACAGTATGGAGTTGCCCTGCATTATTCCTTACATTTGTTCCAGACATGGCAGGCAAGAAAATATTGGCAAAATGCTCTGAAGGTTTGATGAATAGGATGGAGCAGAGCACAGAAAATCTCTTACCCCAGGATTAAGAGTTGAGGCCACAACAAATATCCATGCCAACCCGATCTAATGTTGCCACCCAGGCCAGTTCAGTCTCAGCCATCTGGAGGACTGCCCAGCATTGTAGGTTGAAAATCAATTACTTTCTTCACCAAAGTAAATGCCCCATCATCTCTCTGATGCCACACACCATATCTGCTACTATACACAACTCCCATCAAGACTCATGCTTTAACAGTCTCACTATTGGCCCATTCTAACACCCGACAGCACTATCACTGCATACCCTCTGCACTATCTGCTCACTTGGCTCAGACACCTGCACCATCTACACCAGAAGTAACACATTTCTCCCACTTTCACTACCAGATTCTCTCATACTTGGCCCTCTCTCATTCCTGGAAAAAAAAGCCCACACTAGAGAGGACAGAATCACGATTGGTGGTCTGCTGCCTGACATTTGGTTCCTCACCTCGTATGAGGAGAAGATAGTGAATGACAACTCCAAGTGGCTGAACAACATTTTCCAAGTCCCTGAACTGGTATCAGTGGCTCCTCTTCACTTATGATGCTGGGATCTCCTGAGCAAAGGCTATCAACCTTGACAAGCTTCCTGGCTTTGTGTCAGCACTAGATGGCCTGGCAATACAT
Organism: Chiloscyllium plagiosum; assembly: GCF_004010195.1. Taxonomy (NCBI): domain Eukaryota; kingdom Metazoa; phylum Chordata; class Chondrichthyes; order Orectolobiformes; family Hemiscylliidae; genus Chiloscyllium; species Chiloscyllium plagiosum. The sequence goes on from NC_057721.1 coordinate 26,503,739, forward strand.
CAGTTACGTGAGCCTGGCATCTCTGGTTGAAGAGCAAAGGCAAGGCAAAGTTAGGTAGTGAGGTGAGCATCCAAGTAGGCGCAATTTGAGTGAGCATTGAGAGAGCAAGTGAACAAACTGGAGATGCAGTTTGCTCTGGTCCATGAGCTGTGAACTATCCTTGCTGTAACATTACATAGACAGTGCCATTGCCTCTCAAGATGCAACATTCAAATACAGAAGTGTACTGTGAGAGATTTGGAAATGTGAAGCTCCTTCGAGGTTGGCTCATTTCAGGTGCCAATGTTCATGGGCAAGGGATGTGTGAGGCCAATGTTCATGGAATGTGCCCTGAGTTATTGCAACCCAGTGTCCAAAATGGAGGTCCTTTGGAGTGTGTTGTGTGTTGGAGTCACTAGGTACGTCATGTTGAGAATTCTCCACATCCAGATTTGCTCACAGGAAGCTGCATATTAAATGAGGTAAGATTTTCGGTTAACAATCAATTACTTCTCCTGAACAGGTAATGTGCTGCTGTCGAGCAAAAATCTTATCTCAATGCTAGAACCAGGTTACAAGATACAGTGAGTTGTTCCCAATGTCAAATATACCTCGCTGGACTTGTTGCATGATTCTGTCACATTTTTCTCTGTAGCCCATGTTTTTCTAATTTCCAAGATTCCACCCCTGATATCTGTGTTGGAGAACAAATTAAACCCTTAAGCCTCTAATATGTTAAGTTAGAAGTGCATGTTCATGATAAATTGGACAGGGACTTCCCACCCTTTCAGTAGAAACTATATTCTTGGAACAGGCATTGAGCCATTTTCATATGTATGAATACGGTACAGAACCCCCACTGAAGAACACCACTGCCAGATTTGCCACTCAAGCCACGAATCCGGGTTCTTACACTGTTATGCTGCAAACAAGAAGTGACCCTTTCAAAAGAATATTTATTTGATGATGAGGGCATGTAAATTGGAAGTGCTCCTTCTGGCACTACATGAAAAGAATGCATGCCACTGCTAACAGTAACTGCCTACAAAATAACCATTGCTACAATTCACTTCTGCCTTAAATCACCACAACTATTTGTTCCATCTCAATTAATTTTCCTCCACCCAGCTTCACCTCTCTCCCACCTCCAGTCATTAATGCTACCTCTTCCCCAATTATTACTGCAAATCCCCACTTTTGCCATTCTCCTTGCTCCCCTTGTCATTTTACATGAAAACACATTGGAAGCAAAACATAGCCCGATTCACATGCCACTTTACTGGCAAATAGACTGATATTGTCAACAACTCACCAATAAAATTACACTGTTAAACACATCTGCTGTTAGGTAAGTGGTTATATTAAATTTCAATGACTATCCTTCGCAGGACATGAATTGTAGTCCATTGTTGCAAGAGTAACATACTAATAAAGGAGATTTTTTTTGAAAAGTAATTTTAAAATTCATTCAGTTTCTACTTAAAAGGACTAATTGAGATTTCATGAAGCATACTTGCACTTTTTAAACAGTTGTTATCCAGTGAATTATTTGATTATAAAGAAAGGCAACAATAGATGGTCTCAAGGTAAAAACAAGGACTGCAGATGCTGGAACCAGATTCTGGAAAAGAACAGCAGTTCAGGCAGCATTCACTGCTCCTCAGATGCTGCCTGAACTGCTGTGCTTTTCCAGAACTACTCTAATCAAGAATAGATGGTCTCAGACTTAGCTCCATACGTAATTAGAAAGTCATTGTTGAGCAATATGAATGAGTTATTAAAGTGAAAGGCATTCAAGTTTCCATGTTTGAGAGTGATGTTTGCCTTATGAAAGGTAAGATGATGAATTTGTTTTTTTTATTTCTATCCCCATTCCACCCAGCACCAAACACACAATTGGTTTTGATTTATTTTGTCTCCAAGGAAGTATATTATGTTGTCATTTTTCACAATTCTGCAGTTTAAAAAATGTTACAATCCTAAAGATAGAAACGCAGAAAACAATCCCGTACAAATTGTTTTTGTGAGCCTTTTAGTGGTTATCGATAAAAATTTCACTAATGCATCAATGCATTTTATACACATACTGCGGCTCTTCTTAGAGTAAGGTATTCTGTTAATTAATGTACCTTAGATAAACACATATTTGCATGTGGTAATTGTACATGAGATGTAAGAGGAATGGAAATGATACTGAAAGAGGGTACAGGCACTGCTTGACTTCAATAGAAGTGTGAAGGGAAGGCAGAAATCTTAGTTTTTGAATGAGATGAATTAACTCCAGTGGCAGTGCAGCCTGTATTATATCTTATTCTAGAGAAAGTCAAGTGAGTTTACGCCCTCAGCATTTATATTAATCAGCCATAAGACTGTTACTCTTAAGGCTGCAAAGTGGCATAATGGTTAGTACTGCTGCCTCACAGCATCAGGGATCCAGGTTTAATTCCACCTTCTGGCAACTGTCTGTGTGGAGTTTGCACATTCTTCCCGTGTCTGTGTGGGTTTTCACCAGGTGCTATGGTTTCCTCCCACAGGTTAGACAGATTAGCCATTACAGGGTTGGGTCTGAGTAGAATGCCCTCCATAAATTCATTGTGGATTTGATGAGCCAAATGATCTGTTTCCACACTGTAGGTATTCCATGATTCTAATGTTATCTCTACTTGACAATCTACTCTAGTAGAACCAAATGCTGAGGCAAAAGACACAAGAGGAAAAAAAGGTTTGAGGCAATATCTTGTGCCTGGGAGATACTTATATATACACACTCATGACTCACATGAGACTATGCATTTGGCTATGTGCAAATCTCCTGCTTTGATAAAGGTCTTTTTTCAAATGTCATTCAAAAATATGTCAGCTTTGTGCAGCTTAACATTCGATCACTCTGCAATCTGTCAAGAGTACCAATGCAGCCACCTGGCAGTCAGTAGTCTTTAGTGTCTCAAGGGAACCAAAGGAGCAGAAGTGCCAGTTTTGCATTATGATTTGGCAGAAAACACATCCTTTGATAACAGTCACAACAATGGAAGCTTGAAGTGAGGTACATGAACCTGGAATAACAAAGCATGGGCGAAATGAATGACAAGGACGTGCTTGAAAGTCTGTACAAAAGATTATTCGGAAGATGCAGCTAATGAAAGAAAGTTAGGCAAATTTAGCTGGTTGAGCAAAGGCTTAGTAAATGGGATAAGGGATATTAGAGATGGGTGGGAAATGTCAAAGATGGGTTTGTACAAGGAGATAATTAATATTGGAGCTGGCAGATGGTATTGAACAGCATCCAGAATCACTGGCATCCTTGAGCCATATGTCCACACCTACTTTGATGCATTATCCAGCTGCTCAAAAACTGACTGTTCAGGAATCCCAGAACACAGGAAGCAAGGGAAGGGTCACTCAGCAAATCTCTGGCACAAGTGACTTCTGAAGCAACAATAACAAAATATCAAGAACTGGATAAATAGTAATCTTTATTGAATTGTGGCCACTTTCCAAATGACATCATTGTGAAGTTCATGTTTCAAATACGACTCACTTTTCTTTTCTTCTTTGAGGTTTTGTTTAGTGTATTCCCACAGATAACTTGCAAAAAATTGATATTTGCTTTAGAAGTCTTTTGCACAATTTTAGTCTCTCTTCAATATGAAATTAAATGGCTGTGAATAATACTTATCTTGAATCAAGATGTGCAGAAAAAAAAGTGACAAATATGCACTCCATCTTTTTTTATTTCATACATTACACGTTATTGAACATGAGTTATCGTCCAACCAAAAAAAAATCCATTATAGCTGATTGTATTACACAACCTCCCAACGATGATATGATTTGGCTTTTTGCATCACATTAACTTAATAGCTCTAGGGTGCATCATCTCAACTAATAAGACCATAAGACATAGGAGCAGAAATAATGCCATTCAGCCCATCAAGTCTGCTCTGCCATTCAATCATGGCTGATAAGCTTCTCAATCCCATTCTCCTGCTTTCTTCCTTTCACCCTTGATACTTTAGAACCTATCTATCTCAGTCTTAAATATACTAAATGGCCTCGCCTCCACAGCCTTCTGTGGCAAAGAATTCCGTAGATTCACCATTCTCTGGCTGAAGAGGTTTCTCCTTACCTCTGTTCTAAAACACCTTCCCTTTACTCTAATTCTCGAACAATATTGCAGCATGCACATGGTAAGAGAATGTTCATAAGCATTCATACAGCCCTACAAAGCTTGGGACAGGGCTTTCCCCACAGGCTTCAGGAATATGTCAGAAGCGTCTGTGCTTCATGGAGAAAAATCACTCATCTGCATTGGCCAAACAGACTAAAATAAAGCAAGACTAATAATCATCAGACTAGGGTGGAGGAAGGGGAGGAGCTCTTGAAAACAGCAGGCCACAAGGAACCCCTCCTGCTCGAAAACAGCAACAGGCTGCCTTTCCATGTTAAAAAAAAGGTAGGTGCCCCAAGACAAATATGCTCTCTTCCAATTTTAAAAAAAATCAAACAATTATAGGCCTCAGTAGTCACTGTGGTGGGTCACCTCCCTCCTTCACAGGATGATCTGTAGCTGAACCAAAGTAGCCACAGACGATGTCAAAGTCTTCCGCCAGTGCTGGCATCCTGTCTGTCATCACAAAGCCTTATCATGACAGTGGTCCTGTTTCCCAATGTCTCCCAGAGCATACACAATTTTACATCCATTGATTAAGGTCTTTACTAAGCAACAACCAATTCTCCTTATACAAGGAATATGTGGACATCATCACTACTGTAGTGCTGTGAATAATGTTCAGGTGACCAGCATGCACGACAATAATCCTGCTATTTCAAGGCACCATCACAATTTGCAGAAAGTAGTTTGCCTCTCACAGCAGTCAGCAGTGAAAAGGAATCAATATCTCCTTTGCTTTGAGGTGCTCGTGTGGAGATGTCAGCTGCTAAAGCAAAAAGCAAAGTAACAGTGATTTCAGTAATTGCTTCAAACCATCTAATTCCTCTGATGGCCCCATACAAGGTCTGTAAAGTTAAATTAAATGGACGAAAGGTCTTTTTGTGGAATCAGCAGGTTGATCATCTGAAGGCTGACAATCGTTTACTCACTATCATCATCACCATCATTTCCCATCCTCACCATCCACCACCATGCTAGAACCCAATTGAAATGTATCTAATTATCTTCTCATTATCTTCTTCCATTCATGCCTTACAAAATACAAGAATCATGCTAGGAATTTCTCTCGTTTCATTTTGAAATTTCTTTAAGTTTCATATTTAGCCAACTATACTGATAGTTTATCCTCTATGGTCAACTTTACTGAGTCTTGCAACTGGAAGCACTGATGCTACTCTGCTGTCCAGCCCTTTTACCTTTTTGCCTAATAACCTCACAAATTTGCTTTGTTGGGGAAGAACATTATTCACTGTGGGTCATATGCTGTAAATTAAGGCACAATTTTCCTTCCAGTGAAATTATTTAACATGTTTTGATGTTTCTACCAAAGTAGCAAAGAAACATGACATAAATATGTTCCACACTTACTGAAAAGTGTATGTATTTTCAACAAAACATAAAGCATATGTGTGTATTTCTCAGAACTTTTTTTATTATTTATCTTTTGTCCTAATTCTGTACTGTGAAACATCAAACGCTTTAAACAAAAAATCTTATGAATTCAAAGGAGCAATTTATCGAACAGCTTAAACAGGTAATTAAAAAGCTTCTGATCTCCTATAAACACAGCAGGTTTTCTTGAATGGTCAATGACTCCCATAACTGTGAAGCTTCTCACATCCTCACCACTTTTATTAGCCAGGCTCGTGACAGAAGTCATCTTCCCTATCATGATTGATGCCTCTGTGAATCAAAACTTGACCTTCTAGATTAAATAACTGGTACTGTCATAGATGATTACCATTCTACTCTTCAATCACTGGAGTAGACAGTGGAAATAATACAGTTCAATGCCTTAATCTTTAAAGAAGCAGAAGAACAACGAGTGGACAGAAGATGCAATTTAGGCTATAACAGGAATATGTGACCAGGGAAGCTGTCAATCTCCAGCACTGGCTTCCCTGAAATCTGGAAAGCGTTTGTGGAATCTCGTCATCCACTCCCCACCATCTCAACTCACATCCCACTCTGTCTGTGTTCAGCCAAATCAATCATTTTCAATATCACAATTGACACTCAACACTTTTGTAGTGTATTCCACCAGCTTGCATTACATTCTTGCACCATTGTGACTGTTCTGCTTGTGCAAAAAGATCATTATTCTTTTGCACTTCAAGTATAAATCCTTAGTTTAGTCAAAAGCACAATTCCATCTAGTGAGTCTAAATCTGACTGATGTTTACTGCAGATTTCCTGTTCACGGGTCTTGAATTCAAATTCCAATACAATTAGGTTTAAAAGGAGAGGTAGCATAGGTAAATTATTGCAAAATCAAAAACAAAAAGAGTATTAGGATATAGCATTGAGTCATACAGCATGGAAACAGACACTTTGGTCCAACCAGTCCATGTCGACTATGTTCCCAAACTAAACTAGTCCCACCAGCCTGCACCTGGCCCATATTCCTCCAAAATTTTCCAATTCATGAATGTGTCCTAGTGTTTTTTTGAACATTGTAAATGTACCTGCATCCACCACTTTCTCTGGCAGTTCATTTCACACATGAACCACACTCTGGAAAAATAGGTGCTCCTTGTGTCCTTTTAAAATCCTTTTCCTCTCACCGTGAAAATATGCCCCCGAGTTTTGAATTCCCACCACCCCAGGGAAAAGACCCTTGTCAATCACCTTATCTATGCATCTCATGATATTATAAACCTCAACCTCCTATGCTCCAGTGGAAAAATGTCCCAGACTTTTGAATCTACTTGTATACCTCAAACCTCCATTCCCGGCAACATCCTGGTAAATCGTTTCTGAACCCTCCCCTGTTTAATAATGTCTTTCCGATAACAGCGCAACCAGAACTGCACACAGGACTCCAGAAGAAACCTCATCCATGATCTGGTACAGCTTCCACAAGATGTCCCAACTCCTACACTTAACGATCTTCCTAATGAAGGCAAGCATGTTAAATGCTTTGTTAACTGCCCTGCCTACCAGTGATGTTAATTTCAAAGACTTATGTACCTGAACCCCTAGGTTTTTCTGTTTTACACTACCCAGGGCCCTACCACTAATTATGTAAGTCCTGTCCTTGTTTATATTACCAAAATGCATGAGCTCACATTTTTATCCAAATTAAATTCCATCTGCCACTCCTCAGCCTATTGACCCACTTGATTAAAATCTTTTTGTAATCTTAAATAATCTTCTTCGCTGTTCACTATACCACCAATTTTGGTGTCATCTGCAAACTTACTAACCATGCTTCCTATATTCTCATTCAGATTATTGAAATAAATGACAAACAAAAGTGGACCCAGTACTAATCCCTGTGGAACACAACTGGTCATCGGCCTCCAGTCCGAAAAACAACCCTCCACCACCACCCTCTGTCCCCTACCATAAAGCTAATTTTGCATCCAATTTGCAAGCTCACCCTGAAACCCATGTGATCTCGATTCACTAGTTAGTCTATCATGTGGAACTGTGTCAAAGGTTTTACTAAAGTCCAAGTAAATCACTCTGTCCTCATCAATCTTTTTCGTTACTTCATTAAAAATCTCAATCAAGTTTGACAGACATGAAACCTATCCTTAATCAATCCTTGCCTCTCCAAATGTATGCAAATCCTCTCTTTCAGAATCACCTCCAACAACGTATCCACCACGAATGTTAGACTCACAGGTCTATAGTTTCCAGGCTTCTCCTTTACAGCCTTTCTTAAACAATGGCACAACATTAGGCACCTTCCAGTCTTCCGGTACTTCACCATTGTTTACAAATGATACATGTTTTTCTGCTAGGAGCCCAGCAATTTCCTCCCTAACTTCCCACAACATCTTGGGATACGCTTGATCAGGTCCTGGAGATTTATCTACCTTTATGCTTTCTAAGACCTCCAGAATTCCTCTTCTGTAATGTAAACTGTTTACAAAACATCAATATTTATTTCCCAGAGTTTGTTTCCCAATAGGAAAAACTGACATGAAATATTCATTTAATATCTCTCCCATCTCCTGAGGTTTAATACAAAGACAGTCTTGTTGATCTTTAAAGAAGCCTACTCGCTCTTTAAGTTGTTCTCATGCTCTTAATGTATTTGCACAATCTCTTTGGATTATCTTCAACCTTATCTGTCAAGGCTCTCTCAAATCCCCACTTTGTCTTCCTGCTTTCCTTCTTAAGAATGCCCCTACACTCTGTATACTCTTTAAGAGATTCAGTTGATCCAATTGTGTCAATAAAGTATAATTTATTTTTATAATTTACATTCATTAATATAGTTACTTACATAATTCAAAATCCCAAGACCTTTCTCCATATGAAGTTTGTAAAATTTAAGTGTTATTAAAAATGTCTCTGATATGTTAACTGGGATCAATTTACATATAGCAATTAGTCAATTGAAAATGTCTCTGCTGGATTTGTCAAACCATTCTGTCGTAGCAAATCTAGGTGAATATAAATGTTAAATTGTTTTGGAAAACAGATTAATAATTACATGAATTAAACTTAATTTACATCCACAAATTGTTTGCTGTGTTAAAGAAAACATTTTTTGCTGAAACACAGTTTTGTCAAACTCAAAATTTTACATCTTTATTAAGGATCATAATTTAGATTTGATATCTTTGTGTATTAAGGATTATAATTTCAAAAATTACTTGAATTACTCATGAATTTAATGTTAAGTTGCAAAATTGTAAATTACAGTTTGTTGTTGACAAAAACACTAAAATTTCATTCTCAGTACTCCAACATCCTTTAATATTTCTCCTAATTTTTTTTCCTGTACCATGTTCCTCTCCAATACCCAATGTGGATTTTGCATCCAATTGGATATTTTACCTAATGCAGGAAGGCTGATGTTTCACTCATAACATTAGAAACTAAGAGTAGATAACATGGTATAGAAAATTCCAACAGATATGTATACAGCTCACTAATATGTACAAATATTATACTCGCAGGTATAGTGGTGTCTATACTCACAGTAAGCTATTTGGTCACAAACTTCCATTAACCTGTCATGCTTGATGTGATCTCAAGTAAGATGGCATCTGAGACTTTTATACCCTCAGCTCAAATACTATAATAGTGATGATATCATCACGAGCATGCCTCTTAAAGCCTGTAACCGTGAGGCATAAGATAGGAGCCTTTCCTGTTACAACGGTAACTTGGGGTAAGCAATAAATGCTGGTCAGCCAGTGATGCCCATGTTCCATGAGAGAATAAGAAAAATTTGCAGTTTCACTGTTTTTGCAATCAATTTTAAAATAGTCAGCAGGCCTTTACTGCTATTCACAGCCAGTACCAATTGCCGTCTTTTCAAAAAATTGAACACTATTCAAGTGGCAACTTGCTCTATAAGTTAGGCCTATTCTCTGGTACAACTCAGCTTGGGCTTCTCTCTTTATAACTTTCTGCCAGCAACATTCATCTTTTCTTTGGTAAACTGACAGCTGCAGTTGTTCAAGGGAACAGGATGGGGAAATTGGGAGAGAACAAATGGAGGTGAGTATTAATGGGTGTTCATGAAGGGTGAACACAAACAAAAGAAAACAGAATTTAGAATAACAACTTATTTCACAGCACAACTTATACAATATCACAACTTAACTCCAATCTCCGCAACATCCCATAAACATACCCCTAAGCAAAAGGTAAATTCAAACACAGGGCCTTTACAGGCAGGAGAGGATTCAGAGAGAAAGTTCAGGCAAGACCTCTGTTGAAACATGGAACCTATTTTCATTGCAGCTGCTTCTGTATGTCCTTAGCTAAAGCTAATCCAAACTAGAGAAAAAAAACTTGACCTGGGAGAACTGACCACTCCCCTGCCATTGTTTTCAAGTAGATATTTACAGACATATTGGAACCTCTGCCTGTATGACCCCTCTTGAAAAAAAAAACACAAGAACAACATCACATTGTTAAAGGGGCAACATTGTCACACTATGCAATAGTTGATCTGCTAAGTGGAACAAAGTGGAAGAAGAAATACAGGATATTAAGTGGTGTAAGTAAAAGAGGGAATAGAGGACAGATTACATTTCTGTGACAGTGGAAGTGGTGAAGCATTTCACAGGGGTAATGGGAGCCACGAGATATAGTAGAAGCAAGTAAGATGGGGATAGGGTCAGTGTCATGGAGGTGGTTACAGTTCATGGAGGGGTAGGTGAGGTGAGGCTAGAAACATGGTAGGTCTGCTGACAGGGTATCCTCATCTTCACATGAAATTGAACTACAGCCTTGCACTCATATAATGCCACCACTCACAAGTTCAAATGTGATTTGCATATCGTCTAGGTTTTCCATCTCATACATCAAATCTATACCCCTCCCAAAGCAGATAGCTGTCAATCTCTCATGGACAAAAGAACAACTAAAGAATGACATTGAAGAACAGTTTAAAAAAACACTCAAATTAACGATGGATTTACACAATGGAAGAAAGAAGCAAATTCAAACAGAACTGTAAAATAACTTTGAGATGAGAGAAACAAGATAAATAACATACAACAATGTACATCAAAGCCAGCTGGGTCAGTTTTCAATTTATTGTCAACAAAAGCACAGTGGGCATGCTCACTTTACTCCAGACACAAAAATCCCAGCACATTAAATCCATACAAAAGCAGCATACCACAGATTCTGCAAGCCCAAAATAAAAGACTTCCTGTTTTTACATCAAATCCAATCATTTTCATCCACCAGATTAAAATTATCAACACATCTTCATCCTTTTATCTCCAGCCTATGCAGTGATAATGTCAATTAGGTACTTTCTGGACAATATATGAGCAAATATCTCAAGCCCATTGGTGTTTAATATGAAGTTAGTAGGACTTGCATGGATCTCTCATGCCTCTCAAATGCCATCAAGCAAAGGCTGCCAGATTTGCTACTGCCCTTCTGGGGAATGGTTCTTCTTTCACATCCACTCGTTGTCCAATTGAGGGATCCAATATAGAGGAGGAAGGGATCCAGAGGAAGTCATAATCCTGCCCTACATGTTAACCCTTTCCTCTGCAATCACCAACCCCCATCAGGCTAGTGCCCTCCTCTCCACATCTACAGACACCACTGTAGGAGAGGGTGGGGGGCCTAGTCCCTGACAAATCACACCTGCAGATCTGGGTATAATATCTTCTGCTGGTGTTGTTGGTATTGGAAAACAGTTGGCCACTAATTACCCAACAACTTTCATGGATGAGATTTCAATAATAACAGTCTTTAGGATTTTTGGGAATGTAGGCCTTATCTTCGGTTTTCCCCAGTTTTTCCAATAATTGTTTTTTGAGTCTGGTTTTTGTGGGACATTTCAGAGAATCCCTACACTATCAACTCAAGAAACAGCTGTTCAAATGAATATCCTAGGATTAAAACTTCAAGCACTGGGCAATAATAATTTACTATTACTGCATGATAGTGTTGCGATTCCTGCAGAATTCAGTAACCTTTTAAAAGAATGTAACCTCAATACTGCCAGTGAAAATAGCCAAATAGCAGTAAAGTCACCAAAGCCATACCAAACCATAGGGCTGGTCAGTCATTAGAGAGAGAGAGAGAGACAGAGAAACAACTGCTGGCAGTTTAATCTGAGGATCACCATATCTCAGACAAGGGGAGAGGTTGAGAAGGAGAGTCCTTCATAGTAACCTGAGCTGGTGTGGTAACTGAACCCATGCTGTTGGCATCACTCTGCATCACAAACCAACTCTAATGAGCCTATGGTCCTCCAGAACTTTGTATTTTAGAGGGTCTTTTTCGCTCACTTGGCTCGAGGACAAGATTGAATACTATCAGAACAAAGGAACTGAAATCAACACAGATCAAATATTACTTATTCCACAGCCAAAATGCCAAACTGGAGGAAAAGGAAAGTTTGACTTGAACTAACCTACACAACCAGAATGTGCCTTATTCCATCCAACAACACTGGCAGATTCATAGCATTAAAAAGGAAGCTTCAAAATCTCTCTTAGCTCTCCTCGATGTTACTCTTCAAGACCAAAAGAGCCCTTTGACATTTGTTCCTGACACTTGACACTTGCCTTAGCTTTCTGCATCCGAATATCACCAGCAAGCCACAGTTCCACAAACGCATCTTTCCCTCTGGTCACAGCAACCATTACAATCCACAATTCCAAAGGTTCCTCTATCTGATTATTTAAGTAGTCTTATTTAGCTCTGGTAAAACTGTGCAGCATTTTACATCTACTCCACATTGTCAGCAACAGGACAGAGAGTGTTCTAATCTGTTCTCTGTGCTTCTGCATGAGGTGTTAGAAACTGCAACATGACATCTCAATCAACCAATTTCTATTGGACATTTTGCAAATTCTCAATGCCCATCCATCATAATTTAAAGTCACAGGAGAAACTCTCTAAAACTGGACTGTTTACCAGGAATTTATTACCTTCCTTTTACTTTAAGACAAAGAGATATATCAAAACTTTTTCATCTCGGAAAATTTAACATTCATGACAATGGAAACATCATTTTAAAAGAGCCACAAACACAACTCTGTTTCTCATTGCTTCCTTCTCAGTGACTTTGGAGAAGAATTAATGATGTAGCAGAAAAGGAAAACTTGTCAATATTTGCACCAGGACCAACAGGGTCCAATCCACATTGCTCGATAGACTATATTCAGTCTGGTGAGAAAATTTATGATATTTAATCCAATTTCTTCTTCTAATAGAACAGATTGAAAAAAAATAGGTCAACATATAAAAAATAAGTTGCACAAGTGTCAAAATAGAACTGAGAACTGGAAATCGAGGGGAAGGTGCAAACTTTCTGATTACGTTTGTCAATGTCCTAGCTTTTCGAATTTTACTATTTGTGGGTACCTTGGTGGCCTTTTAGAGTGCACTTTTCCGAACTAATAACTTTAATGTATACTTGCTTAACATATATTGTCTTACTAAGCAGTCAAACTCACAGGAATAAAATTGAAAATCAAGTAACTTCTTATAGTGGCTAAGCCAGTTTAACTTCTACATTGGTAATTTCAAAATGTTAAAAATATCTCGTAATTCAGAAAAATATCACCTTGATTTTAACACACACTCCCACCCTCAACAGCTTTGGGGTATCTTTAACCAGAAACTAATCTGGAATAGATATTTGTTTTATTCATTCAAGGTATTGTGGACATTACTGGCAAGGCCTGCATTTATTGCCCAGAGATCAATTAGGAGTCAACCATTTGGCTGTGAGTCTGGAGTCAAATGAAGGCCAGGTGAAGACAGCAGTTTCCCACACAATGATTTTAATTCAAGGTCTTTTAAAATTTTATTTAAATTCCAATATCTGCTATGGCCAAATTCAAACCTGGGTCTCTGTTTTAAACAGTCCAGTGATAATGCCACTCGGCCATTGTCTTGCATGTATAAACAATGTGGTTTCAAGAGCAGGCCAGAAACAGGGAATTCCAGGGGAAGTAAATAATCTGTTGACTCTCCAAAGCCTGTCCACCACCTACAAGGCACAAGTCAAGAGTGTAATAGAATATTCTCCATTTTCTTGGATTAGTGCATCTACAACAATTCTCAAAAGCTCACTAGCATCTAGAACTGAGCAACTGCTTGGTAACCCCGTCATCCACAACTTAAATATTCACTCTCCCTCTATTACTGATGCATTGTGGCAGCAATGTGTACAACACAGTATAGAAGATGAATTTTCGTACTGTCCAGACCTCGGGCGAGGTTCCCAGAGTTATTGCGGTTCCAGACAGGATATCCCAGTGTCAAGTCCGTAGATGTAAAAAGAAGAACTGACTTTCCTTATTTATTTATCTACCCTCTTGGTACATTTAAAAAGGATCCCTTCTCTTGTGGTTATGTTTTTTCCAGACCCAAATGAATTTACATTTTAAAAGGAGTTTTTCTTGAGTTAACAAAAAAAAATGATGTTATTAGTTCCTAAACACAACAGGAAATAAGTTAACACAGAGACTATAAAGGATAGGTGAGTCCACAAACAAAGATAAAAGTTTAAAAGATGCACAAGTTATTCTCCATGGATCGTTCATGAAGAATAGTAAGTGGGGCACTGATAGGTAAACAGTTGATTTCAGGATTCTTGCCTTGCAGGTGAGCTGAAATCATTTTTTCCTCTTTCCTGTTGATGGTATACCAAGAGTGAGAGTGCCCTTCTGTTGTCCTGCTTTCTTTCGACTGGTTAAATGGCTTCTAGCACTCGGAGGGTGGAAGTCCTTTTCCTGAAATAGGTGACTTGTGGGTGGCTCTTTGATAATGACCTACACAGCTCACTAGAGCTCAAACACAAGCTAATACAAACAGGTACATCAGCTCACTTACTAAATCTGTCCTCATGAAGCTTCACTGACACCTCCTCAGGTATTACATACAAAGGTGCAGTTTCCCACACAGCCACTGAATTTACTAGTGTAGGCATTTGTCTGGCAATAGCAATTCCTTTATTTAAAAATAACACAATTTGGAATTAAAAGCTTTATACGTATTGAGGTGATCCAAGTTTATAGTCCATGGTAAAGCTCACTGCAGCAACTCCCCAAGGATCCCTTACAGCACCTTCCAAGCCTGTGGTCTCTACCACCTAGAAGGACAATCTGGAAGCAGATGCATGGCAGCACCATTACCCTCGAATAGTTGCCCTCCAATCCTGGCTTGGAATGAAAATAAAACAAAGAATTGTTGATGCTGGAGATCTGAAACAAACAAACAAACAGAAACTGCTGGAGAAACTCAGCAAGTTGGCAGCATCTGTAGAGAGAAAACAGCATCAACGTAAGGAACACTGGACTCAAACGGTAATGCTGTTTTCTCTTCACAGATGCTGCCAGACCAGCTCAGTTTCTCCAATAATTTCTATTTTTGTTTGCTTCTGATCTTGAACTATGTTATTGTTCCTTCACTGTTGCTGGGTCAAAATGTTAGAAATTCCTTCAAACCTGTACTATAGTTGCAGCTGAACCATACTGACTGCAGGAGTTTATTAAAGTGGCTTTAAAGCAACTTTTCAAAGGTATTTAGGGATCGACAGTAAATGCTGACTTTCGAAGTAATTCTCATATCCTACATGTAAATTAAAAATGCAGCTTTCCTCCTCCCACTTGGAGGGAAAAATTTGTCTTCCACCCAATTCAGAATGTACTTGGGAAGACAAATTGCTCTGTGTTGGCTTGAGACTGGAGCCAAATTCCATTTGGGCCTCATTTGAAACAGAAAGCTGCTTGACTCAAATAACTCTGGTCAGGATTTGATAGAACTGGAACAGATGCCTGCTGGCTTTGCATAAATCGTGAAGAAGTTCATGAAGGGTACCAGCTCCCACGGCAACAACAATGGAGCTAGGCAGGAAATGCCTGCTCCTTCCAGCATCACCAACATGTAAATTAGCGAAGATTGTTTGTTGTGGCTTTTAAAGGAACCACGCACGGTCCCTCTTGAAAAGGTTAGTTACAGACCAGATGCAAGTAAATAGGAGATTCCACACATTTGTACCTGTATTTTACACTGAATATCTTTGATTATGTAAGACTTGAATTTGCACAGTAGAGGACCCTTATTTTTGCTTCAGAAAGACAGATCACTCACCCATTGCTGAGGTGCCTCTACAGCTAATTTTCAACTTAGTTACCTATTTATCAGGTGTAAAATGGATAACTTGTATTTCTTCTGCTTTTTCAAAATTGTATGTATGAGAGATAAAGAGGAGAACAAAAACACTCCATACTATGGCCTGATTTAGCTACCTCACTGGTATATTACACTTTGTTTCATTTGATGCAAGAAATACCACACCTTTTAAGTTCTCACAAGGAATTAAATAGAAAAGCTAATTTGATTCTTATGATCTGAAAAAGAATCTTCATGGGATTTGGGCAAAACTGGCTGGTATTTATTGCCAATCCTGAATTGTCCTGGAAAAGGGAGTGGCGAGCCACCTTGTTGAAACAATGCAGTCCACATAATGTTAATGGGAGTTCTACAATTATGACCTAGCACCAGAGAATGAACAACAATACAATTCTACTTTAGTACGGTGTGGGGCTTGGAGGCAAAATAGCAGTTCATGGTGGTTCTCTTGCATCTTTTACCCTTGTTCTTCTGGATGATTGAGTTCAGGGGCAGAAGGTTCTGTTGAATTATTGCTGGTGAATTGTAGCAATGCATCTTTTTTTAAAATGTAGTTGTTCACAGGATATAGGCATCAATGGCTATTGTCCAACCTCCACCCCCCGAACTGCCTTTGAAAATGTGGTGAGAAGATCCCTTACTGAACTTGTGGGGCAGGCTGTGAAGGTTTGATGTGGTGGATCAGGTGCCAATCAAATGAACTGCTGTACCCTGGATCACACAGAGCTCCTTGACTGTATTTGTAACTGCAGTAATACAGAAGTTGAGAATGTACCATCAAACTCATGACTTGCACCTTGCAAATGGTGGACAAGCTTTGGAGAGTGAAGAGGCATGTTACTCAGCTCAAATTTCCTAGTCTCTGACCTCGTGTTGCCGCTGCAGCATTCATATGACTGTTCTCATTCCGTTTCTAGTTAATGGTGTTCCCAAGATGTTGAAATTGGAGATTTCAGTGATGGTAATGTAAATGTATGTCAACAAGAGACGATCCTGTTCTCTTGTTGGAAATGGTCATCACCTGGCATTTTGTGAGTTACTTGTCACTTAGCCATAGACTGCACGGTGTCCAATTCTTGTTTTATATGGACATAGATGGCTTCATTATTTGAATTATTGTCAATGGTACTGAATATTGTACAATCAGTGAACATCTCCATTTTTGACCTTATGGTAGAGACAAGGTCATTGATGAAGCAGCTGAAGATGGTCGGGCCAAGAATACTTTCCTGAGGAACTCCCGCACTGATGTCCTGTGGCTGAAATGACTGACCTAGGATAACCACGAATCTCTTACTGAAATATTTGTATCATTGATAGTCACAGGTGAGGTGCCAGAAGACTGGAGGTTGGCTAACATGGTGCCACTGTTTAAGAAAGGTGGCAAGGACAAGCCAGGGAACTATACACCAGTGACCTGATGTCAGTGGTGGGCAAGTTGTTGGAGGGAATCCTGAGGGACTGGCTGTACATGTATTTGGAAAGGCAAGGACCGATTAGGAATAGTCAACATGGCTTTTTACGTGGGAAATCATGTTTCACAAACTTGAGTTTTTTGAAGAGGTAACAAAGAGGATTGATGAGGGCAGAGCAATAGATGTGATCTATGTGGACGTCAGTAAGGCATTTGACAAGGTTTCCCATGGGAGACTGGGGAGCAAGGTTAGATCTCATGGAATACAGGGAGAATTTGCCATTTGGATGCAAAACTGGCTCAAAGGAAGAAGACAGAGGATGGCGGTGGAAGGTTGTTTTTCAGACTGGAGACCTGTGACCAGTGGAGTGCCACAAGGATCGGTGCTGGGCCCACTACTTTTGCTCATTTATATAAATGATTTGGATGTGAGCATAAGAAGTATAGTTAGTAAGTTTGCAGATGACACCAAAATTGGAGGCGTAGTTGACAGTGAAGAAGGTCACCTCAGATAACAATGGGATCTTGGTCAGGTGGGCCAATGGGCTGAGAAGTGGCAGATGGAGTTTAATTTAGATAAATGCGAGGTGCTGCATTTTGGGAAAGCAAATCTTAGCAGGACATATACACTTAATGGTAAGGTCTTAAGAAGTGTTGCTGAACAAAGAGACCTTGGATTGCAGGTTCATAGCTCCTTGAAAGTGGAGTCATAGGTAGATAAGATAATGATGAAGGTGTTTTTGTATGCTTTCCTTTATTGGTAGAGCATTGAGTACAGGAATTGGGAGGTCATGTTGTGGCTGTACAGGGCATTGGTAAGGCCACTGTTGGAATATTGCGTGCAATTCTGGTTTCCTTCTTATTGGAAAGATGTTGTGAAACTTGAAAGGGTTCAGAAAAGATTTATAAGGATGTTGCCAGGGTTGGAGGATTTGTGCTATAGGGAGAGGTTGAACAGGCTGGGGCTGTTTTCCCTGGAGTGTCGGAGGCAGAGGGGTGACCTTATAGAGGTTTATAAAATCATGAGGGGCATGGATAGGATAAATAGGCAAAGTCTTTTCCCTGGAGAGGGGGAGTCCAGAACTAGAGGGCATAGGTTTAGGGTGAGAGTGGAAAGATATTAAAGAGACCTAAGAGGCAACTTTTTCACTCAGAGAGTGGTAGGTGTATGGAATGAGCTGCCAGAGGAAGTGGTGGAGGCTGGTACAATTGCAATATTTAAGAGGCATTTGGATGGATATATGAATAGAAAGTGTTTGGAGGGATATAGGCCAGGTGCTGGCAGGTGGGAATAGATTGGGTTGGGATATCTGGTCGGCATGGACAAGTTGGACCGAAGGGTCTGTTTCCATGCTGTACATCTCTATGATTGTATGACTCGATAACCAATATTCACTCAAAGCTGCATGAGCACTTGGCTACTCGGAGGTTCCGTGGACACTGGTCTTCATGTCACTGCATGGTTTCCATTTCGAGTAGCTGCTGCCATCCAGAGAACTCAGAAGCCTATATAGCAGGAAGAAAAATTAGAGGGAACATTGCTAATGACCACAAGCTTCTTTGTTGCTGTTCCATTTGATTCCGATCAATGAGAAGTTTTTCCCTTGATTCTTATTTACCTAAATTTTTCAAGGGCTCCTCAATCAAATGCTGGCTGTCGAGAGTAGTCACTTTCACCTTCAATCCTGTTCAAACCTAGGACTCACAATCTAAGAATAAGCGATAAACCATTCAGGATTGGAATGAGGAAGGATTTCTTCACTCAGTGTTGCCAACCCGTGGAATTCTCTCCTGTAGGAAGCCGTTGGGCCCAGTTTATTAGATGTATTCAAGGGGGAGCTGGATGTGGCCTTTGCAACTAAAGGAATCAAAGGTTTTAGGGAGAGGGTGTGAATGGGATATTGTGACTGCATGATCAGCGATGGTCATATTGAATGGTGATGCAGGCTCAAAGGGCTGAATGTCCTACTCCTGCACCTAATTTTAATGTTCAGCTCTTTTGTCCATGTTTGGATCAAAGTTCTAAAGAGCTCATGAGCTGAGTGGTCCTAGTAGAACACAAACCTGAACAATAATGATCAGATGATGGCTGTACAAGTACCATTTGATAGCAGCATTCATGATACCTTCCATTATTTTGGTTACTGTCATGAGGAAATTGATCAGGAGCAATTCGCTAGTCTGAATTTGTCCTGTTTTTTTTTATGCACAGTACATCATTGGCAATTTTTCACAGTCTTGGGTAGATTTAAATGCAGAATGGATAAAATGAGAATGGTAAACATGAGGAACATAATCACAGCTTTTCTTTCCCCCCAACAAATACTGAGAACAGCTAACAATTACTTTTTCAAAGCCATTAAAAACATGCTCAAAGCCACATTTGGAGATGTGACATTAAGAATAAATTAAGTTGATAGTACCAATTCATTACAAAATATCATGGACTTTTATTTATGCAAAATCCCACTTTGCTGAGCTTAATCAACAATTGTTGTGGATTCTTGCTGATAAATTACATACATCATTGAACACTTCTATACTAATTTATAACGCAGATTTTCCCCACATAATACAACTACTGCTATAATGTTCGCCTTTGCTGAGATTTTTTTTAATGGAGCAGTTTACACAAAAGTAAGACAATTATGCAACTAAAATTTAAAAAATGAAGCTTCCTGGAGTTTTAAAGTGAAATTGAATAAAATGGAGCCATACCACAGGGAGCTTTAATCCTTAATAATAATAAACCAGGGGTTAGAAAATATTGAGCTATTTAATCACGCTCAAGGGCTCAAATGTGCTTTTTTTGCAGATAAAATGCATTTTCACACACAGTAAGTGCAAATTGAACAGTGCCTACATTTTCAAGTTCCCCATATTTGTCATTAGTGTGCTAACATTCAGAATATGCCAAGCGATATGCAACATATAAATAATTCGGGACATATCAGTTTCTTATGCATTATACCACTCTTTGATGAACCTGGTTAACTCCAGATGTGTGTAGCCAGTCCCAGGTTATAGAGTCACAACAATACTCAAGGTGACCATTTGGCCAATCATATCTGAAGAATAATAATCTAATTTGTCCCATTTTCTTGATTTTATGCCTGTTGACCAGCAGGTTTCTCTCCCTTACGTGTCTACCCAATCTTCTTAATTTGTTTTCCTTCAAAAATGTTTACTTTCAAAAGTGAAAAATGTATACTTATCCACTTCAAATAAGTTTTTTTTTGGTATTACAATAGACTGAGCTTAATAACATCTGGATGGCATGATCTCATAAATCTCAATTATTAAAATATGTATCCTTTACAACTTTGCAAAAACGTAAAAATTATGATGTTACCTTTAATGTTAGTCACACTTCAGGGTCAGATCTGGAAAAGGAAAAGTTTGCTACACTTGGATTTACCATCAAAGTCCCAGAGGAAATAAGCAACACAAAAGGAAAAATTTGCTACACTTGGATTTACCATCAAAGTCCCAGAGGGGATAAGCAACACACAAAAAAACCCTTCAAATCCCCTTGCATGAAAGTTACTTTTTGAATTGCAAAGCAAACCATTTGTGTACAGAAATTCATAAATTTAGTTAATTACTAATTTTACTTTGCCCCTAAAGTTTTATATAGATACATGTTGACAGAAACTTCAATTGCATGAAAGGACAAAGGACAAATGCACTGCACAAGAAAATGAACATTTTCTATTGGGATAAATCATGCACATATATCTACAGTTTCATGTTATGAAGTTGTAGGCATGTACTATGCCTTTAAGAGAGAGTAAAAGCTGGCAAGGACCGAGCAAGCACAGAGTATGCTGAAAATTTTAAACATGTACCATTTGGCTGTGAAACAAATAGTTGAGCTGTGTTGCTGTGTTCCACAACAATTCAAATTTAGCTAATCAGTTTACATTATGCCCCAAGATATTAAAACCAAATTGAATTTGAAGTTTACTGCTTTGATGACATCAAACCAATGAGGCAATCCAATGTTTTGGGGTATAAAAGTCAGGCATTTTGAACAGTTAGCCAGAGAGGCAAATAGCACCCATACAGAGTACCCACAGACTCGCACTCTGAAAGGTATCTTTTCCATGAAAGACTTGTGCAGAAAAAGACCAAAGAAAAGAAGACCCAGGAAGATACAAAAGGAAGAGCGACACCTGGCTTGTTTTGAAATGTGACTTTTTTTTTGTAAACCTTAATCAGAGGTTTTATTAGATCCGTGTATTTTATTGTAGAGTAGGAGGTAGATAAATTGATCGGACAAAGGAGGCTTACAGTGTAGATAGTTGTTGTTTAATGTTCTCTTTTCTTGGAGTTAAATAATAAATTGGTATTTTTTAAAAATAATGGGATTTGGGTAGTTCTTTGTCACTCATACTTTAACAGATTATGAGGTGAGGTGAGCTTTTCTGTGTGTTTGGTTTAAATTAATGGTAGGGTTTACCCTGAGTAGCAATGGCAATCAGAATTTCCCTTGTACCCTATTTTAATGCTATCTCATTTACTGCAACAGAAGCTCTTTGTCTCCCTGGCTTGGGTGAAACTGTGATTTAAAGAGAAAATCATTTCTCATTGATAAGGTTATTTTGAGGCGTGCCATACAGGAAAATGTCTATCCAAGCCTGACCCTGAGCAGTCACGGCATTAGAATTGGTTCTTCAGAAATCTGGTGTTGGAGTGTGCTATTTCAAATGATTGGGTCTTCTTCTGACATCTGTGGCACTATAGAAAGGTCATGAATCTGTCAACGTCCATGTAGTCATGCATGCAGTCTTTGCATTCCTATTACCAGAAATATGTAACTGATGATGAAGGAATACAGGCCTTGAAACTGGATTGAGCATGTACGTTTTGGTTGGTTAATAGTGAATTTTGGAAAGATTGCCTCAAATGAGCATTAGTCCTCCAGTTCAATCTATAAAGTGCCCCAGTGATAGTTTCTAGTCTGAGTGTAGATGCCTACACAGAGTCCTACACTACAGCTGCAAAATGCACTTGGACAATCTTCCACAATGGGTGTGAAGGAAACTTGTTTTATACTTGCGACCCCAAAATAACAGTTACCCCTCAAGACAATTTAAAAACCGACTTACTGGAGAATCTGCAAATCACCTTAGAAACTCAGGTATAATACTGTCTAGAAGACTATCACTTCCAATTACAACCCCTCAGATACTGTAGCATGTTATAAACATATGCAGCAAGTTCTGGTTGAGCCACAGGTTTAGGACAAGTAGCAAATAACATTCACATCACACAGGTGCCAAGCAATGACCATCTCCAGAAAGAATGTGACCATCTTCAGATAGAGAGAATGTAACCATCTCTATTTGACACTCAATGGCAGTACCATCATTGAGTCTCCTCTCTGTACCATCCTGGAAGCTACACTTGACCAGAAAATTAAGTCAACCTCTCATAAAAATACCATTCGAAGCCCCTTACCAAAAGAGTAAGTAAGGGGCTTCAAATTCTGTTACAAGTGTTTCATATCTCAACTCTAGAGAGAATGTAACCATCTCTATTTGACACTCAATGGCAGTACCATCATTGAGTCTCCTCTCTGTACCATCCTGGAAGCTACACTTGACCAGAAAATTAAGTCAATCTCTCATAAAAATACCATTCGAAGCCCCTTACCAAAAGAGTAAGTAAGGGGCTTCAAATTCTGTTTACAAGTGTTTCATATCTCAACTCTTCAAAACCTTCTCACCATTGTCAAGGTACAAGTCAGGAGTGTGATGGATATGTCCCAACTTACTTGGATGATGACAACTCTGACAATGTTCAAGTCGCTCTACAACATCCAGAGCCTGCTTAACTGGTACTACATCCATCACTTACATGATTATGGCCTCCATCACCAGAATACAACAGCAGCAGTGTGTGAATGTAAAATTCCCATCGTCCTACTGTACCATAGGGCAGCTCTCTCATTAGAGAGAGATAACTGGTGGTTGGTTAACCTGATGGTCACCATGTATGTCAAGTAAAAGATGCACTGCAGTAAATCGTCACGTGTTCTTCAATAGTCCTTCACAGATTTCCAATCTCTAATATCTAGAAGGGCAATGATGGCAGACACATGAAAACACATCCATCTGCCTCCAAGTCACACACCATTCTGAGTTGGAATATGCTACTGTTCCGCCTAACAGCACTATGAGACTAAGTACACAACTTGGCTTCCCCCAGTTTAACTGAATCATCATCACCTAAATGTTGGCTTTGCCAGATGTCTGCATTAGTAAATTAAAGAAAAACCTTTCTGACTATGCTTTTATTAATACTCCCTGTCATTCTACTTTATTCCTAAAATTACAGTAATAGACCTGGCAGGAGGAAAAAGCATTTGGGCTGAATTTGCTGTGAATGGTCAGTCCTCTGGCTGGACTGAAAGTGGGAGGTTATCAATGGGGCTGCAGGGCAAGAGTTCTGCTGATTGCAGTCAAGTAAGAGATCAGGGGCACCAACACAGAATGGCAGCCCATTTGAAGAGCTACTGGCTCAGTCAGAGACCTGACAGTTCAGCTGCCAAGGAGAGGGTCTCAATCGATCTTTTTGGACAACCCCAAAGAGAGATGCAGGGTTAGCCTTGGTGATCATTTGACATGGGGTCAATGACATGGGGACTGCGAATCCTCTTACAAGGATGCCTTCCTTGAAGAAGCTCTCTGCCTCTCTCTACAAAGATCTCATTCCTGAAGAAGGGCCTGTGCCCGAAACGTCGAATCTCCTGTTCCCTGGATGCTGCCTGACCTGCTGTGCTGTTCCAGCAATAAAGTTTCAACATGGGGTCAATGAGCTCTAACATTTCCTTGTCATATTAATGCTATGGGATAATTCTATAGACTATTGAAATGATCATAGAATAGGCATCATTCAGTAGTGCACGTGGTGCAACTCTGACTGAATGTCACCCCAGCTGGGATAGGAGACGGTCGTTAATTGTCCATTTCATTAGCTTAATTTCCCTCCTGGTAGGTGATCGAGTCACCACATTTCCATCTGCGAGCAATATGGTTCTCTTTCTGTTTTATCCCCTGCCAGCCCGACTACTTCCGAAACCCATCCCCATTTGGCCCAGCTTGGTTTTTACTGGCAATTACATCTTGTTAGCCTCACAGCAGTGTTGTGTTTAAGAAATGAAATAATACAACCTGTTGGCTTTAGTTGGATGACACTACTTGGCAACATAGAACATTACAGCGCAGTACAGGCCCTTCAGCCCTCAATGTTGCACTGACCTGCAGAACCAATCTGATGCCGATTAATCCTCTACTATAATAGAAGATTAAATGGAGAATTGTGAAATCACAAAATCACAAACTTCCATTCACAATGATGTTTTTTTTTATAAATGGTCCATCCATTTCTCAATAAATTATCAGAAGTATGAACACAGCAAGGTAAAATTAGGCTTCCTCTGGCCTGCAACTCCCCCATCTCTTTCTTATAATTACTTAGCATGCTGTCTGCCAGTGACTTAAAACTAATCAAAGCTCTGCCCCACCCACCAGTTAGATGCTACATCCTTCCTGTTTTAAACAGGAAGCTTATTTGGCAACATACATAGGATAACTGGGAATTAAAATCAACTTGCCTACCACTGCCCAGGCCAATTCCATTCCTGGTGAAAATCTGTATTGCTGCCAAATTTAAACAGTGTGATAGATAGGTAGTTAAAGATGTTAAAATGGAATGGGCACATCTAAATAGGACCACTATTTGTGGAAGATAAACACAAACGTCTTTTAGGGAAGGAAATTGCCATCCTTACCTGGTCTGGCGGGGTTTCGTGAACATCATTAAGATGGATAAGTCTCCAG
Source organism: Chiloscyllium plagiosum (assembly GCF_004010195.1). Taxonomy (NCBI): domain Eukaryota; kingdom Metazoa; phylum Chordata; class Chondrichthyes; order Orectolobiformes; family Hemiscylliidae; genus Chiloscyllium; species Chiloscyllium plagiosum. The sequence continues at coordinate 26,528,736 of NC_057721.1, forward strand.
GGCAAGATGGGATCTGATGGGATACCCCAGATTATTGAGAGAAGCAAGAGAGGAGATGGCCAGGGCCTTAACCAAGTTTTTTGTATCTTCTGTAGCCACTGGAAAGTTCCCCAAGGACTGGTGAGTAGCGAATGTTGTTCCTCTGTTCAAGAAGGGAAATAATCCAGGAAATTATCGACCGGTAGTCTCACATCAGTGGTAGGGAAGCCATTGGAGAGGATTTTTAGAGATAGGATTTACTTGCATCTGGAAAAGTATGGCCTAATTAGGGACAATTGGTATGGCTTTATGCAGGGCAGGTCATGTCATACTAAGTTGATTGAATTTTTCGAGGACGTGACAAAGGTGACCGATGAGGTTAGAGTAGTGGAAGCTGTCTACATGGATTTTAGTAAGGTTTTCGACAAGGTCCCTCATGGTATCATCCAGAAGATTAAGATGAATGGGATCCGCTGTGACTTGGCCACATGGATTCAGAACTGGCTTGCCCATAGAAGGCAGAGGGTAATGATAGAAGGGTGTTTCTCAGGCTGGAGGGCCGTGACTGGTGGTGATCTGCAGGGATTCATATTGAGACACCCACTTTTTGTGATTTGGATGGGTTAGTAAACTTGCAGATGATATAAGATCAGTGGAGTTGTCGATAGTGTAGAAGGTTGTCAAGGATACAGCTGGATATAGATTCATTGCAGACACAGGATGGAGGAATGGCAGATGGAGTTTAATCCAGGCAAGTGTGAGATTTTGCATTTTAGGAGATCAAATGTTAAGGAAAAATATACAGTTAATGACAGGACCCTTAATAGCATGAACATACAGAGGGATCTTGTGTTCCTAGTCCATAGTTCCCAGAAAGTGGTCACATGAGTAAATAGCATGGTAAAGAAGGCATATGGCACACTTGCCTTTACTGGTTGGGACAGTGAGCTCAAGAGTCAGGAAGTGATATTGCAGCTTTATAAAACTTCGGTTAGGCCACACTTATTGGGTTCAATTTGGTCGGCACATTATACGAAGGATGTGGAGGCTGTGGAGAGAGTGCAGAAGAGGTTTACCAGGATGCTGCCTAGATTACAGGGTATGAGCTCTAAGGAAAAGCTCAAAAAACTTGGATTAGTTTCGCTGGAGTGGAGGAGGCTGAGGGGAGATCTGATAGAAATCTATATGTGAGGCATTGGTAGGGTTAACGGTCAGAATCTTTTCCCAAGAATTGAAATGTCTAATACTAGGGGACATGCATTTATGGTGAGGGGGGAGACTTTAAAGGAGATGTGAGGGCCAAGTTTTTTTTTACACAGAGGAGGAGGAGTCTGGAACACACTGCCAGGGCAGATACATTAGGGGTATTTAATGGACTTGTAGATGAGCACATGAATATGCAATGAGTGGAGGGGTATGAACCAATGGTAGACAAAAGGGAGTAATATAATTCAGCATTATGTTCAGCATAATATCATGGGCTAAAGAGCCAGTTCCGTGCTCTACTGTCTGTGTTCTGTGTAACTCTTAACTGCCATCTGGCCAGTTAGGGACGGGTAATACATACTGGTCTCGTCAGTGACACCCACATCCTGTGAATGAATGTTTTAAAAAGGCTTATTTCCACATTGTTACTTCTATGTAATATATGCAATACATTAAGGTTGTTGGCTTGGTAACAACATATCTACAAAACACTCAAGGCATATTCTCTTATTAAAATTGCAAATGTTATGTTTATCCCTCTAAAGTTCAATAGCTTTACTAATTCATTCACTACATTAGCCTTAAATTTTAATGACTTTTTTGTTTTCAAAGTGAATTATCAAATTTAAAGCACTCAAATGTTTTCTTTGGCTTGTTTTTTGTTTCTGCTGACTGTATAAGTTGAAGGAAACTCTGATCTCCCTCAGAGTTAATATTGTCTCATTCAAGCAACTTTTAGGGAAATTTGTCTCAATGTACGATAAGACAGCAGAGCTTGGTTAGCATGAACACAACTAATAACAGTCTCTGAAGTCATCACTCTTTCCAAGAAATTGACCATGGAATACCGTATGCAGTTCTGGTTGCCCTGTTATAGGAAGGATATTATTAAGCTGGAGAAGCTTCAGAAAAGAATTACCAAGCAAGTGCCAGGAATGGAGGGGTTGAGTTATAAAAATAAGCTGGATAGATTGGGATTTTTTTCACTGAAGCATAGGAGCTTGACGGGTGATCTTATCAGAATTTATAAAATCGTGAGGTGCATAGCAATGGTCTTTTCCCTAGGTGGGGGTGCTCATAACAAGGGGATATATTTTTTAAGGAAAGAGGAGAACGAATCTAAAACCAATATAAGGGTAAGCTTTTTTTTCTAACACAGAGAGTGGTTCCTGTGTGGAATGAACTGCCAGAGGAAGTGGTGGATGCAGGTACAGTTACAACATTTAAAAAGACATTTGGTTAGGTATATGAATAGGAACGATTTGGAGGGATATGGCCAAACACAGGCAAATAGGACTCTTTTAATTTGGGAACATGGTCAGCATGGATTGGTTACACCAAAGGGTCTGTTTCCATGCTGTTTGACTCTGTAGCTTCAATGCAGCAGTCGGATTGATCCTGGGACATAGCAAAAAAAGCATTAAAACATCCTTATTCCTAAAGTTGTAAACACAAACTCAACTAAAGGCAAAATATTTTGTTCCATTATTAGTCACCTAAGCAATCGAATTTGCTTACTGACAACAATTGAATAAAAGTAGAATGCAGGGTCTGAAACTATCACAATTTTGAAAAGTGAACATTTAAAAACATTTTTATACGTTTCAGTTTATTGATTGATATTTTCCACAGTTTTGTTTTGTAGCTCGTGACGTGGGAGAAAGAAGCTTATTGCTTCCACAGTCAATAGATAAATGATGGCAGTTCATTAGACAGACTGCACAATTGATTGTTATACTCTGCGAGTCCCATATAAGAATTGATAATGCACTTAGTCGCGGGTGTTCTAAAAAAGCCACTTTCTAATATAATTCATTCAAAATGCTATTTTGAGGAGAGAGAGAACTCATCACATTTAAAAACAAAATCTACCATTTATGCACTCATAAAATGACCCTAGATAGCTCTTTCTCACCTGCAAAGCACTTGTGCAACCATGAATAAATGTTGATAAATTTCATCATTTTAAATAAGGGGATGGAATTCCTGTTCAGTTTTACAATTCTCCCAGTGTCACAGTAATTGATGCAAAATATCATGCGACTTCAAGTATAAGTTGCATTCAGGCAAAGTTGCATTTTTTTTGTCCTAGTTTTAAAAACATCACATTGGAAGCAGCCCTTATTCACAAAGCTGACCACACCTGCATGGTGAATTAACAACCATTAGGATTTTGCTCATATGCAGGCCTTCCAGCAAGTTTCAAAAATTAGGACATTGTGCACAGAAACAGGGCATATCACCCAACCAACTTATTTTTCATGCTCTACTAAATCCACTTTCCATTTTTTCTCATTTAAATGTTCTACTGTGACAGTCTATTTTCTCATCCTTTATATTTGTCCAGTTTCCCCTTAAGTGCATCTATGCTATTCGTATGAACATATTAATGAGCAGCAGCAGTAGTATTCCATAAGATTGTGACTGGTCAGTTTGTGTTTTGAATTCCACATTCCCATAAAAATATTCAATGTCCTCATCTCCACTACCTTCTGAATAGCGAGTTCAAAAGTCTTTGAAGATACAGCATTTTTCATCATTTCATAAAATTACATCCACCAAATTTTAAACTGACCCTTATATTTTTGGACTGAACCAAAAAAGGAAATATCCTTTCCATATCCACCTTGTCATCACCATTCAGGATCTTACACATTTCATGCCTCACTCTACCAAATTCCAGTGGAACCAAGCCTAAACTGTCTAAACGTTACTCATAAAACAACCTGCTCATTCCAGTGAACCCATTAGCCAAACCTCCTCCAAACTATCTTCAACACGTTTACATGTTTTCTTGAATGAGGGGATCAATAGAACTCACCGTATTTGAGAAATGGTCTCACCAATGCCTCATATAATTGAAGCATTACTTTCTTACTTTTGTGTTCAATCCCTGTTATAATAAAGGATACCATTCCATTAACCTGAATTGCTCACCTTACATGCATTATAACTCTTTGCAACTCATTAACTAAAAAAAGTTAGAGCCCTCTGCATCTCAGAATTGTAAATTATTGACTTATGTTAATAACCTGCTTGTTCATTCTGCCTGTAAAAGTGAACAACTTTACATTTACCACATTATATACCACTTGCAAGATTACTGCCCACTCATGCACCTTATCCATACTCACCAATATCCTTGTTATGTCCTCTTCACAACATACTTTCCTCCCTTTATTTGTGTCAAATGCAAATTCAGCTACCCCATCTTTGCTCCCTTCAGCTAAATCATTGATATACTTTGTAAAAGTTGAGACCTTAGCTCAGCTCAGACCTTTGAGGGACTTCACTCCTCATATTCTGCCAAACTGAAAAAAAATTATGCAGACCCTTTTACTGCCAGCTACTTAATCCGTTATCTATGTCAACATGTCACCTTCTACACCATGAGCTCCTACTTTGTGCAATAACCTTTGTGGCACTTCGTCAAATATCTTCTGGAAATTCGAATACAGGACATCTATAGGCTCCCCTTTATCCATACCACATGCTACTCCTTTATTGAAGTTTGATAAATTGGTTAAACATGATTTCCCCTTCCCAAATCCATGCTGAATCTTTCTGACTACTTTGAGCTTTTTTCCGTAAGTGCTCAGCTATAACCTCCTTAAATGACCAATATTAATACCTTCATCATAACAGATGTCAAGCTAACAAGCCTATGCTTTCCTATCTTTCATCTCCCTCCCTCTTGAACAGAGGAGTTACATTTGCTACTTTTGAGTTTGCGGGAATCTTCTCAGAACTCAGTAAAATTTGGAAAAATAAGACAAACAATCTTTGACCCTAAGACAAAGTTTATCAAGACCCAGGAACCTGTCAGTCTGCAGCTTGAACAGTTTGCTCAATACTGCTTCCATAGTGATTGGTGATTCACTACCTCAGAGCAACTCACCACCTTTCACCTGATTGCCCCGGCACTGTGTCAGCCAGTTTTACCTCACTCAACTGCTCATTTTCTCTCAGTACAAAACAAAACATTTCATCATAGGACAGAGAGAGCCTATGCACATGGGATACAAACATTCTGTTTATCACCCTTATAACAAAACAATGTTCATTCTTACAGGAGAAGACTGAGACTGCTCCTGCAGAGGTGCCAAAACAGTCATATCCTACTAAACAATCTTCATTCTCGCGCAACTCTCACAGGAACTCCACTGTCAGTGTCATGCCTTACACACCACTTCTAACCACTGGTCATAATGCCTTTTCTCTCATAGGGATCACCAGTATCTCCACTACCACAGTAGAAAAATGGCTGGATTCCCCAGCCACCATCTCCTAGACCTCTGCCAACAAGAGTCATGAAACCTCAAAGCTGTGTCCTGTATCCATCAACTTAGACACTGACACCACCGTGGGAAGTTTAGGCTAATAGAGTGTGGGACAATAATCTGGTGAGCACATCACTGTGCCAGCTCTGTATTTGACCAAGACCAAAAAAGTACTCAAGTCTGCTGGGCACTTGGAGGACAGCATGAGACCAGGCACTGCTCAGCAGGATGGAAGGCAAACATGAACACTCTCCAGCCTCTGCATCTAAGGATTGGTGAGCCCCCAACCATCCAAATCTGCTTCTTGGCAGCAATTCCTGTAAACTCCATAGGCTTCACACCTCCCAGGCCCCCATCCTACCCTGCCTATCTGTCCCCTAACCGGCAACACTTTTTATATACATAATTTATCCTACCTCTTGTGCAATCTTAAAACTTACGATAGATCTGAGCCTCTTACCATTTACTCACTTTTTTTTAATTTCAAAAATATACTTTATTCCTAAAATATTTTGATGATCTGTACAATTGGTCATGCCATACATATATAAACATTCCATTTCTTTGCATATAGAGATTGAGTAATCATTCATGTATACAGGTCTGTAGGTTTACCATTCATATATTTAGCTGAGGCGTCAGTGGAGCCCCCTTACTGTGTAGGCCCCCTGTTCTTTGGCAGGCAGACGTTACACGGTGGTCTTTCCCCACCGCGCCTTGACGGCAGCTGACCCAAGCTTCAATGCATCCCTCAACACGTAGTCCTGGACCTTGGAATGTGCCAGTCCGCAACACTCAGTCAGGGTCAGCTCCTTCAGCTGGAAGATCAACAGGTTTCAGACAGACCAAAGAGGTCTTTCATCCTCCAGGCACAGTTGATGTTTGTCTCCGTGTGCGTCTCGGGGAACAGGCCGTAGAGCACGGAGTCCCATGTCACGGAGCTGCTCGGGACGAACCTCGACAAACACCACTTCATTCCTCTCCAGACTACCTATGCTTAGGCACATTCCAGAAGGAGGTGTGTGACAGTCTCGTCCCCCCCGCAGCTGCTTCGAGGGCAGCATGCGGTGTGGCAGAGAGTCTGGGCCTGCATAAAGGATCTCACAGGCAGAGCCCTTCTCACCACCAGCCAAGCCATGTCTTGGTGCTTGTTGGAAAGTTCTGGCAATGAGGCATTCTGCCAAATGACTTTGATAGTCTGCCCAGGGAACCGCTCGACAGGATCTGCCCTCTCCTTTTCCTGAAGGGTCTCAAGGACACTACATACTGACCACTTACTGATGGACTTGTGGTCAAAGGTGTTTTTCTTCATAAACTTCTCCAGGAAGGACAGGTGATACGGAATGGTCCAACTACTTGGAGCGTTCTGCGGCAGCGAGGCCAGGCCCATCCTTCGCAACACCGGGGACAGGTAGAACCTCAGTACGTAGTGATACCTGGTGTTTGCGTACCGGGGATCCACGCACAGCTTGATGCAGCCACTCACAAAGGTGACCATCAGGGTGAGGGTGGCATTTAGTGTGTTTTTTCCCCCGTTGCCCAGATCTTTGCACATTGAGTCCTTTCGGACCCTGACCACCTTTGATCTCTATATAAAATGGAAGATGGCCTGAATGACTGCAGCGGCACAAGTTCTGGGAATAGGCCAGACCTGTGCCACGTATAACAACAATGACAGTGCCTCACACCAGATGACCAGGTTTTTACCCACGATGGAGAGTGACCGTAGCTTCCACCTGCCAGTTTCTGCCTCACTTTCTTGATATGCTCCCCCCAAGACTTGGTGCATGCCCCAGCCCCTCCAAACCAAATACCCAGCACCTTCAGGTGGTCAGTCCTGACAGTGAAGGGGATGGAGGATTATTTGGCCCAGTTCCCGAAGAGCATGGCCTCGCTCTTGCATCGGTTTACCTTGGCTCCTTAGGCCCGTTCGAACTGGTCACATATGCACAACAATCTGTGCACAGACAGCGGATCTGAGCAGAAAACGGTGACATCATCCATGTACAGGGAAGCCTTAACCTGCAGGCCTCCGCTGCCAGGAATAATCACTCCTCTCAGGCTTGCATCCTTCCTGATGGACTCGGCAAATGACTCTGTGCAGCGCACAAACAAGGCAGGAGAGAGGGGGCAGCCTTGCCTGACTCCAGATCTGACTAGGAAGCTATCTGATTCCCACCCGTTGATTGAGATTGCACTGACAATGTTGGTGTCGAGCAGTCTGATCCAATTGCAGATTCCCTCCCCAAAGCCCATTTTGGAGAGAACATCTCTCATATATGTATGTGATATCCTGTCAAAGGCTTCCTCCTGGTCCAGGCTGATGAGGCAGTTGTCCAACCCTCTGTCCTGCACATAGGTGATTGTATCTCTGAGGAGTGCGAGACTCTCAACGATCTTCCTGCCCGGTACAACACAGGTTTGGTCAGGGTGAATCACCGACCCCAGAGCAGACCTGACCCGGTTGGTGATGACCTTTGCCAAGATTTTGTAATCCGCATTCAATCGTGAGATTGGTCTCCAATTTCTGATTTCCTCCCTCTCCTCCTTCTGCTTGTAGATAAGGGTGATGATACCTTTCCTCATGGATTCACTCATGGTACCTGCCAGAAGCATACTGACATACACCTTCAGCAGGTCCTGGCCAATCAAGTCCCACAGAGCAGAGTAGAGCTCGACCGATAAGCTATCGCTTCCGGAGCTCTTACCATTTACTCACCAAACAGTTAAAATCTTCCCTGTCATCGACGAGAAATAATTTCAAACTGCCAGCAGTTTCTGGATCCTCAAGTTGCTCTCACTTCTGACTGATACTGACTGCCTCTTACCACTCCTCCTTTTGTTCTCTTTTCTAACCACTGTCTCTTTAGATTACTTACAGTGTGGAAACAGGCCCTTCGGCCTAACAAGTCCACACCGACCCGCCGAAGCGCAACCCACCATACCCATACATTTACCCCTTACCTAACACTACGGGCAATTTAGCATGGCCAATTCACCTGACCTGCACATCTTTGGACTGTGGGAGGAAACCGGAGCACCCGGAGGAAACCCACGCAGACACGGGGAGAACGTGCAAACTCCACACAGTCAGTCGCCTGAGGCGGGAATTGAACCCGGGTCTCTGGCGCTGTGAGGCAGCAGTGCTACCCACTGTGCTGCCCACAAAGAATTGAATTTAAATTCCCCATATTACCGTGGTGAGATTTGAACCCATGCCCACAGAGAATTAACCTTAATCCATTGATTTTACTGCTGTGCCACTGCCTGGTCCTATAATACAAATTCCTCCATTTTGCCATGGTGGGATTTGAACCCAGATCCCTGAACATCACCTGGGTCTCTGGATTAACACTGCACCAATAATACCTCTAGGCCATTGTCTCTGGTCCTTCATTTTACTTGGTATCCAAACACTCTGTGATAGAAAGTTCCACATTCTTATAAATTTTGGGGTAAAGAATTTTCTTCTAAATTCCCTATTTCATACATATCATATTGATGTTCTCCAGTTATGCTGTTTGTTTCAAGTGGAAAAAATGTCTCTGTATTCACCCAATCAAAATATTTAATTATTATAATGACCTCTATTAATTCTTAGTCTGTTTCTTCACCTCCGCACCTCCACCCCACCCCCAAAGAGAGTAGAGACCGAACCTGTCAATCCATTCCTAGCACGTACAACCACATATTTCTGGTCATCCTTTTGAGCACAGTTAGTCAGGTCTTATAAGGTTTCAATACACTGTTCATTTACAAAGGAGCTGATTACTGTACCTCAATGTAACTAGAAGATAACTTTGTATATTTTTAAGGTCATTTTCAGTCATTTAAAATCGGACTACTTATGGATGGTAAATGAGACACCTTTTACAAGGGTTTAACTTGGGGAAAAATAAACAATTTTGCAGTTGCACGAATCAAACTTGATGAAATTACTACACTTAAACATAACAGAGAACTTCTTTTCAAAATCATATCTTTCAAATGCTGTCATATTCTGCTCACTTATTGCAGATTTTACATTCAGTGTAACTTAGTGATGAATCCCTTTTCAAATGGTTTTAATTTGCACAAGAAATGCCAATTCACAATTTAATATCCACAACTCAGAAACTCTACCTTAAGATGTGGGACCATGAAGAGCTTACTTTAGTTCTACAGTGACAAAAACCTCTCATAGCTTGAGTAGGACTTCCTTAAATCAAATATCTGTGAGATTTTGTATTTTGAGCTTTGGGTAGCAAAGTGTGAACGTTGTTCAGAAGTCAACTACACAACCTAAAGGAATGTATCTAGTCTAATCATGAATGAATATCTATCCAGAAAGGCCAGAAGTCATTCACTGAAATCTCTAGAATATCTATGAGGCAGTTTGAAACTATTCATTAAAGCCCCAGGAACAATCCTTACAGAAAGCTACAGACTCTCAATCAGAGTTTGTAGTATGTCCAATTAAATTTATTGATTCAAGACCAGTATCAGGGACAAAAAAAAACTTTCATTTTGTAAGGATACTTGGGACATTAATCAGAGGTTCCATGTCTGTTTCTGTTAACCTGGATCATTTACCAAGATACACAAACAGATCAAGTTGGGTGAACTGCACACATTGAACTGGCCAGTACAATGGTAAGGTATTTGCAAATCATACAATCTGGAATGTATTTTTGCCATGTGAGTAAAGATGAAGAAATGTTATTTAATTGTTTTATTAATGACAGTAGCATAAAGGAATTTGAAGGTGAATGTCGTGAGGGGTGTCTGAAGATAATTAGACTGATGGCCTGGACGACTGTAACTTCATTGGAAAAGATACTTAAAACATGTTATTTATGCTATTTTCCTGCAATTTCTGTCATTCTTCTGCTGTTCTGTCAGTTCAGGGAACTGTTTTGGAAATTCACCATCTTTTTATTCAACTTCAGCCATTTGTTTTCCATGGTATCAATTAAATCATCACATTAATAGCATAGATGTTAAGTGCATTCGTTGCACAATTTCTTGAGGTGGCTTAATTTAAATAATAACAGAGTTTTGTCTGATGCACAGGAAACATTTTTGGATCAAGGGGCAGAATTTCCAGAAGAACAGTTACTAAAAGATTGGTCTTCACCTTCCAGAACTGGCTGCCAAGTATAAAGCAGTAATTTCACTTTGTGCAACCAAATATGGCATTAAATGGCATGAAAAGTGAGATTACTTCTTTAGAAGATGCAGTTTAGGAATGTATTAATCCTGGTTCTGTAATAAATTCTGATGCCAATAAGATACCCTTGAACCCCTTACTCAGTGGTCATAATACTGAGTCGTTGCAACACCTTACATTATTATACCACATGACTGACCTCGTTTTATTGCACAAGATCTATCCTTTGTACTAAGAGTACACACAGTCTTAATAGAAACATTCAAGCCCCACTCCAGAGAATTGAGAACAAATTGTGGACTGATATGCTAGTGCACTGTTGAGAATGTGCTGTAGCTCTAATTATACTGTGTTTCAGAGTGACATTAAACAAGGCACCTTCTTCTCTCTCATGGACACAGAAGTCCCAATGGTACTATTATTGAAAAGGAACTCGAGTTTTCCATTGTATCCTAACCAATACTATTTCTCAATCAAGACTATGTTACCACTTTTTGTTGAATGCAATTTGACTGTGACATTTCTTGCATTACAACAAAAAAAACTTTTAAAATATTTTATTGGCTGTAAAGTGCCTTGGGATATACTGAACTTATGAACTGCATCACATCAATACAAATCTCCTGGCTGTTTCCTTCACAGTATATGCACAGAACAGCAATCTTCATGCCACACTGCTGGGCTATATTTTAACCATCATGTTTGCTAGGACTAGGATAATAGAAAATCAAAGGGATTCACAAGGCCCATTGTCAAAACAGATTTATATGCATCCAGCTCCTGAAACATACCTAAGAATTTCAAAAAAAGTAATGTGGTTCAGGTGGTGTTGGACAAAAGTGCAAAATCAGGCAACAATCAAACTTGTACACGGTGACGATTGGTGAGGGCTAGGAACATGCCATGTATATCACTCTTGGAGGTTGATGTATGGGAACTTTGAAAAATGAAATAAATTAAAAATGAGATATAATTTTTTAAAAATGCACAAGTCTAGAACATATTTAATTTGCAAAATGTGTTCAAATTTTAAAATCAGAACGTATTTCTTGTTATATCCTTAAATATGAAACTTCTACACCATTATTCATCAAAATGTCCCTTTGCAAAATGTTACGCTCTCAGTTTTTTCCCATACATTTTGATATTATTATTATTGCTTCGCTTCCACTTAATATCAGCTATTTCAAATTAGGTACCATCTGTTCCAATGTGATCTGACAGGCTACAATGTTTCAAGGTCACAGACAGCAGAAAATGTGCACATTATTTCCAAACGTGATGAAATATCATTTAAGGTCACCAGTATGGCTCCAGCAAGTTATGCCACTTGACAAATTATGCATCTGGGATCATAACAGAGTGAGAAATCTTGCTTAACTGTCCTGGAAAACCAGGAAAATTAATTGGATTTTGAAACAAATTTTGCTATTTATGGCCATACATGATAGACATTCGCCTCTTGGCCCCACATGCAAGCAGATACAAAGGAGCTCTTTAGGGCGAAGCTGACCCTGGAATGGAGGTTGATGGAAAGTGATATAAAAGACCTGTACTTAAATATAGGTCATGAGCTCTTTTCAAATGTGCACTGTGAAGACAAACAGAACTATAAAGGTTTAATGCCTGGATATTTTGTCTAAGCTTTAGACAGGATAATAATTTTTTATTCTTTGGGACAGTCAAACAGTACAATGTCACCTTTTTATACAGGTGACACTGGAAGACAATAGGTTGGGGGCATAACATCTTATTCAATTTCAAATGTCCTGCCCTTGCCTTTCCACTATAGCGATCGCTTCACCAAATTACTCTTACCAGAAACAGCATTAGTGGGCCCACACAGCAAATCTTGCCTGGGACACAGTCAGTGATTATGCATTATCCCATCACTGTATGCTGTGCAGAATGATGAGTTGGTCATAGCTGGAAGCTGCAAAGCAAGCTGATGAATCTGATTTAAACAGCCACCCTGGTCATAAAACATCATCATGAATGGAACTTGATCCATGGTCAGCAGATGTCAAAGGCCAACTCTATGAGAGTATTAAAAAAATGTAAACTGGAGGATTTTAAAGATTCTATTGCATGACTTACCCACAGTAAATCTTCAGAAAATGTAAATATCCCAAAAGAAAAGTACAGTGACAGGTTTGCAGCTTGAATTCATACTAACAACTATTGCCCTTTCTAGTATCTGCTTGAGTGTCAAGCTTGTGGAAGAAATTGCAATTTTCAATGGGCTGAAGCCAGGAAAGCTATGATTCGTAAAATATCAGCTAATAATCGTGTCAACTGTGTTGTGTCCATCTCTGAGCCACACTCAAGGATATCAAAAGTTCGACACAAGCTTATGACAACAGCAGTCCGGTTTAGCATGGCTCCTGCCAGGAATGCAGGGAAAGTCAATATTAGGAATGATGATGCCCATTATTTTGTAAGAAGAAACACAAAGCCTAAAAGATTTGAAGACAAAAAATACCCTCATCTTCCCAATGGATGTACAGAGTAGGAATAAAATGCCTACAAATGTGTTGCTTACCTTCAGACACAATTTGTGTGATTGGTTGCTCCTAGTGAAAAGGAACTTTTGGAATTGCTGCATTGTCAACCTGCCTGTGGTGAGCGTAGCCTGCTGCAATCATTCTCTTTCTGTGAATAGATCTAAGGGCTCACTTGATTTACAGAGTTTGAGGAAAGTAACTTTACGAGAAGAGGTTCTTACCCTAAACAACACATAATTTATACTATGATAGCAATAAGGTACAGGTTATATTAGGAGGTTAGATATTGTTCCCAGGCTATTAGAAGATATGTGGATCTTTACCTTACAAGAATTTAAAATGCTCTAACTTCTCCTGGCCAAGTTGTCATGGCATTATCTGATTGGGTGGCATATATCCAACATCATTTCCTTAGCAACAATATTTTCTGTTGCATTGTATCACAGGTTCCATATCATACAGAGTGGAGGCAATGAATGTCACTCGTGTTCAGGCATAAAGGGCATAAATGACTTGCTTTTAGTCATTTTCTCAGTATGATGGTGTCAGTGTAGTCGATCTGCCATGGCTATATGAAGCACAGTACTATCAAGACCCCAGACTATGTGTGCAGTGATATTGGAACTTTGCAAATGGTATGGTAAATAAACTTCATGACAGCTGGGTTGACAAATGCCAAATACCTGTGTAATGTGTTCTCTTTTATCTTGGAAGATTAGTAGGCCTTTAATTTGAGGATTGGAGATATTGATTCTCTCCTTAACTCTGTATAGTCTGTAATATATCTCTACACTGGAGGGGCTTTTTGCATTTGGCTGGGAGCTTTATGCTTGCAAAAGTAAATTGGTCAGTATATTACATTCTCTGGAATGTCTTCAATCTTCTGAATTTCCTTTGCAGAGAAGCTCTGCATGGTAAATAAGATGGCTGTCCCATGAAAATCAAGTGAACTTTTAATCTCACAAAACTCCTTCATGGAAGATGATGATTATGTTAGAAAATGTATTTTCTTATTTTTACAATCCTTGATTTCTGGATCAGGCTTTTTCTTCTTGAATATGTCCTGCATCTGTGAACGGTGGTCATGACATCCCAGTGCTGTCTTCAAGGGTTTGTATACATTGCATCTTCATTCTTTATAAGGAAATCATAGGCTCATAGAATCCTTACAGTGCAGATAGGGGCTGTTCAACCCATTGAGTCGGCACTGACTCTCGGAAGAGCATCCGACCCAAAACTAGGCCCATCTATCCCTGTATACCTGTACTTCCCACGGCAAATCCACCTAGTCTGCACATCCCTGGTCACTATGGGTAATTTAACAAGGTCAATCCCCCTAACCTGCGCACCTTTAGACTGTGGGTGGAAACCAGAGCACCACAGAGGACACCTGCGCAAACAAGGGAAGAATGTGCAAACTCCATACAGACAGTAACCCAAGACTAGAACTGAACCCGGTACTTGGTACTAACCACTGAGCCACCATATCATCATCAATTATTAATTATCAGCCACACACCATAAGCTGATGTGATTTGAAAATGAGACATTCTGATCTGGAGTCAGACACGCTACCCTCAAATTTTCTTCCCAAGCAACAGTTACAACTGTGTTGAAATGTGTGAATACTATATTTTTCTAAAATGATTGGTTGGAATGCTGAAATACTTTAGCAATACTTAAACCTTTAATTTCAAAAGGTATTCCTCAAAAGATGACTAATACAGAGACAAAATTGCTGCAAATGTGAGTCAAGTGTTTGGCTGCAAAATGAGACAAATGTAATGTAATGCTGAAAGATGTCAAAGACATTTCAAAGTGACAGAGTAACTTGTGATAATGAGGCAGCTATTTCTTGCCTGCAGTAGCCACTCTCAGCAGAAGACAAACCCTTGCTGAAATTTTTGTTGTTTCCACTTCCAGGAGTATACCAAAGGGTGGTTAAAAACATGCTTTAATACTGGTCTGTGTTAGTACTATGCTGTGATGAGTTACAGTGGGTGCAGTATGCTGCACAAGCCGTAGTTCAAGAACAAGCAGCAGCCAACCATAGGCAAAGAAAGGCCAATTCTACCTGAATAAACGTTGCAAACTAATTTTTTAAAAAAGTAATCATGACAAAAGAGCTTCCATTAACCATCTTCCAAAATCATGCACCTTGAAAATTGTCTGTTCAACTGACAAAAGCATGGAAGCAGATCCTTAGATCCAACTAGTTGACGCCAATCATGTTCCCAAACTAAACGAGGCCCACTCGGCTGCACTTCACCCACACCCCTCTAAACCTTTCTTATTCATGTACTTATCCAAATGACTCTTAAGTGTTCTAATTGCACCTACATCCACCATTTCCTCTAGCAGTTCACAGTGCAACTCAATAACAGCCACAACATTGTCCTCTCTGGTCTTCTCAATTCAGAGATTTATAAATAGAACTTTCGCTTTAATTTGATCTTTCTGGACTAACCTCTTAATTCTAATCTGTGTCAATATGTGTTGCATTAGTATTTCTTCATGTGTGTGGATATTAGTAAACTCACTATTTTTGTTATTTCAGAAACACACGGCTAAATTGGCTCCTTTTAAAACATAAATTCTTACAGTCTGGGAGAAGGTCATCCACAAAGAAAGAGATATTTTCTAAATTAACCTTAGTGCATCCAAACAAGGGAATCAGTGAATAAGCAGTGAGAGCTAATGCAGCCAAGATTAGATTACTTTACAGTGTGGAAACAGGCCCTTCAGCCCAACAAGTCCACACCAACCCTCCAAAGAGCAACCCACCCAGACCCATTCCCTTACATTTACCCCTTCACCTAACACTACGGGCAATATAGCCTGGCCAATTCACCTAACCTGCACATTTTTGGACTGTGGGAGGAAACCGGAGCACACGGAGGAAACCCATGCAAACACAGGGAGAATGTGCCTGAGGCGGGAATTGAACCCAGGTCTCTGGCGCTGTGAAGCAGCAGTGCTAAACACTGTGCTACTGTGCTGCCCTGCAAGAGCGTAATGGTTTGAGATACACTGTCTGTTGCAACCACCGAGGGGGTAGATGAATAAAGAATGGGAGCTCGTTCATCTCTTTTCACTTGAGACTCAATAGTTTGAAGTATCCCATCTTGAAATGTAACAAATTGGGCACCTCGTCCTGGGTCTGGTAGTAGCAAACAAGGAGCTTTCGCTGCAAACTGAACACAGATGGAACAAAACTTTGGAGAAATTGTCATACTGAAACAAATTTGACTTGCATTGCTACAATATTGACATGCTCGTATTCAATACCAGAACTACCCGAGCAGAATTAGAATAACTCATTTTTGAGGATTTAAATGTTCTGTCCCTCAAGCAGTTGAAATATTTAGCAAGGTACTTAGGATTAGAATTTCGCCAGAGCACCTGAAATTTTAAAATGGGTGGCCACTGCAATGCAGGTGGAAATGGAGTTGGATTAAATCAATACAGTAGTGGTACAGGGATTAAAATCGGAGCAGCAGAAGTCAAACTTTAAAGAAAAAGAAAAGGATTGAAAAAGAGAGAAGGAAAGAGCAAGGATAAAAGTGTGTATTTCAGGATAAAAAGAACTGTGGCAAAAGGAGTTTGAACTGCAACATTTTGAGCTGAGAAGCAGGAATAATTCTATATCCATGAAGACACCACTACCTCAGACATGAGAACACAGGCAATGCTGTTGGTCATTGAATTCCTACATTTGAGGAGGCCTATGTAAGAGTTTTCTTTATCTCTTTTGAGCAGGTAACATGGGCATTAAAGTGGCAGCTAAACATTACTCCCTATTATTTGAGATGTTAACCTGAATTTGCTGGTTTAGCCAAAACAGTCATAGAAATCTGCAGCACATAAAAAGGTCCCACGGCCCATTGAATCTGCGCTGGTCGAAACCAACCAACCAGCTAACTATTCTCATCTCATTTTCCAGCACTTGGCCCATAATCATATGTGTTGTAGCATCACAAGTGTACAAGATGATTAGGGGGTTAGATAGTGTACAAGATGATTAGGGGGTTAGATAGGGTCGACAGTATGAACCTTTTCCCCAACCAGCTAACTATTCTCATCTCATTTTCCAGCACTTGGCCCATAATCATATGTGTTGTAGCATCACAAGTGTACATCTAAATATTTCTCAATGTTATAAGGGCTTCTATCTCTACCACTTTTTCAGGCAGTGTGTTCCAGATTCCCACCACTTTCTTGGTGAAAAGATTTTTCATCTTTTTTTCCACGAAACATTATGCCCCTTACCTTAAATCTATGCCATTGGTCA
>NC_057721.1:26546644-26649845 GCF_004010195.1 Chiloscyllium plagiosum
AGTATGGATGAGGTTGAACAAATCCATGAGAGTTATTGGGATCTTGTATATAAATGAAGAATTACCATTTTTTCCCAGGGAAGGGCAAGCAAGCCTGTATGTGATACTCAGGGTCCAGCCACACTCTACTGCTGGGAAAAGACATGGCCTTCCCTCCAGAGAGTGTACTAAGAGCCCACATGCTGATAAAAGGGACAGGAGGAAGGTCCATTCCCCTTTATCAAGAGTGTGTATCAAGAGTGTGACTTTGTATCAGGACCAGTGACCATGAGAGTCATACCCAGCATTCCTGCAAATAGCATCTCTTGACAATGCCTTTGCAGGAACAAAGGTAATTCCATCCCCAGTGGTCTTTGAGATATCTATTTAGGTTGGAGAGACCAAACAGCCACTAGAGAATATATCTGGCATTTTCCCCAATCAAGCGTTCACACAGTCTGTGGTCAGACAAGCTCAGCTTGTTGAAGCTGAGGTAGCACTGTAAGCAGACGATCTTCCAGTCTCTGAGGTAACTGCACAGAAGTTGGTATCCTGTCACCAAATCACCTTTTATTTTGTTGTCGAAAAGTGAGGTGCTGGAAAAGTACATTAGGTCAGGCAGCACCACGGAGCAGGAGAGTCGACATTTTAGGCATAAGCCAGGAATGTTGTGTTGTTTTGTTGTGCATAGTACACTGGCTGTGGCCAGCCAGCTTGGAGACAGTCCCCTCAAACTGAAGAGATTCTAATCTCCTGGTTATATTGGTCAGTCAGGGCTAAGTCCAGGAACATTGGCCTGGTCTTTTGCTTGCAGCTTTTTCTGCAATGTTTACGCCCCAAGTCTGGTTCCTCTGACTCAGACTCTGACACGGGAGGTGTGTACTGGACCATTGCCAGCCTCTTTTATCTAGAGCATCTAGGAAGAGATTCCTCTTCTTCTCCTGGTGGTAAAGGTTGCATCAATCACGAATTCCTAAATACTAGATGATGGGGATAAGCTTCAAGTTTCTGACAAGCCTTCCAGCTGTTCTGAGGGGCCAGGTATGTTTTGCTCCTAACCTGTTTGCAAGGTAACAGCTTTCAGGTGATCCACGTGTTTGTTCAGGACTGTATCACTGACCTGAACTTTGTCAGCCATGGGACATGACCTCGCGTCAACCTCACCTCACACCCATACAGGGCCATTTCCATGACTCCAGCCCAAAATCTCATTGTCTGAATGATGTTGCGGAGCTTACTCGAAGGGCCAAATAGCCTACTCTTGTTCCTAGTCGTTATGGTCTTTGTTCTTAAATTGTCTCATTGGTTGGCTTAAATGTTCTTGCTGCCATTTCACCCCTGACCCTCCACTCCCACCCTGCCAAGGCCTGGGAATATCAGGTTTAACTTGGTGTGGAGTTTTCTCCCTATCAGCAACTCTGCTGGAGCTAACCCTGTTGTTCGTTGAAGGGTGTTCTTATAATTGAACAGGAACCAGGACAGTTTGACATCAAGTCACGTTGTAGGCTACTTATTTAAACCTGCTTTCAACCTTTGGACTGCTCTTTTCGCTAGACCATTGGACGATGGATGGTATTGAGCTGTCCTTATGTACCGAATGCTATTGGACTTGAGGAAATATTTAAATTCCCCGCTAGTAAATGAAGTTCTATTGTCTGTAACCAACGCTTTTGGCACTCCATGTATCGCAAATGATGCTCACAGTTTCTCTACTGTTATCCCTAAGTTTGCTGAATGAACTTTATGCGTATCCAACATGAAAGGACCAGCATCATCGAATTGCAATCAAGTCCAGGGTTTTCTCAGCCATTCCCACGAATATGTGGGCGCTGCTGGTACCAATTTTTGTCCTTGTTGGCACTCTGGGTACTGCCCCACCAACAAAGCTATGTCAGCATCAAACCTTAGTCACCATACATTCTTGCCAATGACTTCATCTTGGAAACCTCTGGATGGTCCTGGTGGAGTTCAGTCAGTATCTGGTGGTGATCTTTACTTGGGACAATCACTCTTGCTCCCCATAGCAATATGCCATCCTCCATGTGATCTGGTCTTGCCAGATCCTGAAAGGTTTCAATCCTGCTCGCAATGGCCCTTCTATAGCCCACCACCCACCCCACTACCAAGCAGTCTGACTATCAGAAATTTTTCTGGGGAGTGGAAAAGATTCCAAGGAGTTCATAAAAGAACATCCTTGGTGGCTGCCCACCAAGCTGGAGCACAGTTAACACCAGCTCAATCTGCTCACAATGAGCAGTCCCACAATATTACATTAAAGATGAGATGCTGAAATGGAGAAACCTTCAAGCACTGTACCTATGAATGAACAGTGGACTGTGATCCATCAAGGTAGAGGTGCTGGTGAGATACTGTATGAAAATATTACAGATAGCTCACAAAATTCCAATTATTTGGTTTGTTAATACATGCAAAGTCCAAGTTTGCTTCAGCCAGCAATTATATTAGTCGCAGATCCACAAGGACGTAGCAAGGTTCTGCAGTACTTGCCATATCTGACAGGTTATGAGAAAACCCCGACCTCAAATAAAACCTTCACCTTTTTCAAAAAGGCTTGCCTTCTTATAGCAAGCTAGCTATACTATGAGGTGGATACTTTCCTTTAAGTTTAATCTGAATGTCAATTGCCCAGTTTCCTTTCCATCTGCATTAAATTAATCAAATTCTCTGCATGAGGCCAAAGTTACAAATGCAGCAATGAGTTAGACAAATGAGTTGGACTATGAAAAATTGTGTTCCATTATTTTAAGATATGTTTTCTTTTTCAATAGAATTGCTGGACTCTGAATTCACATTGTGTGCATGTGCTTACATGTTCCTTTAGAAATTTCTCTTTAAGCTATTCTGGGAAAACCCTTCACCTATTTAAAATAACAGGTTATTAGTTCTGCTAAACAATAAAGAAAGAAATTTCAGAAAAGCACATTATGTGTTCATATAGTATTTCCATAAAATGTGCATGAATAATCAAACTATTGTTACTTGTAAAGCACCTGTAATTAGGACAGTCTTATCTGTTCACAGGTTTGCATATTTAACACAGCAGACTCTGTCTGAATTAGTGAACCTTATTCTTATAGTTTCCTATGTTGATTTTGAAGGACAAGGATTGCATGAAGTACATGAAAAACATAATTATCTTTTCTTTCTCATCCTTCAAAGTATCACATTAAACCCAAATATTTTAGCAATTTTTAATGTTTTGACATCTTCTCGCAGTTGTTTTATGTCTATTTTGTAGTTATCACTTCAGTTTTCTTTAATTTATAAGATTTCCTTTTCAGTTTCCTTATATTCATACTCAGTATGACTGAAAAAAATCCCCACTGTCTTACCCACTTTAGCATGACACAAAATATTCTCTCTACTTTCAAATTATTCACAACTAAACTGATCTCTCTCAGGTTTTCAAGATCTCTCACACAACTCCTGAGTATATTCCTTTCTGCCATTAGATCCTAGAATTGTCTTTATAATCCACCAAATGACGAATCGTTTGTCGTCTTTGGAATAAGTAACTGCTGGGGTGAATTTAGATTTTCATGAAATATTTGACAGAGTGCTGCAAAAGTTTATTGCACAACAATCATATCTCATGGTGTAATACATTTACAGGGATTGAGCATCGATTAACAGACAAAAATACAGGCTAGAAAATGCAGGGCAGTTTTTGGGTTGAAAGACTGTAACTGCTAAGTTACCATACAAATCACTACCCAGGCCTCCTCAAGTTGCAATCAATTTAGTGAGATAAGTGTAATGCATCTTTGTATACTGACAATGCAAATTTACATAGATACTAAGCTATGAGGAGGATGCAAAAGAAAGAATTTGGTCAGGTTAAACCTATGGGCAAGAACATGGCCAGTGGCACACAATGTGGAGAAATGTGAAGACACTCAATTTGATACAAAAACAATAGAACTAACTGGGAAATGTGGAGAGTCAAAGGGACCTGGGTGCCTTTGTATACAAATTGCAATTTTTTTTCAAGTACAGCAATCAATTAGGAAAGCAAATCATATTTATGCCTTTGTGACAAAATGGATTGGAGTTGAAATACATTTTTTAATTCATTCACGAGATGAAGAGGCAAAGACATTCTAGAGGTAGGTAAGAGTGACAGGCGTTCCTATCAAGGTCACATTTTTCCAAGGCATTGCGGAGGCCTAGCAAAACTAGAATCAGTGGGTATCAGGGAGAAAATTCTCTGCTGGCTTGGAGTCATACCTGACACAAAGGAAAATGGTTGTAATTTTTTAAGGTTAGTCATCTAAACACCAGGACATCTCTGCAGGAGTTGCTCAGGATAATGTCCTGGGCCCAGCCATCTTCCATTGCTTCATCAATGACATTCCCTCCATCATTAGGTCAGACGTGGGGAAGTCACCGATGTGGGCACAATGTTCAGCAGCATTCACAACTCCTCAGATCTGAAGCAGTCCATATCCAAAATTCAAAAAGACCTGGACAATATCCAGGCTTGGATAATGGCAAGTAACATCTGCTTCACACAAATGCCAGGCAATGACCATAATCAATAAGAGACAATCGAAACACTGCCATTTGACATTCAGTGGTATTACTATCACTGAATCCCTGACTATCAACATCCTTGGGGTTACCATCGACCTGAAACTCAACTAGACTCATCATACAAATACAATGGCTACAAAAGCAGGTCAGAGGTTCAGAAAACTGCAGTGAGTAACTTACCTCCTGACTCCCCAATGTCTGTCCACTATCTACAAGGCATAGGACAGGAGTGTGATAGAATACTCCCCATTTACCTTGTCAGTTGCAACTCAGCAACACTCAAGAAGCTTGACACCATCCAAGACAAAGCAGCCCACTTGACTGATGCCACACCCACAAGCATCCACTCCCTCTACCACTGATATTTAATAGCAACTAAGTTGCTATTTTCTGTGCTGGCAGAGTGAGGCACCTAGTAGACATCTAATTGACACAATAGTGCTGCCAAAACTGCCCACAAAGGGTGTGAAAATTCCATGGCACAGAAATTCACCAAGACTCCTTAGGCAGCACCTTCCAAACCCATATCCACTGCCATCTAGAAGGACAAGAGAAACAACAGAGTCAATCTTAAAACAATCTTAGTCTATGAAAGTTTCAGATATGAAAGGCAAATTCTGAAAGTTGGATATTGACAATCCATTTTCACCACAAGCGGAACATTTCTGTACAACCATTAAGTTTTACAGCGAAACCAGGACAATTTCAAACAAAAACTATCCTTTCAGTCAAAAGACTAATTTCATAGTAAACTCTCCCAGTCTCTAACCAAAAGAAGGAAGTGCTCCAGAGACATTCTGAAGGCTTCATGAGGAGATTTAATCTTGCCTTCAAGTCCTGAGACAGCCTGACCCTGGATCACTGCGCATGATGTAATGAACTAATAGAGGCAAACACATTTCAGAGGCAGCCGGAAATTCCAAAGACAGGAACTGCCTGGGCTATCTTTTTCCATCTGCAGAACTCTCCAATTACTGATGGGTCTTAGTCGCCACCTATATACTCATCGTGACCTGACTAAATATTTCAGATAAAGAATATGGTTATCTTGGTTTTGCAGCAAGAAAAAGAAAGTTCATGAATCATTCCATTTTCACACAGCATAGCTCAAGCAAATAGTTAAACAGAATCACCTTATTAGTGTAAAGAATACACCTGTTAACTCATGACATACAATGATCCAAAAAATCAATACAGAGATATTAATTTGGAATTAATATTTAATACAGGATCTTTTATACCAGAGTATTTCCTGTAATGTTCTTTGTGGTGAGTTGGAGTGTGACATCTAATGTCAAATATTATGCAAAACATTATCGGTACAATGTGATTGAAAAAGGCAAATATGACTTTTATTATGTAACATTGATATTGTAGACGGCATATTAACTCTATCCATCCAGCAGAATTAAAATTCACATTCTTACCCTGGCACAGACTGACAACCACATTTCTTGGGGCCTTTTATGACCTGTTACAGATTGACCTAGAAGCCTGCTTAAGTCAGGCATCAGACTCTCATAAATCTGTGAGATTTGGGGTTCTGATGAAAGCTGTAGGAATAAGTGATTTTAAATTTCCAATTGGGCTCCTCAACATTGCTAATCACTCAACTAACTTCAAGTTGGAATCCAATCACTGCAAGAAGAAGACGTCCTTTGTTCAGTCAGGAGTAGGTTCCACAAATGGCTTTCCAATGCCAGCTCAATTATCTCCTGAGAATAGGATGCCTGTGAGGGATCACCACTCAAGGTAGCAGCTTTAGGGATAGTCTGTTGGATCAAGTGTAGTAACAAGATTGGTATTTCCTGTGCTGGCAGAGTGAGGGACCTAGTCAACATCTAATTGACACAATATGCTACCAAAACTGCCCACAAGGGGTGTGAAAATCCCATGGCAAACCTGGTTACTTTGGAAGCTTTAATTGGGAATCATACTTACAGGTACCTATAGGATGAATAGAGATTAGCAGAGAATAATAACTAAAATATACAAATCCTATGCACAGATAGTGGAATTTCTAAACACTTGAAAGAAGTTTGTCAATGCATTTTGATCATCTTGGCAACAAGATTCTCACAGTCGGCAAAAAAAAGACTGAAGTTTTCACTGTGTAATGCCATGACAACAGATCTGGCCCAAAAGTACTTGCACAATTTTTTAACTTTGAATTCCAAAATGTGTCATATACAAGAGGATTGCTGCAGAGGTAAGTCATTTGACGTACCCATCTGAACCCAAAATAGTTTGAGAACCTTGCCCATGGTCTGGTCTTAACAGTGATATGTTCCAGAATAGCAGCAACCATAGCTTCAATTTATGTTTTGAGAACCAGTTGTCCTTAATTTTCTTTTCTTTATTCTTTTGTAGAATGTGGGAATTCCTGGAAAGACCAGCAATTATGCATCCCCAGTTGCTCTTGAACTGACTGGCTTGCCAAGTGACTCAAAATGTTAGCTTGCTCTATCTCCATGGATGCTATCTGACCAGTTGTGATCCCCAGCATTGGTTGTTTTCAGTACAGATTCCAGCATTTGCAGTAATTTGCTACTTTGGGTCTGGAGCTATATATAGGTCAGACAGAACAAGAATGGGTATTTACTTCCCTAAAGGGCATTCGGAAACAAGATAGCCTTTTAAAAAAAAACAATTGATGATAGTTTCATGGTCATTGACAGCAACTTTAATTTCCAGATTCACTTATTAATTGAACTGAAGTGTCACCAATCACTATGATGGCCCTGAAGACCATAAGACATAGGAACACAATTTAGACCATTCAGCCCATCGAGTCTGCTCCACCATTCAATCATGGCTGATAAATTTCTCAACTTCATCTTCCTGCTTTCTCCCCATAACCCTTGATCCCCTTGATACTCAGGAACTTATCTATCTCAGTCTTAAGTATACTCAATGACCAGGCCTCCACAGCCTTCTGTGGCAACAAATCCCATAGATTCACCACTCTCTGGCAGAAGAAGTTTCTCCTTACCTCCGTTCTAAAAGGTGTTCCCTTTACTCAAAGACTATGTCCTCAAGTCCTAGTCTCTCTTTCCAATTGAAATATCTTCCCAACGTCGACTCTGTCCAGGCCATTCAGTATTCTGCAAATTTCAATTCGATCCCATTACATCCTTCTAAACTCCATGGAGTATAGACCCAGAATCCTCAAACATTCCTCATATGTTAAGGCTTTTAATTCCTGGGACTATTCTCATGAACCTCCTCTGAACATGTTCCAGGGCCAGTACATCCTTCCTGAGATATGGGGACCCAAAACTGCGTATAATACTTCAAATGTGGTCCAACCAGAAACTTATAGAGCCTCAGAAGTACATCCCTGCTTTTATATTCAATCCTCTCAAAATACATTCCACCTTTGCATTTGCCTTCCTAACTACTGAGCTGAAAATGTGTTGCTGGAAAAGCGCAGCAGGTCAGGCAGCATCCAGGGAACAGGAGAATCGACGTTTCGGGCATAAGCCCTTCTTCAGGAATGCCTGAAACGTCGATTCTCCTGTTCCCTGGATGCTGCCTGACCTGCTGCGCTTTTCCAGCAACACATTTTCAGCTCTGATCTCCAGCATCTGCAGACCTCACTTTCTCCTTCCTAACTACTGACTCAACCTGCAAGTTTACCTTGAGAGAGTCCCGGACGAAAATTCACAAGCCTCTTTGGACTTCATACTTCTGAATTTTCTCACCATTTAGAAAATATTCCATCCCTCTATTCTTCCTATCAAAGTGTATGACCTCACAATTTCACACGTTATACTCCATCTTCCACTTCTTTGCCCACTCTACTAACCTGTCCATATCCTTCTGCAGCCTCCCTGCCTCCTCAATGCTACCTGTCCCTCCACCTATCTTTGTATTGTCTGCAAACTTAGCTAGAATGCCCTCAGTTCCTTCATCTAGATCATAAATGTATAAGGTGAAAGGTTGTAGTCCCAACATTGAGTTTTGTGGAACATCACTTGTCACCAGCTGCCACCCTGAGAAGGACCCTTTTATCCCCAATCTCTGCTTTCTACGAGACAGCCAAGCTTCTATCCATGCTGGCATCGTGCCTCTGATACCATGGGCCCTTACCTTATTCAGTAGCCTCCTGTGCGGCAAAGGCCTTCTTGAAGTCCAGGTAGATAATATCCATTGGCTCTCCTTGGTATAACCTGCTCATTACTTCCTCAAAGAATCTGAGCAGATTTGTCAGGCATGACCTTCCCTTTATGAAACCATGCTGACTTTGCCCTATTTTACCATAAACCTCCATTGTGAAGGATTAGAAATCTCATCCTTCACAATGGATTCCAGAATTTTACCTATGTCCAAGGTTAGGCCACTTGGTCTGTAATTTTCCATCTTTTTCCTTACTTCATTTTTAAAGAGAGGGGTCTCGTTAGCGATTTTCCAGTCCTCTGGGACCCTCCCTGATTCTAGTGATTCCTGAAAGATCATCACCAAACCTCCACTATCTCTTCAGCTATCTCCCTTAGAACTCTGGGGTGTAGTCCATTTGGTCCAGGTAACTTATCCACCTTCAGGCCATTCATTTTTTCTAGAACTTTCTCCTTGGTGAAGGCCACTATACTCAGCTCTGCCCCCTCATTCCTTTGAATTTTTGGGATATTATTCATGTCTTCCACTATGAAAACAGACACAAAGTAATTATTCAGTCCCTCAGCCGTTTCCTTGTTCCCTATTACTATCTCTCCTGCGTCACTTTCCAGTGGCCCAATGTCTACTTTTGTCTCTCTTTTGCCCTTTATGTATCTAAAGAAACTCTTACAGTCTTCCTTTATGTTACTGGCTAGCTTACCCTCATACTTAATCTTCTCGCTCCTTGTTTCTTTATTTGTTGCCCTCTGTTGGTCTTTGTAAGCTTCCCAATCCTCTGGTTTCCCACTGCCTTTCACTACGTTATATGCTTTCTCTTTTGCTTTTATACTATTCCTAACTTCCTTAGTCAGCCATGATTGCCTCATCTTCCCTGAACCATGCTTCTTTCTCCTTGCTCTGCTACGTCTGTTAATTACTCCCAGAAACCCCTGCCATAACTGTTCCACTGCTGTTCCTGCTAGGCTCCTCTGTCAGTCAATTCTACCCAGCTCCTCCCTCATGCCTCTATAGTTGCCTTTATTCAGTTGTAATTGTAATTCAGTTGTATTACCTCCCTCTCAAATTCAATCATATTATGATCACTTCCCCCTCAGAGTTATTTCACCTTCAGCTCTTTTATCAAGTCTACCTCTTTGCACAACATTAAATCCAATATTACCTGTTCCTTAGTGGGCTCCACCAGAAGCAGCTCCAAAAGTCCACCTCATAGACATTCCACAAATTCCTTTACTTGCAAACCAGTGACATCACCATTACACCTGTGTTTTCCCCTTAATGATGAAATCATCATGGTTTGTATATTACATTGAGACTGCTGGATTTGTCTCCTTGCTGATTTGTATCACCTCTGAGCCGGTGCTTAGGACTGGCAAATTGCAAGGATATAGACAGCTCTTTATATCAATCAAAAAAAAGCAACTCTCTGTCTACCACTTTAGCATCCCTTCAGTGCCAGAATTACACTACCTTAAAATTTGGCAAGAACAAAATGCTCTTGCTGCTGGAAATTAGAATTAAAACAGAGAATGCAGAAAATATTCAGCAGGTTGGCAGCAACTGTGGAAAGAGAAACAATGTCAACATTATGGGGTAATGATCTTTCATCACAACCTTCAGACACCAACAGACTAGACAGCAACAACTTGAATTGATTGGGCATCTTTAATGTGGAAAAATATTAGGTGCATTGAAGGTGCATGAGGAATAAGAAACACACACACAACGGTAAGAATTACTTCTTTAATTACATAGATCTCAGAATTAATCTTTTTGCATGCAGCAGCATAATTATTTTAAGATGAAATGAGAGAATTGAGATTTCTATTATTGAGATCGGGTAGGATTCCTTTGGAAACAGCTCTGAAGGAAGCAGTTGAGGATGTGGATATGGCCAGCTGTGATAGAAGAATTTCCATTTCTCTCTGCAGCATCCTTTTTTCTCCCCCTACAGAAAGCAATCAGCTTTAAGATACTGCCTCCTTTCTATAACTGAATACTGATGATGTCTTGACACACCTCCTCTCCCTCCTTTGCAATCTCCTCCTGCTGTGGGGATAGAGAGCCATCACCTTCTTCATCATCATCCTCTTCAGCTTCAGGAAATGTTAATTTGTTTCTGAATAGTAACATTGTGCAGCATATGGTGAGCTGAAGTGCCATTCTTGACTGTACAGAACTCCCATTTTTATATTCATTTTCAAATATTTAACCAGTTGCTTTGAAATTCTCTTCCAGCCCCTACTTTGACAGCTACTTGTCACAAAAGTTTCTTCATTTTAACAAATCTCTGTACGACACAATATATGCAAGAGCTTTCTTCCTAATGTGATTAATTGCTTTGTTCGTGAAAAAAAATGCCATTGTTAATTAAACCCTCCAAACTATTCATAACTTTGCAAATCTCTATTAAACCTTCTATGACCTTTTCTGAAAAAAAGTTTCAATGCTAGCAGCCTTCCTTCAGAACTCAGAATTGACATTTCAGGTAATATTTAAAACGTGATATGTTTGAGCCATTTCTGATATGAACAAACTTCTTGAAATGTAGTACTTAGGATGTCCTGTAATCCATAGAATAAGTAATATCTTGCAATAATTCTGTAAGCTCTTTAATTTTCTATGCGCCATATGCAAAGTCAAAAATCCCTTTTCTACTATTTTACAGTTAGTCTGCTACTTCATAACCTTTAAAAGTGCTCTTTCCAAAAACTAATCAGCTATCTAAAAAGTAATTCAGGACTGTGCTTAATCAACAATTTGTGGTAGAAAATGCCACTTTGTAATTTTCCTGTCTGCATTTATTCTTAAAATTTCCCTTTAAACTTAACATTGTATGAAATTCTTACTGTGTTACTGACCACTGAAAACAATTGTTCTTGAATGTAGAAACACAGTAAATAGAAGGAGTCAGCCATTCACCCCTTCTGGCCTGCTTCACCATTCAATATGACCTTGGTTGACCATCCAACTCAGTACTCTGCTCCTGCTTTTGCCCCACACCCTTTGGTCCTTTAACACTAAGAACTATAGCTAATTCTTTGGAAACATTGAGCAGTTTGGTTTCAACTGTTTGGATGAAGCAATTTCTTTTCATCTCAGTCCGAAATGGCCTATCCCATACCTTCAAACATGACTTTTGGTGCTGATCATATTAAATGGTGGACCAGGCTCGAATGGTCAACTTCTGCTCCTGTTTTCTATATTTCTGTATTTCTAAACCATAGTCCCCACACAGTTGATGGTCTGGATATTTTGTGAAGAAGTTAGATGATGGTCTCATTTATCCTGCTTTAAGGTAGTTATCTCTGTAGGGGTTTTCTTGAAAGGTTGGCTCCATTTAATGGCTTTGTACATTACTGTAAATATTCAGCTCTCACAACATCTGTAGTTTCAAGTCACTGAAAATTTGCTTTATTTTTATTTTAAATCTACATATTAGTTTTAAGCTGGTAAATTCTCAAAGCCTTTTTAAAATAATGCATAGCTCCATTATTAAAGGGTTAATCATTCCAGTATAAGGTATCATTTTAACTGTACTACAAATGAACTCTCTGGAAAATTTAAAAAAAAATTCATAGATATAGCCTAATTTGTTTAGCTTTTTGTTATTGATGGAGTGTTTTAAAAATAAATGTTACTTGTACTTTCATTGCCTCTTTTATCACTTCATTTTAATCTGCTTTGCTCTGTTTTATTTTGCTTCCTTGCTGGATTTGACATTTTACTCAGTATTTGTGTTCACTGACCTAACACAAAGGAAGAAATCAATCAGTCCTAGAACATCTCTGCAGGAGTTCCTCAGGGTAGTGTTCTAGGTCCAATCATTTTCAGTTGCTTCATCAATGATTTCTCTCCATCCTAAGATCAGAAGTGGGGAGTGTTGCTGATAACTGCACAATGTTCAGTGTCATTTGTAACTCCGCAGATATTGAAGATGTCATTGCTCCCTTACAGCAAGACCTTGAACATATCCTGTCTTTGGCTGATATTTAGATGTATAAATTGCACCAAGACAAACCAGACCATGACCATCTCCAACAAGAGTGCATCTAACTATCACACCATGACATTCAATGATTCTACCTTGGCTAAATCCCACACTAGCAACAAGTACAGTGCTGCCTTTGACGTAAAGCTAAACTAGATCGGCCAAATAAATACTGTGGCTACAAGGGCAGGGCAGGGGTTAGGAATAATGCACCGAGTAACACATCTCCTGCCTCCCCAATGTCTGCCCACCATCTATAAAGTACAAGTCAAGAGTGTGATGGAATATTCTCCACTGTTCTAGATGACTCACCTCTTACAGGATATATATTTTTAAAAAGCTTTATATAATCCAAAACAAAATTGGGAGCTTAATTAGCACCCCATCCAGCACCTCCATCACTTCCTCCAACACTGGATACATTGGCTGCAGTCTGTACCATCTATCAAAGGCACTGAACAATTCACAAAGCCTTTGATGGAATTTTGTAAACCTGCTCTACCAGGGTCTGGAAGTGTTAATACTGAGAAATGCCATGATCACCATTTCTTATGGTAATGCCACATGGACTTGTGGACAGAACAGCTTAGGATCACAAAGGAGTGAGACCGATGATACTGAAGTGATCACGAATGTAACCTCTAATTAGCAGCTAACATGCAACAACCTATTTCTTGTCAACTACAACAGTCCATTCTAGTTAGACTGGAAAGTGGTTTTCCTCCACTGTACTAAACCAGCAGGCCCAGTAGCTTCCTACACTTGAAGAGAATGGTGGCCACAAACTTCATGATGAGCAGCAGCTCATACAGCGCAGTGGGTTTGCGCACTCATATAACAGGGTGTGCGCTTTTTATTGGACTGCTCATTCTACCTGGTGAGCCATGATGAGAGATTTTCATCAGGTCTTTCCTGCTCAAACAGGACAGTCATCAGCAGTGAAGAGCTAAAGATTTAAAAACCCTACAGCAGAAACTCTTCTGGTAATCCTCAACAAAGAAGAATATGCCAATGAATGGTACAAACATTTGAAATCTGGTGAGAGATATGCTGCAACAGGATTGTGTACAACTGCCTCAAGGACAGTTGGTAACTTGAAAGGAAATACAGACAGCTTTGAGAGGGGGTAATCTCTGGGAGCAGCCCCAAGTCAGATTTTAGCAATGAGTGAAAAGATATTGGAGCTTGCATGGGGAAGGCTGTAAATCCTTGTGGGTTAGTGGAATCTTCAAAGAAGGACAATAATCCTGCCTCACAATGCCAACAGTTAAAAATGACTTAAAGCTCAGATCAAGCAATGCTGCTACAGTGAGGTATGGCAACAGAAATGGAAGTATAGGGCCACTGAGTAAACATTAATCTAAGCTTGCAGACCCGGGGACAGCACAAAGCTTACAGTAAAAATGATAATGTTGGACAAATTAAAAGCCTAAGGAGAACTGATGAAACGGTGGAAGCAGGAGTCCTTTACAAATTTCACTAACAGTAGGACTCATACAGTGAAGTCAGAAAAATATTTTTCATCAATTTTGGCCATAAAGGGCTGAAGCCACAATTTTATCCATTGTGGCCACAGAAGATCAAAGCTTCCATTTTAGCCATGGGGTGGTGTCACAATGTTTGTCTTTTTACAAGGTTACTATGCCCTTGACTTTTTTTCCAGACAGGGGGTAATTGGCCAGGCTCCAATGAGGCTGGGTTGAAAGTTTTATTGGGGCCCTTTTTGTTTAACCCTAACAGAAAATATCTCCAGCCTAAGACTTTCATGTCTTAAAACAAAACTGTATCAAAGAGGAGTGGCTGTGTAGCTAGCCTTTGTTCAGATTGGAGTTATTGATTCCGTTCAGCAGCAGTGTGTGTAAACAAAAGCCGCTGGTAGAAGTCCAGCCTGGTATTCTCTCTCTCTCTCTCTCTGACATTATACCTGGAGTCCCTGGTTTGTTTCATTTTTACTGTTTGTGCTAAGGGATGTGTCTATTGGGACTGTTGCAAGTATTTTCAGAACAGCATAATTAAGGTGGGATAGTTTGTTGGGTTTTGGATAGGAGAAGTTATCCAATATTCTATTTTCTATTCTTTGTGTTTAATTCTGTCAGATCAGCTCATTCACTCTGGGAATATCTACTATACACTTACATAAAACAAATATCAAAGTTATGATCTGGGCTACTTGCTTAAAAATGTTTTGACAGGTTGGGCCTGGTCCGTAACAACGGCCACAATCCTTCCACTTAGCAGCAAAAGATGAGAAAAATCTCTCATACAATAGCAATTATCTTAATATTGTGAAATTAAAATCTATTTTGCATGCAAAATAAAAATCATATTGGATTGACATGGCATTACAGATGGACCAACAAGAATGGAAAAAATAGGAGAAAATAATTTTCCAGATACGTAAGAGTTTCCAAATTAGATAATAGATCAGAAGCTGAACAAGTAAATATGACGCATAGTTGGGATTAAAACTGATGATGTTACAACTCACTAAGTAGCAACAAGTATTTTTGAAAAGATAATGGAAGACTCAACAATTATTTCAATCATAGAACAAATTAAATTCTTGAGAAGGAAGCTAACATAGAAGAGATAAGAATTCAGAAGGGTTTATCGATGGTTTTGTTAATGATCTCAACAGATTAGTGGAAAATTACAACAATGGGACTTATATCAGAATTCATAACAGATAGTCCTGTTGTGGGAATTATTGATGAGTCTCTTCAAATTCATTACAGTGTAACAAAAAACCATTCCGATTATGACCAAAGCAGAGTCTGAAATTCTTACAGGAGAAGACCAACTTTAGCACAGGAGATCAGAGAAGTTCATTCAATTATTAAGGGACAAAAAGGTGGGGTTCATCAGAAACCATCTGCTGAAGGAGCAGCACATCGAAAGCTAGTGCTTCCCATTAAACCTGTTGGACTATAACCTGGTGTTGTGTGATTTTTGACTTTGTAATGTCCTGTCAGCGCATTAGAGCAAAGTAATCTTACAGTTACAGTGTCTATCTATTAAAAGTGAATATTTTATATTTCACACGGCAGATCACTTTGAGGTAAAACAAAAGAAAAACCTGTGTGTTCCCAGGGGATACAGATGATCCAAATCTCATAATTGGTAAGCTGATACTAAAGTCAATGGTCATCTCACAAGTTTCATGTTGGACACTGGACTGACGATCATTATATAGGTAATAACCCATGGTTAAGGAAATACTGTCAACAGTTAACAACACCGAAAATATTTGGTCCTGGAGACATGGCATTTCAAATGAAAAGTATACTACAAGAAACTATCCAATATAGGAGTGCCACATCTTGGAAAAGGTTACTTGTAATCAAGAATTCACATTATTGAACAGCAAAGCATGTCCTGACCTCGCACTGACTGCTTATTCACAAATGGACAAAGTTAAACAATAGAAGCAAAGGAAATGTTGCCAGCAAGAATAGCCTGATTTATTTAAATATTTTCAAAATCTTAATAGTACAGTGCAATTGAGAAAATATTGATAAACCTTTATGTATTCATGTCGCAAGGAAGATTCTGCAAGTTGAGAAGTTTGTAAATGCTTACTGTATCCGAACCTAATCAAACCTGTTGAATATTTGTGTTGACTTTATACAGCTCAGCAAGCTGGTGCTGAGATGTCCACTCTATGTCTACCATTGACGAGTGTGTAACTAAGCTGTCTGCATGTAGCATTTTCAAGAAAATTGTCAAAAGTAGTGGATTCGGCAAGTGCTATTGGACAAGCATTCATTACTCAATTTGGGATACATTGTTTCATAGATTACTTTTTGGGATCACCTCAATCCTTGGAAAAATGTCCAGGAAAATATCCAGTGTTTCACATGGGAGTCATGTGCTTTATGAATATGTTGCCGGTATAGGGAGAAACAGTTGAAAAGCATGGTTAAAGAATGAATGTAATCTTAAAGTGTTTACAAGCAGATGAGCTCATCCTTAACAAGAAGTGTGAATTCTCCGAGCAAACTATCCTGCTCTTTGAATGAATCATCATCAGTGACAGCAGGAAATTAAAACCATTATGGAATGGCCCACTCGGAAGGCAGTCAAGGACTTTCAGAGTTGTTAGGAATGGTGAATCAGTTGATGAAACTTTTGCTTCAATTGGCAACTACAACAGAACTTCAAAACAACGCAATACGAAACAAGGATGGCATTAAAACGCATACCATGGGAATATATTTCACAGTATCAAGGACATAGTGATGGCCATGACTAGTTAGAGGACTACAGTCTATTCTTTTCGGCCATAAAGGCTGAGGGTTATAGCTCTTTCAGGAGGTTGGTGTTGCAAACTGGACTATTACACAATGTGAGCATTACAAAATACAGAAACACGATATGCTATGATTGAGATAAAGGCACCCTGTCAGTATGGGCCTGCAAAAGGTTGACAAAGTAGATCATTGATCTAAACATGGCCATCACAAACTTATAGTTTCTCCACTGGATGAGAAGGAACTAGCAAGGGTACCTCCAAAATACAAAGATTTCAACACATCTCATGTGACATGCCAATGAAATAGCATACAAGCAGGGAAAGCTACAGGTGATGACAGATATGTTCAACAGAATGTCAGTCGACAACCCTACCAAGCATGATATTGAGCTTATTCATATAACTGCACCATGTGTGATGAGAGGAGTTGGTGTACATATAAATGTGCTTTGAGCAATGATTTTAAAATTGTGGCATATGCATGTTGGTTCCCTTTGTAAAGGGTTTTAAAATAATTAGGTCTAATAGTCCTTCCAAAATAACGACCTACTTCAGAATGTGACAGAGAGCAGGGACCCCATGGAATGTTAATGGAAGATTTTGTTGTGGTAGTTTACAACAGGTAATGCAAGCATTAATGAAGGCCATTTGTTTGCTTTCGGTTCAGAATAATGAAGGATTGATGCTTGGTATAGAAAATCAAAAGATTTAAGATTGTCAGGGTTGTTTGGAGAAAATCTGACTGGTATCAGAATTGAATATTGCTCTTCTTCTGGTACAGGGTATGGGATAGTTCGGGGAAAACAAGTCACACCAGTCAGCGAACTTAGTTTGTGAAAATTCCATATTTGGTCAAAAACCTGGTGGTTCTAAAAGCTAGGAATTGCTTCTCTCCTGGAATAGGTACAGGACAGTTAAGCAGCTTATAGATAGCATGCACTGCTGTCACTGAGCATCAGTGCTGGGGGGGCCTGGACACTTGTGGCTACGATGCCAATCAAGCAGGCTGCTTTGTCCTTGATGTTGTAAAACCTCTGGAGCATTGCTGAAGCTGCACTCACCCTGGCAAGCGGACAGTATTCCATCACATTCTTGATATGTGTCTTGTAGTTGGTGGAGAGGCTTTGGGGAATCAGGCGGTGAGTTACTCGTGGAAGTATTCCTCGCCTCTGAGTGGTACGCATTCACTATTATGCCAGTATAACATACCATGACTATGAATGTAATCATTCCAGGTTAACATGAAATATTTGCAATGAAAGTATCCATGATATGTTAGTTTTGCTACAGTTTGCTCCTGAATGCTTCATCTCATTTCCAGCCAGTTCTGGAGAGTTCACTGGGATTGCAACAATCAAACGGAGATGCTGAACTTGGGATTAGGAAGAAAACTGTAAAATTATAGATTCATCACACACCAAAGTAGTCGAGCACAATTAGAATTGTTGACAGGCAGAAAGCTGAAGACTCAACTCCTCTTCACACTGAAGAACTTGACTCCATATTTACTACGTGAAAGTGAGGACTGCAGATGCTGGAAATCAGAGTCAAGATTAAAGTGGTGCTGGAAAAGCACAGCTAGTCAGGCTGCATCGGAGAAGCAGGAAAATCATTCCTGATGAAGGGCTTTTGCCGAAAACATCGATTTTCCTGCTCCTCGGATGGTCCCTGACCTGTTGTGCTTTTCTAGCACTACTCTAATCTTGACACCATATTTACTATTACAGGACTATCAAGGCATATATAAGGAGCAGTCCTACCATATACAACACATCACCCTGTAATAGGCACTGTCGCAAGGTGGTTCTCACATTTAGGACAAAGACATGTGCATCAAGGATCTGCACAGAAAAGGCACTGTCATCCAATAAACTGAAAACCAGTAGAAATTGCAGACTATGCTTTCTGAAGTGTGTCATATGAAAGAATCACGTGAACTTTATCCCTCCCAGGTTTGTCATTATCCACTGATCGAATGGGACAAACATATGGGAGCTTGATAATGCAAGGTACATACAAAACTCAGACTATCAAGAAGAGAATGTAAGTCAAAGCTCCTCAACAGAACAATTAGCAATCCTCCAAGTCCAAAGAGAACATGACAGAATGAATTCTGGGAGATTAGTGAAACCTGAAGAACACTGAAATGTCAGAGATTTGGAGAAGAGGAGAAAGATGGAGAAGTAGTAGATGTAATTATATACATAAACATAGAATATTCTGGATCAAAATTTGCTTGCTGAGCTAGAAGGTTCATTTTCAGACGTTTCATCACTTTACTAGGTAACATCATCAGTGAGTCTCTGTTGAAGCACTGGTGTTTTGACCCACTTTCTATTTATGTGTATAGGTTTCCTTGGGTTTGTGATGTTATTTTCTGTGGTGATATCATTTCCTGTTCATTTTCTCAGAGGGTGGTAAATGGGGTCAAGCCAATGTGTTTGTTGATAGAGTTCTGATTGGAATGCCATTCTTCCAGGAATTCTCATGCATGCATCTGTTTGGTTAGGGATAACACATCCATCCTAGGACAAGCCAAACAGAGACATGCATGAGAACTCCTAGAAGCATGGTATTCCAACTGGAACTCTTTCAACAAGCACATTGGCTTGGACTTCATTTACTACCCGCTGAGAAGAATAACAGGAAATGACATCACCAATTCAAGGAAACCTAAACACATAAACAGAAAGTAGGTTATAATACCAGTGCTTCCCTGGAAGCTCACTGATGATGTTACCTAGTATTATGACAAAATGTCTGAAAAATGAATGTTCCAGCTCAGCAAGCAAACCTACCTCCAGAACCTAAAGTTGAGCTACAAATCTTCTCCAAACTCAGTCATGTATAATATTAATAATAAAAACACTTGGGGAAAAGGAAAATTGCATATAAATCTGGGGTGGGGAGGGGCAAGTGTTGTATATAAACCTAAAAAGTTTCATACTGAGTGTTAGAAGCACAATCCAACATGGACTTGTGAGTGTAACAGCTTCATATCTCAAAACAGTGAAAGCCCACAGCTGCATCTTGTCAAAGTCTCTGTAACAATGCCCAAATGTACAAACGTAACCTGTAATTGGTTGCTAATATGCAATAAACTCTCTATTGTTAACTGCAGAAGATTCTTCTCAGTAGACTAGGAAGTGGTGTATCGCTATCAAACCAGACGGAGGAGGACATATGTTCTCCTAAACAAATGTATGGGATGCTACCACTTAAAAGATGCCCAACAAGCATCACCCTATCCTGACTTGGAACTATAAATGATGAAGGGCTTATGCTCAAAATGTCAACTCTCCTGCTCCTTGGATGCTGACTGACCTGCTGTGCTTTTCCAGAGCCAGACTTTTCAACTCTGACTCACCAGTATCTGCAGTCCTCACATTAAGTATAATTGTCAGTTCTTCACTGTAAAGGGATCAAAATCCCAGAGTTCTCTGTGGGTACCTATACCACATAGCCTTTAGTAGTCCAAGCATCCGGCTGACTACCACTGTATCCAGAATCGTTACCGATTGGAAACAAACGTTGCTCTTGCCAGTGACATTCACATTGCATGAAAGAATAAGAAAAGGGGGTCAGTGTCATGTAACCCCATATCACATTTATACATTATACAAATAAGGTTCTGACCAGTTATTGAAAATTGTCCCTTGCTTTGTACTTGGGTAAACCTGTTGTGAAATATTCTGAACATAATGTACTGTGCACTGAGATAAAATAAATATGTTTGGAAAAGCCCAACTAAATAGTTCATGGAAAAGAGAATGACAGGTGAGTTATCGCCAGTCTTAGACATTGCTAGTTTTTCATGTTTCACTCTATGCTATGTCTTCAGAAAATATGAGAAAAAAAAATCCTGGTTAATTAGCTTAGCCTATTGTTTGGGTATCTATTCATTGAAAATCAGCCATTATCCCATGTTACCACCTCATTACAACTTTTCCATAAGCTAATAGTTATTCTGTATATTTGCTGGCAATTTAAGGCAAACTTTATATTTGTACAACATAATAGTGTTATAACACAGGGTAAACTCTCCTGCTTAATTTAAAACCGCTAAACAGAAAAGATTTATCCGTGCAGTGATCTGAAAATTCGACAAGCCAAGAACTAGTTTAAGAAATAAAGTTGTTCATTTTTACTTAAAGTTTAATAGAGAATAATTAACTCACAACTATTTACAATTCCTTCCTCTAACCTATCTTTTACCTTCCCTTCTATAATACTAGTCCGATAAAAATCCTGACTATGATTTACAAAACAAAACTTCTTATCAGTGGGCGGCACAGTGGCACAGTGGTTAGCACTGCTGCCTCGCAGCGCCAGAGACCCGGGTTCAATTCCCGCCTCAGGCGACTGACTGTGTGGAGTTTGCACGTTCTCCCCGTGTCTGCGTGGGTTTCCTCCGGGTGCTCCGGTTTCCTCCCACAGTCCAAAGATGTGCAGGTCAGGTGAATTGGCCATGCTAAATTGCCCCTAGTGGGGGTAAATGTAGGGGTATGGGTGGGTTACGCTTCGGCGGGGCGGTGTGGACTTGTTGGGCCGAAGGGCCTGTTTCCACACTGTAAGTAATCTAATCTAATCTAATCTAATCTCAAAACCAGGCAGCTTTCGTTTTCTCTGAATTCTGGAATTCTTTTCTTCTTCTTAGGGATTTCTGCTTCACAGCTTACTGATTGATAAAGGTACTTTTAAGAGAACTATGTTTCAGACATTTTATTTTCACGCAGGAAGCTTGTCAGTTCTTCTCCCAACTGTTCAATTTTCCACGGTCTTATACCCCCAAAGCATCGGATTGTGTCATTGGCTTTTAAGATTGTCAATATACTAAATTCAAACTGGATTAGAGTTTGATATTGTTCGGAGTATAATTTAAACTGATTGGCCTAACTGGAATCTGTTTTGTCGCTTCCAGGCAACCAACTCATTGAGTTGTTCCACCAAACGTTCTATTATGTTTCTTTTCAGAACACTGTGTCAGGTAGTTCTGTTGCTTTTAACTCTCTTAAAGGTACAGTTCACCCACATCTTCATAACACCTCCCCCCTTAGGAAAAAAATATGGCTTCATTTTTTCTCTACTTTTTAAACAGATTATCCTAACATATAGACAACATTAATAGAAGTTCACCTTAACTTATTTCCATATGCCTGCATATATATATAACATTAAATAAAGACAAACCTCATCTAAACTTTATCAGTTAAATCTGCAATAACACATCTATGATTACATTCTTCTGACCTACAATATGTATGATTTTTAAACTAAAGTCTGTAACATAAGACTCCCACAAAATAGTCTCATATTCTTGTCTTTAAAGCATTCTAAGAATGTAAGTGGATTGTGATCCATGTATACAACTGTCTCCAACACATTGTTTGTGACTTATACATTAAAATGTTGTAAGGCCAGTACCAAACTCAATAGTCCTTTTTTGATTGTGGTGGATGTTGATCTTCTTTGAAAAGTAACCAACTGGCAGTTCAATGCCATTCTCATCTTCCTGTAGCAGTACAGCTCCAAATCCTATGTCACTCGCATTGATGGTGACTTTAAAAGGTTTTGAAAAGTTTGGTGTAGCTGAAGCTCGTTTGGTGGTTAATATGGCTTTCAAATTGTCAAATGTCTCCTGGCATTGTTCTGTCTCCCAAAACTTTGTGTTCTTCAACAAATCGGTTAATGGTGCCACTACACTGCTGAAGTTTGGAACAAACTTCCAATAGAATCCACTGAGTCCTAAGAATCAAAGTACCTCTTCCTTCAAGGTTGGTTGTGGAAATTGCTAGATGGCCTTCATCTTTGCATTCCATGGGGTCAACCTTCCATGACCAATGTTATGTCTCAAGAACGTCACCTCTATTTTCACAAACTCAGTTTTATTTAAGTTTATCACCAGTTTTGCTTCTCGAAGTCATTAAAAGAGCTCTGCCAACTGTACCACGTGATCTTTCCAGGACTTACTAATGATCACTACATCGTCCAAATATACTGAGCAGTTTGTTAACCCAGCCACAACTCTGTTCATGAGTCTTTGGAATGTGGCGGGTGCGTTCTTCATTCCAAAACGCATCATGTTAAACTGATACAGCCCATTCGGGGTTACAAATGCAGGAATTTCTTTTGCCGACTCTGATGAAGGTACCTGCCCATTAAGTCCAACTTGTTGATGTATCTGGCTTATCCGACTCTCTCAGTACAGTCCTCCAATTTGGGAATTAGATGTGAGTCCGATTTTGTAACGGCGATGATCTTCTGATAATCCACGCAGAATCATTGAGTCCCATCTGGTTTGGGAACTAAGATGGTCGGCGAACTCCACTCAGTCTGGCTTGGTTCAATGATGTCTTTGTCGAGCAAGGCCTCCACCTCCATCTGGACCTGTCTGGCTTTGAAAGGATTAAGCCGATAGGGGTGTTGTTTTATCGGAGCAGTTTTCCCTACATCTACTTCATGTACAATAGCATTAGTCCTCCCCGTCTGATTCTTATATATGTCCTTATACTGCAGTAACAAATCTTTCAACTACATTCTATGCTCCTGAGACAAGTAGCTTACTAACCTATCCCACTCCTCGAGGACTTCTTCAATGTTTAATCTATTTTGAGGTACCTCAAAATCCACATCATCTGGATTTGATTCCTCACTCTGCAGGGCAGTAACTAACATCTGTTCTGACAGTTCTTTCTCTCTAGTATAATACAGTTTCAACATGTTCACATGACATACCCAATACCTTTTCATTTTTATCTGGCATCTTTACTCGACAGTTTACCTACTCGACTTTTTCTCAATTTGATAGGGACCACTAAACTTGGCTTTGAAGGAATATCCTAACAGTGGTAGCATTACTAACATGTCATCCCCTTGAGAAAATGTCCAAGTCTCAGAGCTTATATCTGCCACCTGCTTCATTCTATACTGCGCCCTCTTTAGGTGCTGTTTCACTCACTCACTTACTCCATTTAATCTCTCCCTCACCTCCAAGATCTCTGACTTTGGTCCTGTCAATTTTTCTTTAATTAATTTCAAAGGGCCTCTCATGTCATGCCCGAATATTAACTCGAAGGGAGTGAACTGAGAAGATTCATTTGCGGCATCTCTAATGGCAAACAATACGAATGGGATACCTTTATCCCAAACATTTGTGTCATACTGACAGTATACTCTCAACATGGTCTTCAAGGTCTGATGCCACCTTTCACCTTGGATTCAGGATGATACGCACTGGATATAAAGTACTGTACGACTAAGTTATCCATAACTGCCTTAAACAGCCGAGCAGTAATGTTTAACCCTTTGTCTGACTGAATCTCTTTGGGTAGCCCATACCATGTGAAGAACGCTACTAACTCCTCTACTACCCTTTTTGCCTTAATACTCCAGAATGGAATCGCCTCCGGAAATCTGGTAGACACATGCATTATGGTTAACAAGTACTGGTTCCCACTTTTAGTTCTCGGGAGGGGACCTGCACAATCAATTACAACCCACATGAAAGGTTCTTCAAATATGGAAATTGGCAACTTATGTGCTGGTTTTATTACCGCCTGTAGCTTACCTACCATTTGGCATGTATGACATGCTCAGCAAAAGTTCACTGCATCCTTGTGCTTTCCAGGCCAATATAATTGTCTTTGTACCTTAGCCTGAGTCTCTCATACCCCTGGGTGACATCCTACAGGTAGTTCATATGCTACCTGTAACACCTCCTGTCTGTATGTTTCCAGCAACACAATCTGGTACACTTCGGCCCATTTGTCCTCTGCACTGACCTGCCGTGGTCTCTATTTCCTACTCAGGATTCTATCTTTCAAATAATAAACCTCCGGAATATTCTCTGCCTCCTTTTCAGAGTATGCACCCACATATATATCTTTTATCATCTTGTCTTGCTCTTACAAGTCCCTTAGCCTTTCAGGACTAAACACTTCTGTCTGACCATCTACCTGTTCAGGTTTTTCCTGCAGGATTATGTCAGAGTGTCCACTAA
Organism: Chiloscyllium plagiosum; assembly: GCF_004010195.1. Classification (NCBI taxonomy): domain Eukaryota; kingdom Metazoa; phylum Chordata; class Chondrichthyes; order Orectolobiformes; family Hemiscylliidae; genus Chiloscyllium; species Chiloscyllium plagiosum. The sequence goes on from NC_057721.1 coordinate 26,571,536, forward strand.
CTGAACCTGAACTCCTTCATCTTTCTCTTTACTTTTCATTTTGTGCTGTGACTTATGATAATGGGATCTGGTTACTACATATTCTGGGAAAATACCAGGTTATTTCTGTTTAACCCCTCAGTTTCTTGGTCTTCCTTGGCCTTCTCCACAACTAGGGGTGTCACTCTCACCTTGAATTCTGCTGAATCATTCCAAAGAACAAACTGAATTCCTGGAACTGACACTCTGCCAAACACTCCCACTGTAACTTCCTCAGTTTTGAGTTTGCATTCCAACCTGATCTTACATAGGGGAATGTTATATTTCTGTCCATCTATCCCACAAATTATCACACACTCAGGTAACAGATCAGAAAGAGTGCATATTTGCTCATCCCTAACTATCAGTAACTGGTTAGATCCTGTATCTCACAAAATTATAATTTCTTGTCCTTCTCCCCCTGTTCTTTCTGAGTAAAGTTTTCCCACAGAGACAAATTATTTGTCGAGATCAGGTACTAACTCCATACCCAACCCCTGCCTTGGCTATGTGCACTACTGCAGCTCTTCGGCTCTTCTTGGGGTCTCCTCTACTACCTTCACTCATGCCACTGGCTTAGCTTCTTTTACCACATCTTTACTCACAGTGCCTTTCTTTAATGACCAGCACTGTGATTTTATGTGTCCCACTTTACTACAGTGGGAAGACCTGAAGCCTTTCATCTCCTTCCCACCTACTGGGCTTCTTTTTTATCCTGTGATAAATTCTTAGCAATGCTCTATACTCTTGCTTTAGTAGTGTAGGATTTCCCCTTCTCCCAACTTCTATCCCTCACAGGATGAAATTCTGGCCAGAAGCTTATCTTATGCACCAACACGCACTCATCTGCTAATTCTGCTGCCCTTCTCACTTCCTGAACTTTCTGTTCCTCCACATGAATTTTACCATCTCTGGAAGTGAGTTTTTCAACTCCTCCATCAGAATAATCTCCTTTAGAGCCTCAAAGGTCCTATCTATTTTCAAAGCACACACCATCGATCAAAATTACCATGTTTAATTCTTTCGAACTCAACATAAGTCTGAACTGGTTCCTTCTTTGTGTTTCTGAATTGCTGTCTATATGCTTCTGGTATGAATTCATAACACTTAAAATAGCCTATTTAACGTCTTCATAATCTCTTGACACCTCATTGGACAGTATGGCAAATATATCACTAGCTCGGCCTTCCAGTTTAGTCTGAGTTAGCATTACCGATAAATCTTCGCATTACTCCATCTGACCTGCCAATTTTTCAAATGAAATAAAGAAGGCTTCAGCATCTTTCTCATCAAAATGTGGCAGAGTTTTGACATATTTATACATATATTTGCAACTTAGTCAGCAAAGTCAAGTTAACAGGATGGAGATTAAAAGAGAATGTAGTGATATATATATCACTACCATCTCTTTTAATCTCCATCCTGTTAACTTGACTTTGCTGACTAAGTTGCAAATTCTCAAGTTCAAATTCTCTTTTTGCTTCACTAAGAACTTTCTCTCTCTTCCATTCTCACTTTCTTCTTTGTCTCTTTGCTCAGCCAAGAACCTTCTCTCTCTTTCTCCCTCTCTTCTCTCTCTCTTTCTTTTCTTATCTCTCTTTCTATTTCTCTCTCCCTCTCTCTCTGTATTTATCTTCGAACTCCATTTTCCTCAATTGTAATTTAAGTTTTTCTCCCTCTCCTGCACTTGTCTGTTTCTCTGACACACCTAAGTAACCCCCTCACAATTTCAGCTTTACTTTTGTCCTTTAAACCCAAATCTAACATATTTGCTAATTCTAAAATTATAGTCTTTTTTTCTTCTAAACTTTCTTGGCAAATTTGAGAATCATCTTCAAATCCCAGGACCTCTTTAGCAATTTTAAGAGCCATTTCTTTCACTTTTAATTTAATCAACCACAAGTCACAAAAAGTAATCAGATTGACTCACCTGAGTTTTATTTGAAGGACTAGGACACTAACCTGCAAGTGTTTAAATCTGCTGGGATTTTTAGTACTCCGAAATCTATTCAAATCTGTCTAAACCAGTTCAAATCCCAGATGAGCCCCCAAACTGATACAACACAAGGTAAGTTCTCCAGCGTAATATAAAACCAGCAACACAGAAAAGATTTATCCCGTGCAGTAATCTGTGAAAATTTGATAGACCAAGAACAAGTTAAAGTAAAAATTAACAACTTTATTTCTTAAAATATAACAGAGAATAATTAACTAACAACAATTTACAACTCCTTCCTCTAACCTATCTTTTACCTTCCCTTCTATAAAACTCCCAATTTCGATTTACAAAACAAAACTTCTTATCTCAAAACCAGGCACCTTTCATTTTCTCTGAATTCTGGAATTCTTTTCTTCTTCTTAAGGATTTCTGATTCACAGCTTACTTATCAATAAAAGTACTTTCAATAGAGCTATTTTTCAGGCAGTCTTTTTTCATGTGCTTAGCTTGGCAGTTCTCCTCCAAACTGTTCAATTTTCCCTGGTCTTACATCCCCAGAGCATCGGATTGTGTCATTAGCTTTTGAGATTGTCAGTATACTAAATTCAAACTGGATTGCAGTTTGGTATTTTTCGGGGTACAATTTAAACTGATTGGCCTAATTCAAATTTGTTTTGTTGCTTCCAGACAACGAGTTAATCCGGTTGTTCGACCATATGTTACATTATATTTCTTTTCAGAACACTTGGTTGTGTCAGGTAGTTCTGTTGCTTTTAATTCTCTTCAAGGTGCAGTACACCCACATCTTCATAACAATAGTGTGATATGTAAAAAAAAAACTTTGCTTTGATAATCACAAGTCTGATATTTTAAATATCAAATATGATTAAAAGACTGTGGAAAAGGATATGGAAGATATAGAATGCAGGGAAATAGATGGTGACACCTTGAAAAATGTCCATATTACAGAGGAGGAAGTGCTGGGTGTCTTGAAATGCATAAAGGTGGATAAATCCCCAGGACCTGATCAGGTATATCCTAGAACTCTGTGGGAAGCCAGAGAAGTGATTCCTGGGCCTCTTACTGAGATATTTGTATCATCAACAGTCACAGGTGAGGTGCTGGAAGCCTGGAGGTTGGCTAACTTGGTGCCACTATTTAAGAAGGGCAGTAAAGACAAGTCAGGGAACTATCGAACAATGAGCCTAACGTCGATGGTGGGCAAGGTGTTGGAGGGAATCCTGAGGGATAGAAGGTACATGTATTTGGAAAGGCAAGGACTGATTAGGGATAGTCAACATGGCTTTGTGCGTGGGAAATCATATCTCACAAACCTGATTGAGTTTTTTGAAGAAGTAACAAAGAGTATTGATGAGGGCAGAGCAGTAGATGTGATCTATATGGAATTCAATAAGGGGTTAGACAAGGTTCCCCATGGGAGACTGGTTATCAAGGTTAGATCTCATGGAATACAGGGAGAACTAGCCATTTGGATGCAGAACTGGCTCAAAGGTAGAAGACAAAGAATGGTGGTGGAGGGTTGTTTTTCAGACTGGAGGCCTGTGACGAGTGGAGTGCCACAAGGATTGGTGCTTGGTCTTCTACTTTTTGTCAGTTATATAAATGATTTGGATGCGAGCATAAGAAGTATAGTTAGTAAGTTTGCAGATGACACCAAAATTGGAGGTGTGGTGGATAGTGAAGAAGGTAACCTCAGATTACAACAGGATTTTGATCAGATGGGCCAATGGGCTGAGAAGTGGCAGATGGAGTTTAATTCAGATAAATGCAAGGTGCTGTATTTTGGGAAAGCAAATCTTACTTAATGGTAAGGTCCGAGGGAGTGTTGCTGACGAAGAGACCTTGGAGTGCAGGTTCATAGCTCCTTGAAAGTGGCATCTGCAGGTCAATAGGATAGTGAAGAAGGCGTTTGGTATGCTTTCCTTTACTGGTCAGAGTATTGAGTACAGGAGTTGGAAGGTCATGTTGCAGCTATACAGGACGTTGGTTAGGCCACTGTTGGAATATTGCATGCGATTCTGGTCTCCTTCCTATATGAAAGATGTTGCGAAACTTGAAATGGTTCAGAAAAGATTTACAAGGATGTTGCAAGGGTTGGAGGATTTCAGCTATACGGAGAGGCTGAACAGGCTGGGGCTGTCTTCCCTGGAGCGTCGGAGGCTGAGGGGTGACCTTATAGAGGTTTACAAAATTATGAGGGGCATGGATAGGATAAATAGACAAAGTCTTTTCTCTGTGGTTGGGGAGTCCAGAACTAGAGGGCATAGGTTTAGGGTGAGGCTGGTACAATTGCAACATTTAAAGGCATTTAGATGGGTATATGAATAGGAAGGGTTTGGAGGGATATGAGTCGGGTGCTGGCAGGTGGGACTAGATTGTGTTGGGATATCTGGTCGGCATGGACGGGTTGGACCGAAGGGTCTGTTTCCATGCTGTACATCTCTTTGACTCTCTGACATCAAATGAACATGTCCTTGCAGAGAAAATTGAATTAATCTTAACAAAATTATTTTAATATGCACACTAAACAACATGAGACAGTTCCTTATCTTATTTTTAATTTTTCTATTATGGACTAAGACACTGCATTTGCTGTCATTCTACTTGGATGCAGTGAGTTGTCAGCTACCTCACAAGTCCATTACATGTCAGGGTTTGACTCTCATGAGGAAGTATCAAGTTCAATTTGAAACTGCGATGCAAGAGATATTAATCATTGTTCTTTCATTTGTATGCAAAACACTGTTCAAGTGGCCTATATTCAATAATTTACAGGAGAAAGGATTAACAGTCTTGATCTGGAATATCACCAGATTAGTGCTTAAATTATTCTGAGAGAAGTTTTCACCAGTCATAAGTCTAGATTGAGGAAGGAACCTGTTTTTAGAAGATTTATTACATAGATTAATTTTAAAAAAATACACATTCATGTACAAATGATGCACATTTCTTGTTTCATAAAGAAAAAGCCTTCAGTTGGCTCAATTACCATCACTGCATGAATACTGAATTACCTTAGCTTGTCTACCAACCAAGCACGTACCACATTAAGCTGTCAGCATTATCAAAGAATAACTTTCAATTTGTAGTTCAGAATATATCTAATCTATGGAGGAAATTCAACTTTTTATGGATTCAAGTTAAAAGAAAACTACGCTTGCTGCAGGATTCCTGGCTCCTGCTTAATCCTGCTTAACTCTGCAGATCACTGGGGATGAAATTGTTCTTTGTGCTGCCCGAAGGCATGAAACTGTGAAAGACAAAAAAAAATTGTTCTGCTGTCGCACAGAACAAATTCTTTCCATGATGTCATGTATCTGGAGTCACAGCTTGTGATGTTTCCCACCTGGAGTGCTGGACCAGTCTTAGAATTCCTTGAGCTTTGGCAAATTTCAATTAATTCTCCCTTACTGAAAATTTTCATCGCTGTTTGAGGTAAAACCAAGTTTTTCAAAATATTTTCAGCTTAGTTGTTGAAGAATGGTTTGTTACAAAAATCTTGTCAAATTTTCATCTTAGAATTGTCATCATTTAATGTTTATTGTATCACTACCCCAACTCCGCCTCCCCCACCCCACTGCACCCCATCCCAAGGTGTCAGTCTAGGACTAGAGTCACACCCATATAGAATTTTGTATTTCACCAAATTTTACTTTCTCGTTTCAATTCTGACACTTTTCAGAACTCAGAAACACATGTTGAAAATGACTACAAAGTGAATTCTGAAACGATAATTCAAAAATAAAGAAAAATAGTCAATGTGCATCTGAAAAGGCTTCCATTTCCTTCTCATTTTTTGAACATTGAAAGCACTATCAACTGTGCATTTTGAAAATTTCTGGCTTTTAACTAGAGTAGACAGCACTATACACAACTAACCAGAAGTAGATCCTGTTTGATTTCCAAGAGTCAAAAGAGAATGCTTAAGCTCATGATGCTAAGCAACAGCCCTACATAATGAATGGTTGCTCTGTTTCTATGTTGCCTTCTACATTGCAGTGGAAATCTCAGCTATGTAACATAGATAAGGCTGGGGGGGGAGAAAAAGATGGATTTAGAAGACCAAAACATGTTTATTGCCCTTACTGACAGAAAATGACACCAATTTAGCTGATTTGGTATTAGAAGTCAAGTTATGTAAATACTGTACTGACCATTTTTTTCATTGTTACATTTGTTGGTCAAAAAGAGTGAACAGACTTAATTTGATGTGATACAGTAAAAGGAATTGCAAAGCAAAATAACATGGAGACTTAAAGATCGATCCAACTAAACAAAACCATAAACTAATAAAGAAAATGGAAATGCTGTGGGTAAATGTTGTGCAGTACAGTTTTAATTGTTTGTGCCAGTAAGACAAGAATCTTGTTCTCTTTTGTAGCTCTGAGGGCCTTTTGGGATTATAGAATCAATACAGCAATCTTGCTTGAAGTGCCCGTAAGGAAATTAAATGTTAGAAGTGGAATTGTCACTGGCTTGTGCCGGCTATAGGTGGCACCTGTCTGAGAGTGCTATTCAGGCATATTATTGAAACAATGCAGCTGTGTTTTATACTGATCCGTGGGATAAATCAATGCTGTCAGTGAGCACAGAATGCAGCAGCAGGTAATGGTGATACAGTGGTTATAAGATTCATGTTAAAAGTGTTAAGACCCAGACAGAGTGCACTCAAACTGAAAAAAAAAATCAATTTCAGCTGCTGATACCATCAAGAGTGATAGAAGAGAAGGCACAAGGCTGTTTTCTTCTATTTCACAAATAATAGAGCGAAGATGTGATGTTTATTAATTAAACGCAAGGAGTGTAATCTCTTTACATCCATTAAAACACAATGGTTTATTACCATTATGCTTTCAATTATTTTATTAAAACCACCAGCAGTTCTCATGTAATGTAAGGGATTTTATTTCATTTTTTGAATGATATTTCATCAAGAAGTGCCAGTATGACATGCAGGAGTAAAACATGCATCTGCAAGAATACACAGGAGTGTAATTATAAATTCAAGTTCTTCTGCACTACCATGAGATAAATAATAAATCTTGACTAGGTTATTAATTAGATGGAGGAGAAGATAACTGTTAATAGTTAACAACATTTCAAAATTCATCCATTTGCACCATTTTGGAAAAGGAAAACAATGCAAAGTATGAGCAAGGTAACCTATCCTATGGTTTTATTCTTCCATTAAAAAGTTTTGAACTCTTTCTACATCCGAGTGTACACCCTATTCCTCCTCATATTCAATATGCCCCCCTCCATACTCCCTTACATTCACACTATATCCCCAGGTGACCTATGCATTCTTCCATTATCAGAAGTTGATTCAGAAGGCTAAAATAGAGTATGGAAGTGAACTTGCAAGACACATAAAAGTAGACGTTAAGATCTTTAATACTTAATTTTTAAAAAAGATGCGTGAAGACAGATGCAAGCCACTTACAATCTGAAATAGAAGAATTGATGATCGAGAACAACAAAATGGCGGTGCAATTAAACAAGCATTTTAGTTCTACCTTCACAGCTGATGATACAAAAAACCTCCCAAAAGTACAAAGGAAGGAAGGGACTTTTGGAAATAAGAACATTAAGTAAACCAGTATCAGAAAAACTAACGTTTTGGAGAAAGTAATGGAATTGAAAGATGATAAACCTTAAGACCTGATAACAGATATCCCAGGGTAATGTCGGTTCTGACCAACAAAACAATGGATGCAAAATTGTTTCCCAATGACACCCAAGTCATTTTGATCAGAAAACCAGTGGTATGTTTTTGAGGGTCTTGTATTAAAAGTATCTGGATCTCTGCTCTGTTGTAGTCCTGCCTGTGCTGAGCTTTGCTGAAGCACTGCAGCAAGCCAACACACCACCCTGTTCCCTGGCAAGTATCTCTGTCTCAGGCTTGCAGCAGTGCTCCAGCGAAGCTCAGCCTAAGCTGCAAGAAAAGTACCTCATTTTCTGCTCAGGGACCCTGTAGCCCTCCAGACTCAATATCAAGTTCAATAACTTTAAAACTTGAACTCTCCTATGTCCTAGCCCCAAATCCCATATACCAGGGCATGTGATCACATAGTCTGCTATTACGCACAACCCATTGTTAGCCACTAACAGTCTCTATTAACAGCTATTCATCCTCCAAGCCAGGTTGTAACACACTCCTTTGTCTGACCAACTGTTATTTTCTTTTTCTTTGGGCTCTAACCCCACCTATTGTTTATTCCTTATCACCTCCCCCAACCTTGTCTTCTGCATAAAAACAGGCATTTTCTAGCTACCATCAGTTCTGAGAGAGGGTTACTGGAACTGAAATGTTAACTCTGATTTCTCTTCACAGATGCTGTCAGACTGCTGAGCTTTTCCAGCAATTTGTGTTTCTGTTTCACATTGCAATGTCTTATTGAGTTGGATGTACATGTATTTGGATAGGCAAGGACTGATTAGGAATAGTCAATATGGCATTGTGTATTTGAAATCATGTCTCATGAACTTGATTGAGTTTGTTGAAAAAGTAACAAAGAGGATTGATGAGTGGTGGACATGATCTACATGGACTTGAGTAAGGCGTATGACAAGGTTCCTCATGATAGATTGATTAGCAAGGTTAGATCACATGGAATACAGGGAGAACTAGCCATTCCGATACAGAACTGGCTCAAAGGTAGACAGAGGGTGGTGTTAGAGGGTTGTTTTTCAGACTATAGGTCTGTGACCAGCAGATTGGCACAACGATCGGTGCTGGGGTCACTGCTTTTCGTCATTTATATAAACGATTTGGACATGAACATAGCAGGCATAGTTAGTAAGATTGCAGCTGGCCAGCAAAATTGGAGGTGTAGTGGACACCGAAGAAGGTTACCTGAGAGTACAACGAGATCTTGATCAGATGGGCTAATGGGCTGAGGAGTGGCAGATGGAGTTTAATTGCGATAAATGTGCTGCATTTTGAAAAAAAAAACAAATCAGGACAGGACTTATACACTTATTGGTTCTTGATCAGATGGGCTAATGGGCTGAGGAGTGGCAGATGGAGTTTAATTGCGATAAATGTGCTGCATTTTGAAAAAAAAACAAATCAGGACAGGACTTATACACTTATTGGTAAGGTCCTGGGGAGTGTTGTTCAACAGGGAGACAATGGAGCACAAGTTCATAGTTTCTTGAAAGTGCAGTCTCAGGTAGATAGGATAATGAAGGTGGTGTTTAGTATGCTTCCCTTTTTTTGATCAGAGTATTAAGTACAGGAGTTAGGAGGTCATGTTGTGGCTGGACAGGGCATTAGTTAGGCCACTTTTGGAATATTGTGCAATTCTTGTTTCCCTGCTATAGGAAGGATGTTATCAAACTTGAAATGGTTCAGAAAAGATTTACAAGGATGTTGCCAGTGTTGGAGGATTTGGGCTATAGGGAGAGGCTGAATAGGCTGGGGCTGTTTTCCCTGGAGCATAACACTACTATTCTAGGACAAGCCAAACAGAGAACAGCCAGGGAATTCCTAGAGGCATGGCACTCATCCACAGATTCAATCAATAAGCACACGGAGGAAAGATCACAGAAGCGCTTCACAGGAGGCTCCCAAGCACTGAGGATGTCACCTAGACAGGGGACAAAACGTCTGCAACACAAATTCCCAGCTCGGCGAACAGAACCACAACAACGAGCACCCGAGCTACAAATCTTCTCACAAACTTTGAGGATATATGATCGGCATGGATGGGTTGGACCAAAGGGTCTGTTTCCATGCTTTCCATCTCTATGGCTCTATGTCCATGCTGATCCTAATTTATCACTCTGTTCCGGAATAGTGACTGAAAGCACAACTTCCTGGGGACTGTCATCAGTGGAATTACCTCTATGTGAATAATTTAAATTTCTGCTTTCACCTCATCTATTTGAAGGTGTGGTATCTATTTTGGAATGAAAAGACAAATTGATGTTGCATTTGATTGCAATGTAATGAGATACTAATTTTCCAGTTCACCCAGTCCTGAACATAATTGAGAAGATTCTTCTTTAAATTCTGTATTGCTTTCCTCATCAATAACTTTAGCTCACTGCTGGATCAACTGCAATCTTAAGCATACATTCCTGCTAAGAAGTAAAAATATTTATTTTGTAAAATGTAACATAATTAGTTACTTCTCTGTCTTTCCAATTTTTAATTTTACCACGATGTGATCTTTGATTGTTCAAGTTATTCCTCCTGGGATTTGCAGTTTGACTCAAGAAGAATTCAACATCCATTTCAATCATACAAACTTGTCAGAAAGTACACCTAAACCAGCTCCAGTCATGAGGCCCATAGTAGCATACCACTCGACATCAAGATTTACTCATCAGTAGTTACTGTCATTTGCAGTGTGCTTTCATTTACCTGTGGACTTACAATGACAGAATTTGTTCAAATGACAGCATTTACCACAATTGTGGCATTCAGCTCCACTTACTGGGCAATCACAACACTAACGCACGTCGCTCCCACCGTATCTGAAGCATTACCAGATGATGGTTTGCAAGCTTTACCATTTTTCTTGGGCTTTTGCTTCAGTGTGTTCTCTACTTTATATATTGCAAATCTTGCTTATTCCACAGATTCTCCACAACTTTTTGTTTCCAGACCTTTGACTACCTTGTGAACTGGACTGTCTTCATCTACATTAAATCCTCCTTTACTTGCAATAGGTTTCTCACTGCCTCATCTATCACCTCAATGATGATATGGTCCTCAATTTGATAACCATAACCACATCTGCCTGTTCACCTAGAAAGGTTCCTAGAAGGCGAAATCCGTAGATATTCCTGGGCTCTGCATTCAATGATCATGTTTTTATGGATACTGAAACGTGAACCAAGGGTTGTCAGGGCTTTGTTGAACGACATGCTTTCATCCACTTCTTGTCTGGGCCACACATTGTCTGTGACAGTACTAGATTAGATTTTAGATTTTAGATTAGATTACATGACAGTGTGGAAACAGGCCCTTCGGCCCAACAAGTCCACACCGACCCGCCGAAGCGCAACCCACCCATACCCCTACATTTACCCCTTACCTAACACTACGGGCAATTTAGCATGGCCAATTCACCTAACCTGTGGGAGGAAACCGGAGCACCCGGAGGAAACCCACGCAGACACGGGGAGAATGTGCAAACTCCACACAGTCAGTCGCCTGAGGCGGGAATTGAACCCGGGTCTCTAGCGCTGTGAAGCAGCAGTGCTAACCACTGTGCCACCATGCCGCCCACAACTGCTGCCGCCCACTGATTGCTTAGTGCAGTAAACTCACCTGATTTGACTGGCTCTTTGAAACTTTTCGAACCTTTTATTCAGCTGTTCCATCCCAGGAACAATGTTTTCTCCAGGCATCCCACATGTTGGCCTGTTGCAATCTTCTATACTTGAAAACAGCTCTTGAAGGGGTGATGACAATATCTTGGTGTTATGGAGCCCCAGAATGATCCCTGTTTGAAGTTCTGCTGCTATTTTGACCATCTGACGCTATCCCCCAGCTTGAATCTGGTACAGTTTGCAGTTAAAGATTTTGTTTCTTTTTGATGTGCCATCGCAGTATTTCTGCAGGTTGCTGTCTTTTTAACCCTTCCTTTGTATTTGCTGCTTCTTGTGTTCTTCTTTGCTATCCCCAACTTCTATATATCACCATGATGCCACAACCATGTTTCACCTTCTGATCAGGATGATGTGGGTTGATTTTGTTTTAAATGACTGTTCTGGAGTATGTTTTCAGTCCACCAATAGCTCTGTATTTAATCTCTTTTATTCATCTCTCTCCAACTCTCTTTCTTGTCTTGTCATCCTACATCATTGTCTCTTTGACTCATGCTGTTAGCCCATTACTTTATGCTAGCTTTGTTTGATTGACAGCTACATGAGTTTTCATTAAGTTATTCTATTTTTGATATTTTTTCAATGCCTATTGATGTAAACAAGTTCAACAAATGTTGAGGAATGAAAGTTTGATGTATTGATATTATAATTAGCTGCAGTTGATTGACACTTTTGAGGTCGAGCAATTTTCTTTTCAAAGCTCCTTTGCTTTTGCACCATTATATTATTTTTTAAAAATGCATTCATGGGACATGGGTGCAACTTACTTGGCCACCATTTATTACTCATCCTCAAATGTTGTGGACCCTGACTACTTCAGTATCCAAGGAACTACAAAGAGTGCTGAATATTGCACAATCAGCAAATATGGTGAGGACTGCAGATACTGGAGATTAGAGTCGAGAGTGTGGTGCTGGAAAAATACAGCAGGTCAGGCAGCATCCAAGGAGCAGGAAAATCGACGTTTCAGGCAAAAGCCCTTCATCAGGATGGGCTTTTGCCTAAAACATAGATTTTCCTGCTCCTTGGATGCTGCCTGACCTGCTGTGCTTTTCCAGCAATCACCAAATATCCCTGTTTCTGACTTTAAGATGGAGGAAAGTTCATTGATGCAGCAGCTGAAGATGGCGCAGCCTAGAACACTGACCCATGGAACTGCTGTGGAGGTGTGCTGAGGTGGAAATGTTTGAACGCACCAATAAATACAACCATCTTCCTTTGCATTAAGTATCACTCAAACTCCACCATGCACCCCCAACCTAATTCCCACTGATTCTAGTTTGGCTAGGGCTCCTTAATGCCACACTCACTCAATGGCATCTTAATGTCAAGGGCAGTCACTCTCAACCCCACAGCTCCTTTGTCCATGTTTAAAACAAAGCTGCAATTTGATCAGGAGCTGAATGGTTCTGGCAAAACCCAAACTAAGCAACAGTGAACAAGTCATCCACGAGCAGTTGGGGTTTGATAGCAGCATAGATAACTCTTCCATTGCTTTGCTAATAACCAAGAATCAACTAACGAGGCTGTAATTGGCTGCACTGCATTTGTCCTGCTCTTTGTGCACAGGACATACTAGAGCCATTTTTCACATGATCTGCTCTATGTCAGTGTTGCAGCTGTACTGAACAATTTGGCTAGGAGTGTGGCTAGTTGTGAAGCACAAGTCTTCAGGGTTAATGCTGGAATGGTGTCAGTCATGTTTGCAGTATCCAGGGTCTCCAGTCACTTCCTGTTTTTGCCAAGAATGAAGCAAACTGCAATTCTGGGAACCTGAGAAGGAAGCCAAGAATCATCAGCCACTGGCACTTCTAGCTGAAAATGAATGCAAAGCTTCATGTGGACTGATGTCTGGACTCCCCATATTTGTGCAGCCTCCTCCTTCTGTTAGTTGCTTAATTGTCTTCCATCATGCACAGCAGGATATGGCTGTACTGCAGAGCCTGCAACTGGATATGGAATCACTTCACCCTGCATACTACACACTGATTTGGTGTTGAGCTGGTATGTTTCCCCACTGTAGCTTCACCAGAGTGACAACTCATTTTTAGGTAGGCTCAATGCTGCTCCTGCCATGTCTCCCTACACACTTCATTGAATCGGGATTAATCCCCTCGCTGATGATCGTGGTTGGATGGACGAAATGTCGGGTTGTCAGGTTATGGATTGTGTTTGAGTACAATTCTAATGTTGCTGCTAATGGCCCACAGATCCTCTTTGATGCCCAACTTTGAGTTTCTTGATTCATTTCAAGCCATTTGGCACAGTGGTGGTGCCATACAACACAATGGATGATATCCTACATTTGAAGATGAGGCTTTGTCCCCTCAATGACAAGCCCATTTTTACTCCTACCAACACCGTTGTGGGACAGATACATTTGCAACATGTTGATTGGTAAGGATGAGGTATTTCCTTCTTCTCGATTCACTCACCACCTGCTGAGACTCAGTGTAGCAGCTACGTCCCCGAGGACCTAGCCAGCATGGCCAGTTATGCTAGTGAGTCAATTGTGGAGATGGACATTTAAGTCCCTCACCCAGAATACATTCTGTGCCCTTGCTTCCACCAAATGGTGATTATTGTGAAGGAGTACTGATTCATCAAACAGGGGAGGTGGTACCTGGTAACCACCTGGTAACCACTAAGAACTTTCCTTTGTCATTATTGAGAAGTCTCAGGACAATTTCATCCCTACTGTATACCATTGTGCCAACACCTCTACTGGCTGGTCAGGGCATACACAAGAATGTTGATGGTGGTGTCTAAAACATTGTCTCGAGAAACTGAAAACATGTGGCAAACATTCCAAGAGATGTTTCCTAAGTTCTGTAAACAGTGTATGTGAGGAGTATGAGGATGGAAGACGCATTGGCCATGGAAGGGGGATATGGGTATTGGAGGGAATATGGAAAGATTATGGTGGTGGAAAAGGCATATGTGTAACAGAGGATGTTTGGAATGCGCATTTGGGATAGAGGTGTCATGGGATTATTGGAAGGATAATGAAAGGCGAAGAAAGGTGAATGCAACATGATGAGAATATTAATGGCTGTGAGGAATGGGTCAGAGATAAGGGCTGGGGGTCAAAGAACCATATATAGGATTACATGACATATTCAACCTAATCTCATTGAGACAAAAATACTGTGGGAATGCAATAACTTTACAAAGTTGGGGACATAGGAAATGACATCATAACAGTGTCAATCACTGACGTGGAAATCCAACCTCGCAAATCTTAGGAAATGACTTCTAATACACCAGCAATAAATTTGTCTTAATTATTATTTCTACATGAATCATAGGACCCCTACAGTGTGGAGGGAGGCCATTCGGCCCATCAAAATTATGTTCTAGGAGTCCAGACTGACCTGCTGAAGAGCATCTCACCCAGACTCACCCTACCCCTGTAACCCCACATTTCCGATGGCCAATCCACATAACCTACACATCTTTGGACTGTGGGAGGAAGCCCATGCAGACATGAAGAGAATGTGCAAACTCCACATAAACAGTCACTCATGACCGGATCCAAACCTGGGTGCCTGGAGCTGTTAGGCAGCAGTGCTAACCACTGAGCCAATACGCGTCCCCTTGTGAGTCACAATACCGCTACAATATTAGACAATATTGTAGAGTATTTGACCATAGAGGACAGCACAGCCAAATCTATTTTATTCTCACCCTTTAACCAAAATGGCATCCTTTGTACAAAGAAATAAAAAGCCATCCGTGCAAACAAATAATAATTTATATCAAACACGTGCTTCTTATATGTTAAGCAGATATTGTTTATGTCAGCTAAAATTGAATAATATTCAAAAGTACAATGAATCCAATAAAGATTACTAATTAAGAAAAATGCTTATCCTAAGTAATACTTGCTGCATCTGAAGAAAATAAACATGGCCAGGGTGAAGTACACAAGGCCATTCAACTTTCATATACAGATAAAAATAGGCTTACAGTTCTTTCTTGAATGTAGATGTCAACTTTAGATTGCTTAACCATGCTTAACCACTATCTTCAGATGTCACATCCCCCCATTACACCATTAAAATCACACACTGGTAAATGTACCACATCCCCATTGCTTCCCTCCAAATAATCAAAGATCATACTTCGTACTGATAGTGTATAAGAATGAAGCTAACCTAAGAACATCACAAATGGGAATATAAATATTCCAGTCAACACCTAAATCCACTCATGGTCAATCTTCTACCTCTCTCAATTTTCTGACACTATCTTTCAGTGTTTTTAGTATGTAGAAATCTCTCAATCTCTGTTTTGAACATAAACACACACACAATCATTGAGCCTCCACAGCCCTTTGGAGCAGAGAATTCCAAAAGAATAACCATCCTCACTGAAGAAATTCCTCATCCACTAAGTCTGAAATGTTGTGTCTTTAATCTGACACAATGGTCCCTCATCCTAGATGTCCAGCCAAGAGAAATATCTTTCCTGCATCTACCCTGTTGATTCCTCACAGAACTTGATGCATTTCGAGGACATTACCTTCTGAACTCTAGAAAAGAACAATTCTGTTTATTTAATCTTTCCTCACAGGTCAATTAGTCCATCATAGGAAGTAACTTGGTGAACCTTCATTGCATTTCTTCTCCAACTAGTACATCTTTCTTTAGACAGAATACTTCAAGTGTGTTTTTAGTAAAGCTCTATATATTTGCTCTGAGACATCTTTACTCCTACACTCAAATCGCCTTGCACTAAGACCAACATACAATTTTCCTTTTTAATTGTTCTTTTGTTTATTAATACAATAAGACACATAAGAAATAGCAAAAGGAGTCAGCCATTCGACCCCCTCAAGCCTGCCCCACCATTCTATAGGAATCATGGCTGATCTGATATTCTTACCATTTCCCCTGAATGCTTGATTCTCCTACTGGTCAAGAATATATCTATCCCAGCCTTAGACGTACACAAGGACTCTGTCCCCATAGCTCTCTGTGGCAAGGAGTTCCCAAATATTCTCCACCCACTTGACAAAAGAAATACCTTCTCTTTTCAAACTCTCCCATGCATTTATCCTATCAAACCTGTTTGGAATCCTATTTGGTTCAATGCAATCACCTCTCAGTCTTCTAAACTCAAGTGAATAGAATCTTAAGTTGATTAGTCTTTGCTCATAATTCAACTCCTCCATACCGGGGATGATCCTTGTTAACCTTCTCTGAACTGATTCCAATGAAATGATATCATTCCTTAAATAACAAGACCGAATCTGCTCACAGTATTGCAGATGCAGTCTCACCAGCACTTGTACAGTTGCACTAACACTTCCATACTCTTAAACTCCAACCACTTTGAAATAAAGGCCAGCCTTCTTTCTTGTTTCATGCACATCTAGCCCCCCTCCCCCCCAACCTATTGTGTTGCAAAATTCTGCAGTTTCTTTCAATGTAAATAATGTTCTTCTCTTTCTTTCCCCCTTCCAAAATAAATGGCTTCGCATTTTCCCATATTGTACTTCATTTGCCAACTTTTTTTGCCCACTTGCTTAATCTATCAATATCTCTCTGTAAACCTGATTTGGAGATGCCGGTGTTGGACTGGGGTGTACAAAGTTAAAAAACAGAGAACACCAGGTTATAGTCCAACAGGTTTAATTGGAAGCACACTAGCTTTTGGAGCGCCGCTCCTTCATCAGGTGATAGTGATAAACTACTTGTGTCCTTCTCACAACCTGCTTTTCCACCCACTTTTATGTCATCTGTAAATTTGGCTACAGAACATACACTTCCTTCTTCCAGGTCATTAATATGTATTGTAATCTATTGTAGTCCCACTGCTGATCCCAGTGGAAGCCCACTGGTCACAGGTCACCAAACTGTAAAAGAACCTCATCCCGCAATCACTGTTTCCTGACCATGAGCCATTTTCTATCCGTGCTAATAGTCTACCTCCAACACACTGAAGGCTCTTATCTTATGACTTAATCTTTCATTAAATATCTTGCTGAATGTCTTCTGGAAGTCCAGATGCAGCACACCTCCTGGTTCCCCTTTATTCACACTGGTTGACATTTCCTTGAAAATCTTTAGTAAATCAGTCAGGTATGATTTGCACAGGCCTACAAGCCTCAATTCCAAATCTCACAGCGAATAAGAACTACCAACTCTTCAATCACAACAAACTCATCACCCAAACAAATTGCATCATTCAATGACAGACATTTCTGTCTTGTTGGTCAAATGGGACAGACCTGGAAGCAGGAAGCAGGTCAGCTGTTAGCCCTATCTCAATGGAAGAAACAAGAAACCACACTTTTAGAGCTTGACCATGTGGCCAGCAGCTGTGCTGACACCCAAAGGTGTTGGCATCTTCACGGTGAAATCAAATTCTCTCATCCTGATTCTACCTCATCAAACATTCTCTTTCAAGTTGAAACCACTTGTCAAAGTAATTATGCACATTTTGGTTTCTTCCCTTCCCCTCACTGCAACTCTACCAATGCCTTTCACCTCCCAAAAAGTAAGGAACTGCATTTGACTAGGCAGTCATTAAAACAGAATATTCTTTCTGGTCACGTGTAGTCAAACAAGTGCAGTGAAAGGCTTATAATGTCTGCAGAAAGCGTGAATCAAAACCTCAAGTTCAGTTGTTACTGTCATGACTACAGGTACCAGCGCTCAAAGGTTGCGCAGGGATAACATTTCAGAGGGCTTGCAGGATCTCACAGTAATAAAGCAACACTTCCCTCCAGCACTCGATTAGGAATGCTGAGACACTGTCCTGGTGGAATTGGAGTTCCAATGCATTTGAACATGGACTGCTTCAGTATCCGAGGAGTTGTGGATGGTGCTGAACATTGTGCAATCATCAGTGAAAATCCCCACTTCTGACCTTATGATGGAGGGAAGGTTGTTGATGAAGCAGCTGAAGATCATTGGGCCGAGGACACTACCCTGAGGAACTCCTGCAGAGATATCCTGAATCTGAAATGACAGAACCTTAACAACCATAACCATCTTCCTATGTGCCAAGTATGACTCCAACCAATGGAGAGTTTGCCATGGATATTCACTGCTTTGCTAGGGCTCACTGATGTGACACTTGGTCAAAAGCAGCCTTGATCTCAAGTGTTATCACTTGCACCTCACCTCTGGAATTCAGCTCTTTTGTCCATGTTTAAACCAAGGCTGTAACAAAGTCAGGAGCTGAGTGGCCCTGGTGAAACCCAAACTGGATGTCATTGAGCAGGTCATTGCTGAGCAGGTGCTGCTTGATAGCCCTGTTGATGACATCTTCCATCACTTTACTGATGATTGAGAGTAGCCTGGTGCGGTGGTAATTGGATGGGTTGGATTTCTCCTGCTTTTTATGTATAGGTCATACCTGGACAATTTTCCACATTGTCAGGTAGATGCCCCTGCTGTAACTGTACTAGAATACTGAGCTGGAAGGTTTGTTTTCAGATATTTTGTCACTAATTAACATTATCAATGAACCACTGGTGGTATGGCTCGCTTTCTATTTCTGTGTTTAGGTTTCCTTGGGATGGGGATGTCATTTCCTGTGGTGACATCATTTTCTGTGATATCATTTCCCGTTCTTTTCCTAGGGGGTTGTAAATGGGATCCAGGTCAATGTATTTGTTGATCGAGTTCCAACTGGAATGCCATGCTTCTATGAATTCTCATGTGTGTCTCTGTTTGGCTTGTCCGAGGATGGACGTGTTGTCCCAGTCAAAGTGGTGTCCTTCCTCATCATATGTAAGGATACTAGTGAGAGTGGGTCATGTCTTTTTGTGGCTGGTTGATGTTCATGTATCCTGGTGGCTAGTTTTCTGCCTGTTTGTCCAATGTAGTGTTTGTTACAGTGCTTGCACAGTATTTTGTAAATGATATTAGTTTTGCTTGTTGTCTGTATAGGGTCTTTCAAATCATTAGCTGCTGTTTTAATGTGTTGGTAGGTTTGTAGGCTACCATGATGCCAAGAGGTCTGAGTATTCTGGCAGTCATTTCTGAGATATCTTTGATGTAGGGGAGAATGGCCAGGGTTTCTGGACGTGTTTGTCTGCTCGTTTGGGTTTGTTGCTGAGAAATCGGTGGTACCCATTCGTTTTGGATACACCAGAAAGGTGATTTTCCTCTGCTCTGCGTAGTTCCTCTGTACTGCAGTGTATGTTGGCTTGTTGAAATAATGTTCTGACGCAGCTTCATTTGTGGGTGTTGGGATGATTGCTTCTGTAGTTCAATATTTGGTCCGTATGTGTTGTTTTCCTATAGACGCTGGTTTGAAGTTCCCCATTGGCTGATTGCTCTACTGCAACATCTAGGAAAGGCAGTTTGTTGTTGTTTTCATCTTCTTTAGTGAACTTTATGCTAGTAAGGGTATCATTGATGGTGTTGAAAGTTTCTTCTAATTTGTTTTGTTTAGTGATGACAAAGGTATCATCCATGTAGCAGACCCAAAGTTTGGGTTGGATGGGTGGCCAAGCTGTTTGTTCGAGTCATTGCATTACTGCCTCTGCTAAAAGCCTTGATATTGGAGATTCAATGGGTGTTCTATTGGTTTGTCTGTAAGTTTTGTTGTTGAAGGTGAAGTGAGTGTAAGGCATTAGTCCACTAGATTGACGATATTGTAATTGCTGATGAAGTTGGTGGTGTTTGTTGTATGTGTCTTTGATTCTTCTAATAGTGTCGTCAGTGTTTCCTTGGCCAGTTTGATGTGAACAGGGCTGTTACGTCAAAGGAGACCATTATTTCATCCTCTTCTATCTTGGTGTCTTTGATGGTCTTCTGGAATTCTTGGGTGGAGTGGGTGGAGTGGCGTGAGCCTTCTACTAAATGTTTTAGCCTTTGGTGTAGCTCCTTGGCCAATCTGTAAATTGGTGTTCCAGGTAGTGAGACTATGGGTCTGAGGGGGGGCTCCTGGTTTAGTGAATTTTTGGTAATATGCAGAGGCATGGTATGTTGGATCCATCTGGTTTCATTATTTGGAAGTCTCATTTATTTCTCCAGATTTCTGAGGTGTTTTGAGTAGGGCTGTGATTCGGTTCTCTAGTTGTGGGGTCGGGTCTATCACCACTTGTTGGTAACTGTTGATATCTGCAAGTAGTACGTTCACTTTCTCAATGCAGTCTCTTTGATTTAAAATGACTGTCAAGCATCCTTTGTCTGCAGGTAGGATAACAACATTATTTTCTTTTTTAAGTTTTTCTCGTGTTTTCCTTTCTTGCATGTTGAGTGTGTTTCCTTCCTTTTTCCTGCTTAATGTTCGTGTGACAGTCTGTCTGATGGTTTGCTGGGTTTCTCCTGTGAGTTGGTCGTCTTTCAGTGTTATTTCTAATGCTGCTAAAAAATCTTCCTTTTCCACATTCTGGAGGTTGTAATTTAATCCTCTTACTAAGACATTTTTTTTTCAGTGTTGGCCAGATAAGTTTTTTTATGCATCCTTCTGTGTTGTCTGTGTTGTTATTTTGTGTAAGTTTGTCTAGTTCTTTTTCTGCAGGTCTAGTTATTTCATTTTCTGTATTTGTTGCTGTTTAATGTCTATGGCTTCTTGTACTATTTATGTCCATTCATGGTCTGTTGCATTAGTGAATATAGAGTAAAGGCAACCTAAACACATAAATTGAAAATGGGCCATACCACCAGTGCTTCATCCGGAGGCTCACTGATGATGTTACCTAGTATCGTGATGAAATGTCTGAAAATGAACCTTCCAGCTCAGCGAGCAAACCTACATCCAGAACCTCAACCTGAACGACTCACTGTACTAGAACAGCTTGACTCAGGGAACAGAAAGTTCTGGAGCACAAGTCTTCAGTGCTACTGCTGGAATATTGTCAGGGCCCATACCCTTTGCAGTATCCAGTGCCTCCAACTATTTATCTCATGTGGACTGAATCAAATTGGCTGAAGATTGGAATCGGTAATGCTGGGGACCACAGGAGGAGACTGAGATGGATCACCCACTCAGCACTTCTGGTTGAAGATTGCTGTGAGTATATCAGCCTTATTTTATGTATTGTTGTGTTGGACTTTTCCATCATTGAGGAAGGGGATATTTGTGGAGCCTCCTCTCCAGTGAGTGGTTAATTGTTCACCACCATTCACAGTGGATGTGGCAGGACTAGAGAGGTTAGATCTGATCCATTGTTTATACAATCATTTAGCTCTGACAATTACTTGCTACTTATATTGTTTGGCATCCAAGTAGTCCTGTTTGGCAGTTTCACCATGTTGACATTTCATCTTCAGGTATGCTTGGAGCTGCTCCTGGCATACCCTCCTGCACTCTCCATTGAACAGGGAAGATCCCCTGGCTTGATGGTAATGGATGGATTGGGGGTGGGGGAATACACTGGGCTGTGAGGTTGCAGATTTTGCTGGAGTATAATTCTGCTGCTGTTAATAGCCCTCTGTGCCTCATATATGCCTAGTCTTGAGTTTCTGTTTGAAGTCTGTCCCATTTAGAATGGTAGTAGTGCCATACAAAACGATGGAAGGCAAAGTGACAGCAGAACTTTATCTCCATGAGGATTGTGCAGTGGTTGCTCTTACCGATATTGTCATGGACACTTGCATCTGCAGCTGACAGATTGATAAGGATGTCAAGAATCTTTTTCTGTCTTGTTGTTTCCCTCCCTACTTTCTGCAGACCCAGTCGAGCTGCTATGTCCTTTAGGGCCTAACCAATTCAATCAGTAGTGCTGCTGCTGAGCCACTTTTGCTGTTGGACATTGAAATCCCCCACCCAGAGTACATTTTGTGCCTGTGCCACTCTCAGTGCTTCCTCCAAGTGTTTTCAATGTAGAGAAACACTGATTCATCAGCTGAGGGAGAACAGTACATGGTAATCAGCAGGAGTTTTTCTTGTCCATGTTTAAACTGATGCTGTGAGACTTCATGGGATACAGAGTCAATGTTGAGGACTCCCAGAGCAACTCTCTCCTGACTGTATACCTCCTCTGTTAGGTCCATCCTGACAAATGACAGGACATATCCAGGGATGATGGTGGTGGCGTCTGGGATAATGTCTGTAAATTATGATTCCATGAGTCAGTTTGTTGCTTCACCAGTCTGTGAGACAGGTGTCCCAAATTTGTCACTAGCTCCCTTATGTTAGCAAGGAGACTTTGCAAGGTCGACGGGGCTGTTTCTGCCATTATCTTTTCCAGTGCCCAGGTTGATGCCACATGATCAATTGGTTACATTTCTTTGTTGAGACGTCATTACAATTGATACTACTGAATGGCTTGCTTGGCCATTTTAGTGGTTAGTTCAGTGTCAACCATATTGCTGAGAGTCTGGAGTCACACTTAGGCCAGGCTAGGTGATAATAGAAGATTTCCTTTCCTGAAGGTTTTCCCTGCAATTGGCAATGGTTTCATGATCATCAGTGAATTGTTTCATTCCAGTTATTTAATTTCAAATATTTTTTGTTGAATTCAAATTCCACTATCTGTCACTATTTGAATCCTGAATTCCTGGTTAGCTATGATGGGAAAGGAAGATGTGTAAATATTGTTGACTGAAAAGTTGGGAATTGGTTTACAGATGTCGCAGTCAGGTGAGTCAACCACAAATAAAGAATGTTGACTTCCTCCTACTTAGCTTCTCCTCAGGGACTCAATGTCCAGCAGGAGCTCAGAGCTGTTTCCCAGGACAGAGAGGTATCCAATGGGCAACAGACCATGACAGTTTGTGATATAAGCAGCCAAGGCAACTTCAATCAAATACTTGAATGGTCTGCTCGAATATATTTTCTGTTTAGCTTTCATTAGATGCATGTTGCTAACATGAGGGTTGCACACTCAGGAATATCTTGAGCAATATTGTCAAAGGGTGACACAAATGCAATGACATGGCAGCCTGACACAGAATAAAGGCACTGTGACTAATGCCAGGTAAGGAGCTTTATGGTGCACATCAGCTGCATGTTACATTTCAGAATTGGCATGTGTTGCCCACAAGAAAATGTGCAGGTTGTCAATAGCAACCTGCATTACATTGGAACCTGCATCTTCCTCATCAAGTATGGCACTCATACTGGAAAGGGTGAGTGAAATGTTGTGGGAGATGCTGCAAAAATGAAGGAGATCATTACATCAAGGTTCAAGTCAAAAGTACATACCATAGAGATGGGGAATATCATCCTCCCCATGTTCTGAAATGACAGTTGCTGTCACAGCAGGTAACAGATCTTACTGAAGAGATCCTAAACTGAAGCACAGTTTTCTGACATACTGATTCAATAGCAGAATTGTTTATGAAAATCCTGAGCATGTATGGCCTCCTTTAGCAGGACAATCATGAATAGTTCATTCTCCTTTTTGTCATCTCTGTTCAGTCTCCTTTTTCTGCTTTATACCAAAAAGAGCACAGAATACTGCATCCCTTATCTGAAAGTAAGGGATTTGTCCAGAATCCTTCAAGTCAGAGCAAAATTGAACATTGACCAGAAATGGAATTGGGCCAGGCATATAAGCACTGTGGCTACAAGATAGGTCAGAGACTAGGAATCTTGAAATGAGTAACTCACCTTTTGATTCTACAGAGCCTGTCCACAAGGCACAAGTCAGAGGTGTGATGGTATACTCCTCACTTGCCCGGATGGGTACAGTTCCAACAACACTCAAGAAGCTTGACACCATCCAAGATAAAGCAGCCTGCTTGATTGACACCACATCGACAAGCATCCACTCCCAACACTCAGTGGCAGCAGAATGTACCATCGACAAAATGCACTGCAGACATTCCCCAGTGATCCTTAGTTGGGATTTTCCAAACCCAAAATAGCTTACATCTAGAAGAGCAAGGTGTGCAGAAACTTGGGACACAACCAACTGCAATTTGCCCTCTAAACCACACACCATGCTGACTTGGAAATATATCACTTTTCATTGACTTCTGTTGGGTAAGCTTCACACATCAGGATGGAGAGATCACATCCAGAGTGAGATATAGGCTGAGTTTTGAAGCAATATAATAATACAACTGGTAACCATTATTTTCTTACTTTGATTGAAAAGATTACATTCAGCAGCTTTGGTAAAGGTTAGTAAGTTAGCTGACTCTGCTGATGAAAGGACATTTATCAGTCAATCACCTGAAGTCTTAACTGAGGCCTGGAATGTCATCTAGAATGTGCTCACTAATGGCATTGTGTGTCACACGGCTGAAGTAGTTCAAGGCAGCAGCTAACCATCACTTTTTTAAGGGCAACTAGGGATGATCAGTAATTAGCAGCCCAGCAGGGTATGTCTGCCAGATCCCATGAACAAATAAAAACAACCTCCAGCTTCAGCTGCACCGCCAAGATTTCTAGAAACAACCAATCATTTCCATCATAACCTGGTGTTGTGTGATTTTTAACCTTGTACACCCCAGTCCAACACCGGCATCTCCAAATCATTTCCACAGTAGCAACAAGAAACATTAGAAAT
This sequence comes from Chiloscyllium plagiosum, assembly GCF_004010195.1. NCBI lineage: Eukaryota > Metazoa > Chordata > Chondrichthyes > Orectolobiformes > Hemiscylliidae > Chiloscyllium > Chiloscyllium plagiosum. Next base: position 26,596,282 of record NC_057721.1, read on the forward strand.
CTAGCAGCAACTACTTGATAAGTAATTGATGCTTTTTTTAAAAATAGTGCTGGTGAGGTTACAGTAGGGTTCTTCTTGCTGCTGAATATGTATTCATCTAAGTGTGTTTAAGTAATAGCATTAACTCAAGCAGTGAGCTCCAAAATGTTGGCAACAAATCAGTGATACATGCTGATTTAAGCTACAATTTCCTACTTTGCATCCTGCTGGATGACATTCCTTGCATAAGCTGATGTTCTCACCGAAGCCACTTCTGGTATGGCTCACATCAGGCAGGTTCATGCAGAGTATGAATGTCATCTTGCAAAAATGTCAGAAAGAAGTTTGGGATTAAAGGAAACTAAATTTTGTGGCCAATAAATACGTTTCCTTAGAAAGATACTTGAACATTTTTTCAAAGCCAGCCCATTTTATAATTACATTTACTTCATAATTTTACCTTATTTGAATGTTATTCTGTGGATAGGTTGACAATATCACATTTTTTTAAAAAATCAACACTTCCATTTTGCTTGTGGTAATGAAGAATATCAGTCCTATTTTTGGTAACCTGATTTTTCATCTGCGAACAATGATAATATTATACTACCATTGGGCAATCAATTTTTGTCTTGTCAACCTGCTGTCCATCATGCTATCAAAGGCTGATAGACCTTTCAGGGATAGATAAACATGTTTACTAATTGATTTTTCACCTGTGCTTGCCTTGCCATGATAGAAATAGTTTAATGTCAATTACTTGTCTTAGTCCAGTAAAATAACTTTATAGTACCAGTCCATCGGAAAGTAATATCAACAGGATATTTTTCAGCCACACACTCATGTAGTATATTGAAAGGCCTACGTGTCAGACAATATTTATTGTTAATTGTATGGTAGCAATGATATTGCCCAACAGGCCATCCATTCACTATTAACAAATGACCACCACAAAACAGAGTAATTGCTCAATGAATATTTGAGCTTTGAATTTCATTGCTATGGTAACAAGTTATAAATATAAAAAATGAACTATCATAGACTGTCAGACGAAAAATTAACTGAGGTAAAATTGCTGCCGTGTAGTTTGGAATAACCATTCCTTTGACAGGCAATTTAACTGACTTATTTTTCGTCATATGCATACAATGCTTCTTGCCCATGAAATACTCAAGTGACATTTCATGAAGTGAGCTACAGCCAGAGGTATTTTCTAATAAATAAAGATTATCAAAATTCGAAAAGACATTTGTTAGAATGTTATTGGACTGTAAAACAATTAATGCTATAATTAGTTCACATTTCAATTCTTTTTATGCACTGTTCAGATGATAAAAAATAACTAGGTGGAATTTCACTTTGTATCATTTAGCAATTGACACTTTTCTTTAGAAGCCTGCAGGACGCAAGCACCTTATCTGCTCCTAATATATTCTATACTTTCAAGTTGGTTCTGACATCTTATTTTGGGAGATTAATATGTTCAGAACACTAAGACAAAGGAAAACAATAGACTCATTTCCAGCACAGATGCCATTCAGCAATTTAATTCCCTGCTAGCCACTCCCACTATTACAGACTACCACTATAGACCTGCAAGATTTTTTTTTCACATGTCCATCCAATTTCCTTTCCATATCATTGATTATCACCAGCCACAAACATCCAGAAAGTAAACCAATTCATTTGAACTTAGACCTCTGCAAAGTCTTCAGTCTTAATTCAGGGTATTAAACCACCAGGCCACACAACTACTTAAACTCCACTGCTTGCCATGGTAGAATGTGAACTCATGTCACTATTCATCTGACTTTCTGGGTTACCAGTAATATTATCATATGCAGTTGTCCTCTTAAATACCAAATTCTTAATTGCTGCAACATGATCTTGATTGCTTAGAATTAATGCAGTGAAGAATTATCTTACCTCAATACACAAGAAAATAGTCCACCATCTTGCAATTCTGTGGGACGAAACCAAATGGAGTCTTCTTCCTTGCTCATTCTAATTCCATCAAATGGTATTGGTTCTTCAAAGTCCCCATGACCACTACTTTTATACCACATCAAGCTAAGTCCTGAACTTTGAGCTATGGTGTAGTTGGCCCTGATGTATCCATAAAATAATGCACATTTCACTCGCACTGGTTCCCCCAGAAGAACTTGATATTTCTTGTAGTCCACAGACCAATCTGTACATCCATCAGCTGAAATAAATAATAGAAAATAGATCAAAATGTTTGTAACAATGAACATTATTCATTTCAATGTTAAGATGCATATAACTCTTGTACATTTTTGCCAGGTAGATAAAAATAAGCATTAAGTCTGCCTGTAACTTAATGCATTGGTAAAACAAAGCGACGTTGAGATAATGAGTGGCCCTGCTGTTACAAATCACAGCCCACATTTTAGTCAAAGCATCAAAGACTCAATGAACTCTTCTTCATCCACTTAGAGCAGAATAGACTCTACAAACTTAGACCTCTTTAGGGCAGCATGGTGGCTCAGTGTTAAGCACTGCTGCCATACCGTGCCAGGGAACCCGGGTTCAATTCCCTACCTCAAGTTTCTGTGTGGAGTTTGCACATTCTCCCTGTGTCTGCATGGGTTTCCTCCCACAATCCAAAGATATGCAGGTTAGGTGAATTGGCCATGATAAATTGCCCATAGTGTGGGGTGCGTTGGTCAGGAGTAAATATAGGATAGGGGAATGGGTCTGGGTGGGTTACTCTTTGGAGGGTTGGTGTGGACTTGTTGGGCTGAAGGGCCTGTTTCCATAATGTAGAGAACCTAATCTAACCAAACAGAAAAGCACGAAGAACATAAATTTGGCAATGTTTACAGATACAGTCTTGGGATGAGCTACTGGCAAGGCTAGTAATCCTTATTGTCCTACATTAACAGTTGCTGGGCCACATTAGAAGGCAGCTAACAGTGAAACGTATTGTCTATGACTGGAGTCACATCTCAGCTAAAACTGGTAAGGATGTTAGGCTTTCATCTCGAAAGATTAGGATGGAATCTGTTGAGTTTTAAATAGCTTCTAACAAATAATGTTTCCAGAGAATAATGAATTAAAATATTTCTTGAGAACAGAGAAAATATATGCACCATGGAAGGTATTTTGCTTAGAATCTAATTATGAGTTTTGGATTTTATAATTTATACATATTTTGCAAACTGTCCAATTTAAAGCTGTATTGTCATCTGCTCAATATCAAAAAGCATTCAGTGAGAAAATAGGACCCCCTGCACAGAATGATTCATACTATAGATGGAGTTCTTGTCTAATTATTTTCCAGTATTTTCCATATTCTTCATTTGGACCCAATATCCATGGAAGGACAGATCTTGGAGAGTTCTAAGAGAAGGTTTACAAGAATAATCTTGGGGATGAAGGGCTCGTCAAATGAAAAGCAGTTGAGGACTCTGGGTCTGTACTTGATGGAGTTTAAAAGGATAGAAGGATCTCATTAAATAGAATACTATTTAATAGTGCATAGAATACTAAGACGTCTGAATAGAGTTGACATGGAGAAGATGTCTCCACTTGTCTGAGAGACTAGGAGTCAGGACACAGCCTCAGGTCGAAGGGATGATTCTTTAGAACTGAGATGAGGAGAAATATGTTCAGCCAAAGCTTTATTGTTTGTCAAATTCAGTGACACAGAACTCACTGAGTACATTTAGGACAGATATATATAGGTTCTTGATTTATAAGGGGATCAAAAGTTACATAGAGAAGACAAGAGAATGGGGTTGAGAAACATGATCGAATGGTGAGGCAGACTCAATGAGCTAAATAGCCTGATTGTGCTCCTGTATCTTATGGTCTTATGTTCTTGTACATGAACTAGATGAATATACAAATAATTATTCAGCTAGAAATATTGAAAATTATGTGTGCATCTTTGCAAGGCAGCTGAGGCACAGAAGGGATAAGGAACAGTTGAATTCGTCAAATAGTTTGACAATAACTGGGACTCTGTGCTGATCAAAACTCTCTATAGGTCTTGGTTGGATAAAGTAAGCAGTACTTGCTGCTGTTGCTATGGTGTTCTTGTTGCAGATATTTCCTGACATTTTTAGCTGCACATCATTAATAGCCATTCATGAGCAGAATGTGATGCTGGAAAGTTTATTCTAGCTGTGTGTCATGTACAGGCAATTAATAACAAGGACATTAAAATATTATTCCTAGGGATGTTTTATATATATAGGTGTGTAAAAATTAATGCAAACGATAATGATGCAGTTCCCTGAACACTTCATCATTATGTCAAATCACCATAGAAACTGTACTACCTGTAAAGTGAATAGAAATATGAGCATTTTCCTAGAACCACTTCCTAAAAAAGATTATAAAAACCTTGCTTTTGATAACTTGTTGCAACACATATTATGCAATCATGGAAAAGAATGAATTTAATTCAGTTAATAAAATGTGGGAACAAAACTTCACCTCAGAATGGTGACCAGGGAACCAATGTTGATGGTCCTAAAAGCCATTTGTTTCACATCTACGTAGAAACTGAACGAGGTCAGCCAGGTGGATGTCATAGATTGGAGTTCCCTGATTGGACCAGGTTAACAGCCCCAAGCAGGGAACATTGACTAACATAAACAGGAGTGTCAGGGATTCTGCTCACTCCAGGAGAGAGCTCTGTGCTTGCTGGGTCAGTATCATGTACTATGCACATTTAAATAAAGGATGATGGGATACCAGTCTCTGTGGAGTTATTTCAAGGTGTCCTTTCAGGAAGGAAATCTGTTGTCTTTCCTAGTCTGGCCTACGTGTGACTCCAAATCACAACAGGAGAAAGTGAGGTCTGCAGATGCTGGAGATCAGAGCTGGAAATGTGTTGCTGGAAAAGCGCAGCAGGTCAGGCAGCATCCAGGGAACAGGAGAATCGATGTTTCGGGCATAAGCCTGAAGAAGGGCTTATGCCCGAAACGTCGATTCTCCTGTTCCCTGGATGCTGCCTGACCTGCTGCGCTTTTCCAGCAACACATTTCCAGCTCCAAATCACAACAGTATGGTTGACTTTCAATTGGCCCTAAAATAGTCCAGTAAAGCACAATTCAAGGGCAATTAGGGACAGATAACAAATGCTGTCCTGCCGCAATGCCCACATCTATTCAAAGGATAAACCAATTAGTAATTTTGCTGGATGACAGGCTCATGAATAAACTATTAGAGAAATTAAATGGAGCCACAGCATTGTTACAAACATAATCATGAAAGAAATTGGGCTTAGCCCATGTAAATTCTAAAATATCACCTCAGTCCTTTGTCATTACTCGTTTAATAAGTTTTACTATGCTAACACATTTTCTGAAGGGTCTGACTGTTGTAGACAGAATAGCAAATCGAATGAAAGTGGTATGGGCTGGAGTCAGGGGAAGTCTGATTCTTCGATATAATGTGAGTAATGATGAGTCATTGTGTTTACCCAGCTTTTTGTTAACATGTAGAAGGCAAAATGTTATCGACTCTCCCTCTGGAAGTGCTCATCATTGCAGAGGAGAAGTAGGTCCACAGCTATAACAGGCTATAGGTCAGCTCTGCTGAAAGCAAAACCAGTCAAGGCAGCCACTGAGGGTAACAACTTTGAGAGCAGGGTTCATGGTCTGAAATTATTGAAACCAATACAGAACCTAAAAGACTATAAAGTGCCAATGTTGAAAATGGTGTGCTGTTCTTTCACCTACATTGGGTTTCCCTGGTATAGTGCAGCAGATTAAGAACATAAATGTAAGCGTGAGATAGAGAGAGAAATTGCAAGCAACTGGAAAGCCAAGATTATGCCTACACACTGGAGCTTTGATTGCCTGCCACTACTTCTTCTGGTGAAGTAGTACATACTCTGGAGGTTATTCAGCTATTGGAAGAGAACAGATTATTCCCATCCAGTTCAAATCTGACATCCACACAGGCATATTCTCAGTGGACTCTGATAATTAAGATAAATCCCTTATGACTACCTGTTCATCTATCCAGGTGCACAGCAATGGTGGCAACCCTGCCCTCTCAGAGATCAGCTAATTCAACGAGCAAATAATGGGATCTTCTGAGTGTATACAGCTCAGTATCTCACTTCCTTGACCAGCTGGAACATGACAGAACTCAGTGATTCATGAAATGAGAATCAATGTTTACCCCGCTAATTGGTACATTACCGGTATGTCAGTAAAAATCCAATTCAGAATGGCAAAACAAGTAGGTTTTTTTCTGAGGTAATATATGCAGAGAATCTTCCTTTACCATTAATAAATCACAACCAGAAAGATATCACTGTAGAGAAAGCCATCTCATTTTCTATTTGTACATGTGTGTATAGGCCTGTGTGTGATATTTTCTGAATGTTGATCTTCCGTCCAATTTTGTTATTAACATTACAAGGTATACTTCAAATAGAACTGACTGTGACCAACCCTTCCATTGCTGCCAATGAGGTATAGCATAGATGAAGTTCTTTTAAAATGTTTACAGAGATAGAAGTCACGTAGAAAGCACAATGCCCCATAAAGTAGACAGGTTAGTTTAGGAACATTAATGGTCTTTTTCTGCTGACTACTGTGTCAAAAATATAATAAATGTCGAAAAATTGCTTTAAGGTAAGTTTAATAAATTTAAGGTAGAAGTTGGTTCAGATTCATGTTTTGGCACAAGACTCAAAAGAAAATGGGGATCGGGCCTAATGGTAATATTTGCAGAGAGCTGCAACCACATATGGAGCTTTCAGAATCATTTAAGAGCTCCAGTTTGGGTTGGTTGCCATGTCTACAATGTGTTTTGGGTCAGTCCATTGGAGTTGGTGGGTAATGGAAGTGAGAGAGTAACAGAGAAGCTTGTGTGTTCCTTCTGATTTCACATGAAAGCAAATTTCAAACACAGGGTTTTTCACCCCATTGACTTCTAGCAATCCCTTTAATCACTCAAATAAAAGCAAATTACCCTGGATGCTAGAGATATGAAATTAGTGTTGAAAAACACTCAACGAGTATGGAATATAAATTAATGATCTTCCATAGAAAATTAAGGTTTCAAGTTCAATATTATTATTATATTCCTTTAAATCAATTTACACGATGTTGCCATCACTGGCTCGACCAGTATTCATTACCCATCCCTGATTGCCCAGACGACAGTTGAGAGTCAACCATGTTGGTGTGGGTTTGAGGTCACATGTAGGCCAAACCAGGTAAGGATGGCAATTTCCTTCCCTAATATACATTCATGAACCAGATGGGTTTCTTTCCTGACAATTGATAGTGGTTTCGCAGTCATCATTAGATTCTTCATTCCAGACTTACATTGAATTCAAATTCTACCATCTGCCCTGGTGTGATTCAAATCCAGATCCCCAAGACATTATCTGGGTTTCCAGATTACTAGCTTAGCAATTATACCACTAGGCCATCGCTCCCCAGGCATGGGTCTTCTTTAGAACTGAAGGGGTGCAAACAAATTGGAAGATGGTATTTATGCTCTGAAGTTGTCAAACTCAATGTTCAGTCCTAAAGGCTGTAAAGTGCTGTTCCTCCAGCTTGCATTTGGCTTTGATGGAACATTACAGCAGGTCTTAGGCCATCAGGTTTATTCTTATTCTCCTGTGAAGCATGGCCATGGTTGGCTGGGCCAGCATTTATTGCCTGACCCTGGTTGTTCTTGGAAGGTGGTGCTGAGCTGCCCTCTTGACCGTTGGAGTTCATGTGCTGGAGGCAAATCCGCAATGCCGTTAGGGAGAGAATTCCAGGACTTTGACCAAGCAACACTGAGGTAACAGCAATATATTTCAAAGTCAGGATGGTGAGTGGTTTGGAAGGGAATTTGCAGTTGGTATGTTGCCATGTATGAAAGTTGAACTTCACGACATTGATACTTCACAAGGTAGAATTCCACTGGAATTAGCCTTGGTTTGGTGTCTAAAATTCTCAAACTCTAAAGGTCTGGAACTCTGAGACCTGCAACCTATCTGCTCAATTCTAAGAAATCATGGAGTCAGCTAATTGTAATGTTGCTGTGTGGTAGAATCTGCAAATCCTTCTGATTGCACCTGGGTGTTTGACCATTGTTTTGTTGGGGGTGGTGGGGAATGGACAGAACAGATGTTTACACATACACAACTGCTGAGCCTGAAGCTGGTTTGAACTTCAGGTAGAGCTGGTAGGCAGAAATTATGTCAATAAGAACAAGTAAACAAGGAACTACAGACCTTTCAGATACTGTTATCAATTTGACAAATATGAAACAGAAGGGATGCAACTTTGAGAGTAAATGGAAAGCTACCTGTTGTCAGACAATTTGGGTTATGTGCATGGAGCAGATAACGGCAGCCATTCCCAAGTCACTCCATCTCACTTACATCACTTGTGCACTAAGAAATGTAATGATCTCACAAAGATGGAAATGGTTAAGTATGCTGGCTGCAAGCTATCATTTATCTTTAACATTTTCAGACTGTTAGTGTTCAGCCTAATAGTGCATTAAAAATTCTTCAAAGTATAACCTACTAAACTGAATGAACTTTACGGATTCTTTCACATGGGACAATAACTGAAGAATATGGTTATATCCCCTTAAGAACCATAGAGCCATAGAATCATAGAGATGTACAGCATGGAAACAGACCCTTCGTTCCAACCCGTCCATGCCGACCAGATATCCCAACCCAAACTAGTCCCACCTGCCAGCACACGGCCCATATCCCTCCAAACCTATCCTATTCATATATCCATCCAAACACCTCTTAAATGTTGCAATTGTACCAGCCTCCACCAAATCCTCTGGCAGCTCATTCCATACACGTACCACCCTTTGCGTGAAAAGATTGCACTTAGGTCTCTTTTATATCTTTCCCCCTCACCCTAAACCTAAGCCCTCTAGTTCTGGACTCCCCGACCCCAGGGAAAAGACTTTGTCTATTTATCCTATCCATGCCCCTCATAATTTTGTAAATCTCTATAAGGTCACCCCTCTGTCTCAGACGCTCCAGGGAAAACAGCCCCAGCTTGTTCAGCCTCTCCCTGTAGCTCAGATCCTCCAACCCTGGCAACATCCTTGTAAATCTTTTCTGAACCCTTTCAAGTTTCACAACATCTTTCAGATAGGAAGGAGACCATTGGCAAGGTAATTCCATAAAAGTCCTATGAATTCCATGAAAGCTATTTAATTAGAGATCCGAAAAGTAAGAATCCCTATGTTCTCATGTGGAGTCAGCTGTGCAAGAATTGGGTGAACAACGAGCTGCCAAGAGAAGAAACAGAACCAGTTGCCTGATTGCTTAAAAGATCCAATGAGTTTTCCCATCTTCATAGGGCTTGAACTGAGAGAGACTATAACAGATGGAGAGTCTCAGACACTCCAAACTATTGGGGAGCAGGTCATACCTACAAGAAACCTCTTGGAAATGCAATAGATGCCAAAGGTTATCCACATCTTTACATGGAAAAATTCTGAGTAACCATAGGCCCTGATGATTCATTTGGCTCCCAAACTTCACTTTGAATTTTCCGCAAATATTTCAGCTGCCCAGAATTGGGAATTATAGTTACACAGTGATGTTAAATGTTTTGTGGGCTTAGCAAAACTTATTACTTTTATATGTTGCGGCTTTATTCATACCACGCATCAAAAGCTCTGGTTTCAGTATGATCATTTTACAACTGTAGCTTTGATCGAGAGTTAATCCAAACATGGCCATTCATATTATGCACCTATTTCTCTGAACTTAGCCCAATGCATATTCAGACAGCAACATCCAAAATGCTTGGATGAGAATTTTTTTTAAAAAAGTTTACAGTTTAACTAACCAATCTTATAAATATCAGCATGGAGCATATAACAGGACAATGTATGCTGATGTGGAAACCTGAAATATATAATCAGGAGAGCTTGAATATAGACAGCAGGTCACAAAACATCTGTGGATGCAGAAACAGAATTAAAAATCACACAACACCAGGTTATAGTCCAATAGGTTTATTTGGAATTACAAGCTTTCGGAGTGTTGCTCCTTCATCAGGTAACTAGTGGAGTAGTGTCATTGGACTCAGAACTTCTAGAAAAAGAAATAGTATCATACACAGATGTAATATTTTGAACAAACCCAGATTGCTGTTAAGTTTTTCATCTTTTAGAATGGGCTGCAGGTTTCGATTCATTAATATGTAAATCCCAGAACTTCTTTCAAGTCACATTCCTGAGATAACTTAAGGTTTTTTTAAAAAAGTGACATTTCAGCTCGTGATGTATTAAAGGTGTGAGGTTGGAGTCTGTATGTATTCCAATCTTGAGTCAGACTGGTTCTACTTCCAAGTAGGAAATTATAAAATGTCACATTGATTATAAAACAAATTGACTGTCTATAGATTGTATGTTTTTTGAACAAAATAGAAGGTATCTGAAAATACAATTCTGCAAATGCAAATTCACCCCATAGACTTATGCGTGTGTGTGTGTGTACCTGTGTGTGCGCATGCGTGTGTGTGATAGGGAGTTTCTCTGTATACTTGCTCAAGTAACTGGCCAATCAATGCCATCCTGTGTATGCTTACATTGACTTGATAGGATTAACATCTAGTGGTTCCTCGGTAGAGTGGTAGTATCCATACCTTTGAGCCAAAAGGCCTGGGTTAAAGCCTTCTTTGCTCCAGTGGTGTCCCGTAACATATCTGAACAGGTTGTTTTTTAAAAAATCATCTGGATGGCGTGTGAAGTGCAGTGATAGTGTCCCCACCTCTAGGTCCGGGTTCAAGTCCCACCTGCTTCAGATGTGTGTCACAACTATTTCCTGAACCGGTTTATTAAAAAATATCTACAAGTGGGACCCACTTAGAGGAAGCACTGACAATACTGAACCAGAGAGAGGTCCTACACAGAAAAGAAAAATTTCAACATCACACTTCATGGATAAAAATCAGAAATGTATTCTGGAAGATATTTGTATGGTATGTATATGCCCAGTAATTCCATAATGGCTTCCTTGTGCTGTTCTGTATAGTCATTGCCAATCTCACCACCCCAACTGTCATTGAAAGCTACAGCCAAGAGCTTCTGGTTGACATGTTCGCATCTGATCCTTGATTGTCTATTTTATTCAAGATCAGCATGCTACCTGAATGACTGCCTCCAGTCCACAATTTGCACAAGTTCTGACCAAGGGTTATTGACCCCTATCACTTTCTGCACTGATGCAGTTAGACTTGCTGAGCAATTCCAATCCTTCATGCTTTCATTGAAGCAATAACAATTCCATTTAAAACCCTCCAAAAAGCATCCAGACATTTTTTTTGTGCCTCTCATTCCTCTTCAGCTAAGAAGACCAGCAGCAGCTGCCAGAGATTTGTTTGGTACATGAGACATGAATTAAAAAAAAAATTCATGTCTGGAAATAAATATAAGATACCTGCTATGATAAATGTCAAAGCAAAAATAGATCATTTTAGAAAAAAAAATTACAGAAAGATCATAAAATGTGCCAAGTAGCAGAATAAACGAATCAAACCTCATTTGTTTTCTATTTGAGAAGCTTAGTCAGAGACAGACCAAGCTCTTAGCACTCTTTGCAAGTGAAAGGTCAGAACTGAGGTCAAGTGAAGGAGTTAAGTCTTACTTTATGTTCAGCTCTGGTGGGGCACGTTTCAAGTGGCATCTGTGGAATTATACAACTGTGATTTGTTTTCAGGCTGTGTTCCACCTCCACCCAGCCAAATATGTAGATACAGTTTGAGGAGGAAAAATGCAGAGAATGGGGTAGTTGTGTGTGCCTGCACTGAACAGCTTCCATTTTAGCATATGTGATTGGGAGCAAGATTCTGACATGGACAGAAAAAAAAAGTTATTTTCTCAGTGGCAGGCAATAACAAGTAAGGGTCAGCACTTGGAACCTTGCTATTCTCAGAATGTGCTAATGATTTGGAGGTAGGAACTATATGTAATATCTCCATATTTGCAGACAACTAATAACTCCTGACTAACCATCCTGGCGTACTTCATAATGATACTCACTGAAGGATACAGAGAATGTTAGGCACCTTCTTCATTGTACAGGAAATTGTGATGTTAAGTTTTGCAATCAGTTTTTATTTCATGTTCTTGTATATGTCCACTTTGGTGTTCACCATTTTGTGGGATATTGAGAAAGATGCAAGCTCTGCAGACATCCCATTATATGCAGTGCTGAGGGAATTGTTTGAGATTGTGCACAGACACGACTTTCTTTTTAAACAAATGTTCCTATGAAGTGGGCATCATTGCCTAGGCCAGTATCTATTGCCCATCCTTGATTAGCTTTGAAAAGGTGAATGGCGAGCTGCTTCCTTAGTTCTGGGAGTGTAAGGGCACTCAGTGCCGTGTCAAAGGCAGTTCCAAGGTGTTGACACAGTGACAGTGAAGGAACAGCAAAATAAACTCGTCAGGATGGAGTGTGGCTTTGAATCTGAATGATTTATTGTCATGTGCATTTTATAGTGAATAATACAATAACGTAGAGTGAGAAACGTTAACTGTCTCCACAATCTGGCAGCATTTTGAATACTTTCAAAATGTAAAGAGTAAAAAGATATAACTGCAAGAGCATCTATCTATCTTCATTTTAACACTTCCGCCACGAGTCCTGAGCTCAACAGCAACACAACACCTACTCCATCGTGTCACTGCTGTCTGTGTTGGACCCAACATCATAGGTGTCGCCATCTCTTTGCTGCTGGGCCTATCTCATCAACACCACCAAGTTCCATGCTGAACCCACATTCGCCCTGCAACCAGGAGTCTCCAGCTCCGCTGCCTCTGCCACCTCACCGATAACCAGAATTCCCCACTCTGGCCCACCATGACTGCAACCAGTGCCCTGGCTCCGCTGCTGCTCCAGATATACCACACTGCCACTATTGCTGCAGCTGCTGTCCCGCAAATAGTAGGAGGTGCCACCTGGGCCTACTGCAACCAGAAGTCCCTGGCTCCACTGCCAGGTCAGGCCATTGCTGCGACAAGAACTCTGCAGTAGCCGCCATCCTCTGAGATGTTGCCTTGCTGGTGCCACGATCTTGAAGAGTCCACTGCCACCACCACCTCTGATTGTTACAGGCTTGGAAGGGAACTTGCAATGGTACTGTACTTATGCCTTTGTTCTGATAAGTGGCTAAGTGGTCAAGTTTGTGGGTTTGGAAGGTGCTGTCAGAGGACTCTCAGTTTGTGCATGGGACACCTTGCTGTTACTGTGCATTCATGGTGAATGGAAAGAGATGAGAGGGAGGGGAGAAGAGAGACTATCAATGATTGGTCTCCATTTCCACAGGCAAGCATGTCCCAGTGTTTGGAACAATGATCATCTATTTACCTCGATTTTGGTTGAATAAGAGGCAGTCCTTTATATGTCTGGAAAACCTCTCTCTCTCTCTCTCTCTTTCTCTCCCCCTTCAGTCTCAATCCAATGTCATAATGCTGAAATTTTAGCTTCACCCTCCCCATGTTTCTTGCTCCAAATGTCATAATTAAACTTTGGAGCACTTCTGCACCTGCATCTGAGTCACAAGCATGTATGCGAGGCACCCAAGCACTCAATACATATGGGTTCTTTCACTTGGCTCCAAACACACTCGGCCAAGTGATCAACCGAAGGAGGATGAGACTGAAATTGATAATCTAACGAGAATTTTCATTGTTCATTCATTTTGTGGCAGCTGCAGCTGGTTATGGTGCTCATATACAGAGACAATCATTTATCTTCAATTCTATGATGAGTTTCATTAAAGAATTGGATTTCTCATATGCCCCTAGTGATAAATACTGAACATACGACCTATAAAAATTAGTTTATGGAATAAAACTGGTACAGCAATAAATTTTATTTCAGCAATTACATTCTTGAGTCTATTCTTTCGATTTTCATTACTCCAGTATTAAGTGTTGAACAGAGATCACTTTTCTCAGGAAATGGGAGATGATATGTTATTTTCAACAGATTAATGAACTTGAATTTATCCAGTTCACCATTTCTGTTTCAATATTCTGCTAGTTACTATTTCCTGAAATGGGATAATATTGATACCAAAAAGAACCTAAGAAACGATACTTAAAATTTCAGATAGTGACATTAGGTTATGAAGTATATTGCAGTACATCACGACACTTTAAGGAGTTATTGTGCAGGCTAGGTTTACTGATCTGAGTCAGCCTTATTTAACCCTTCTGAGCCTGTCCACATTCAGCAGCAAATGCTTTAAGAATACCAACTCTGGAACAGCGAGGGAAGTAAAAGTAATTGAATAGTAGGTTTTTGAGCCAATCCACTGTGATGTGAATACAGCTGGAAACAGAAACAAAGCCTCATTCAGGATGTGGGTTTTGCAGAGTAATAAGCGATTGGCTTTAAAAAATTGTCCAAGAAACAATGGTCCAGACTTTCCAATGGCCAGACAATCATTTTTGAACTTTAGATGGAAGTTGCGTATGAGGTTTGAAGAAAATGCCCAGGAAATCAATTCTTCTGCTGGTTTCCACCTCTGGAAGTCTCCAATTAAATTAGAGAATTTGGTTGTTAAAATTTGCCCTTAATAGTAATACTGGGTGCAATTTTTGAATATGGGTTCACGGAATTAAAAAAAAAGTACTCCAACCGGTTTCATATTCAGGATGCATTTTTTGAAGACCTTGAACTACCAGTGGTTTGTCTGCCTATGCACTTGGCGATTATGAATTCAGTGATGTAGGCCCTATACTTCAGTATTAACCTCTGGTGAGGTGTGCTCATGTGTATACACACACACACACACACATTCACACACACACACACACATGCACACACTCACACCTTTGCCACTTGACACATTTAGGTGCCCATTAGTATGTCTTTAAAGCATCCACATGTCAATGAAGTTCTCAATAATTAATTTAACATTTTTATGAGAGGACCATGTGTACTGAGAGGCATTTCAAATTAACTAATCACCAAGAGTCAATGAACAAATCAGTTGAATTTACTTCATCCTTCTGCATGTTCCACAATATAATGGCGAAAGTTTCAAAAATAATTGGAATTTCAGAAGTAAGATCAGAAGAACCAGAAGTAAGATCAGAAGAACCAGGGATCAAGACAATTTGAAGTTTAAAAACAAGCATGAGAAGCATGATCGAACCAGAGTTCGAGGATCAGTCCGATCTGCTGATATCTGAAACAATGATGAAATGAAAACAGATGATCTGAGGTACTGCCACTGAGTAAGTTCTTACTGGGGTCCTACAAAACACAAGATGTTGACCACACAGCAGTGAGCCGTTTGCTGATACTGATTTATATCGGCATTTACATTCCATATGAATTTCTTGCTATCTTTGTCTAACCCTATCATCATGAGGTTCAATTACTTTTATTTTCATGTGTTTATCTAATTTCCGCTTAAATACACTTTAACGATACCTCCCTGTGGTAATTATTTGGCATAATGGTGGCACGGTGGCTAGCACTGCTCCCTCACAGCACCAGCGACCCAGGTGTAATTCTACCCTTGTGTGGAGTTTGCACATTCTCCCCATGTCTGCTTGGGTTTCCTCCAGATGCTCCTGTTTCCTTCCACAGTCCAAAGATGTGCAGGTTATGTGGATTGGCCGTGGGAAATGCAGGGTTACAGGGATAGGGTGGCGGAGTGGGGTGGGTCTTGGTGGGATGCTCTTTGGAGGGTTGACATAGTCTCAACTGGTCGAATGGCCTGCTTCCAAACTGTAGGGATTCTATGAAGTAGAAATGCAGAGTCTTTCACCTTTTTCCAGTCTGAGTAACTTCCCGTAACCCCTGAGAATTTGTATTTTGCCATGAGGATCAATGTGGATTTCACCAGTTTCCTCATCTTGCCTGCTCCCCCCTCTGCCCAATCCCAGATCCAAACTTCCAACTCAGCACCACCCTCTTGAACTGTCCTACCTGTCCATCTTCCTTCCCACCTATCCGCTCCACCGTCCGCTCCAACCTATCACCATCACACTCACCTGCATCTACCTATCACCTTCCTAGCTACCATGTGCTCAGCCCTACCCCCTCCTATTTAACTCTCAGCCTCCTTCCCTCCCCATATTCTTGATGAAGAGCTCATGCCTGAAATGTCAACCCTCCTGATCCTCGGATGCTGCATAACCTGCTGTGTTTTCCAGTGCCACACTTTTCGACCATGATGGACAAGACCCAGCATGAAGCAAACTGGTGTTTGTCTCTCATGGGAGAGAGGGAGTGTGAGAAACCACCGAGAGAGCTGGGATCCACTGGAATGTCAAAGTTTGGAGCAGGGCATTGGCTGGGAGCCTGAAATGGGATTTGGGCACTTGGTGGCTGGGGAGCAGGATGGAACGCTAGTGGTTGGTGACATTGCAGCATCATCGAGGTCCAGAGAGGTTGGCAACAAGGCAGTAAGCTGGATGGCCATCAGTGGCAAGACAACACTGTGAAGGAGATCAAGTCCAGTGGTGGATATTGGGGGGGGGACAGGGGCAGTTTGAAATAGAGCCCACTGCTTTTGGGGGGGGGGGGGGTGTGTGGAGATCAAACGAAGAGTGTGGGTACAGATTGAGCTGTCAGTGCCTCATGCAGCAAGCCCTGGAAAACAACTAGGTTTGCATTGATTGTTGATGAGTAACATTTATGCCACACACACCAGGAAATAAACATCCTCAATAAAAGAGAATTAACCATAATTCCTTGATTGGTTAAGAAGGGAGTTCCAGGATGTTTACCCAGCAAATGTCTGGATGAGTGCAACTCCAACAGGACTCAAAACATGTGACAAGAGTTAGGACATAGAAGCCCCTTGGCTGGTATCCCATCTACCACATTTACACTCACTCCCTTCATTTCGAATGCAAAGTGGTAGCAGTATGTACCATCTACAAGATGCACAGCACTAATTCATCAATACTTCTTTGACAGCACCTTCCAAACTCTCAACATTAACCACCCAGAAGGACAATGGGAACACAACAGCTGAAATTTTCTCTCCAAATCCTGATTTAGAACCATATCACCATTCCTTCACCATCACCAGATCAACATTTTGGATTTCCCTTCTTACCAGGATGCTTGCTGTTAAAATATCACAAAAACTGCAGCATTTCAAAAAGATAATTCACAACAACCTCCTATAGCGCCATTGTAGACCATGATTAACTCTGACCTAGCCAGCAATGGCCAAAAGCTATGAATTACTTTTTAAACAGTCATTTTTCTATAGGGATGTGATTTTGCCCAAATATAATACATATCCAGTTGTAAGAAAATTATCATCTCTGAAATTTCTTACTGCTTCCGAAGATACTGGAGAGAAACACCAAATCAATCTTTTCATTTTGACCTATTTTATTCATTCTGATCTATTGCATTCTGTAGCCAATATTCTCATGACTTCGACAGCTGAAGTAACCATTGTATTCTGGGCAGTATTTGATCTTATGTATTTTCTGAGTCAATTTTTTTGCAGTATGTCAAAACTTTTAGCAGGTTGACAAGTACGCTCTGCATACACCTGAAGTAGCATCATGCTACACATTACATGCTCAAAGCTTTTGTTGGAGGTATTTCTATCATTTACAGAATCACAGAATTGTTACAGGACAGGAGGTCATCCATGAGCTCATTGTATTGATGTTGGCTCTTCAAATGACCATTATTTAGAGCATAATTTTCCTGCTTTCTCCCCGTAAGTGTGAACATTGTTACTTTTCTAATACCCATCAAAGTCACTTTTTCATGTCTGAAATGGACTAATTTCCACCAACTCTCAGGCATTAAGGCATAGAATCTTTCATCCCTTCTTCCCAATTCCTCTGCCTCCATCACATCTGTTCCCAGGATGACCAATTCCACTTCAGAAAGTCCCAGATGGCTTCCTTCTTCCACGATCGCAACTTCCCTTCCCACATGATTCACAAAGTCTGCCAGTGCATCTCCTCCACTTCACGCACCACTGCCCTTGAACTTCAGCCCTTCCAACACAACCAGGACAGAAATCCCCAGTCCTCACCTTCCACCCCACCAATCTCCGCACACAGCACATCTTCCTCTGCTACTTCCAACACCTCCAAAAGGATCTCACCACCAGAGACATATTTTCTTCCCCACCCCATCAGCGTTCCAAAAAGACCATTCTCTCTGCAACTCCCTCATCAGGTCCACACCCACCAGCACCCCACACCCCACTCCTGGCACCTTTCCCTGCCACCGCAGGAAGTGCAAAACCTGTTCCCATACCACTCCCCTCACCTCTGTCCAAGGCCCCAAAGAGATCCTTCCACATCCATCAGAAATTTACCTGTACCTCTACCAATGTCATCTACTGCAACCGTTGCACCAGGTGTGGTCTCCGCTATCGGGGAGACAGGACGCCTTCTTGCGGATAGTGTCAGAGAATATCTCTGGGACACCCACACCCACCAACCCCACTGCCCAACTCTCCATCCCACTCCATCAAGGACATGCAGGTCCTGGGCCTCCTCCACTGCCAAACCATTACCACCCGACACCTAGAGGAGGAGTGCCTCATATTCCACCTTGGGACCCTGCAACCGCACGGGATAAATGTGGATTTCAACAACTTCCTCATTTCCCCTCCTCCCACATTATCCCAGTCCCAAGCCTCCTTCATATCTAGCTCAGGACAAGGAATCCCTCTTCCTAAATAAAAAACAATCCCAAGTCACACAATCTCAAAGCTTTTTCCTCTTCACTTCAGATGTTGAATGTATTAAACATCAAACAATAAGCCTGATCCTTCCATCCAGTGCATCTCAATGTGAGTAGTGACATTTATAGGTGACACCAATCAATGATTTATCAGTCAGATTACTTAGTATTTATTACACATTATAACAGTAAGTATCACTAAAAAGTACTTCTTTGGCCTTGAAGTCATGAAATTCATGTGTGTACCACAGAAGCACTCAGAAATGCTCATCATCGACAAGAAATTATCTAACCTTCTTTCCTTGACAATTCCTGAATATTCCACCATCAACAATCTGAAAATTAATGCTATGTATGTGTCTGGAAGGATTAATACCAAGCAGTACATGAACATGACTTATTATGTCGTCATATGACTTTGCACAAAATAGCGTAATCTCGAAGAATTAAGTTTCTCCTCACAATTTCTGGAACAATATTTTCCTGTCAATGTATCCTGTAAGTATATGCTTACATGCAAACGACTATTTCTTGTTCAATACATTTACTCAGATCAACCAGTGATGTTCCTTGACCAAGAGAGGCCGATAGATCCCTTGACTTAGAGGATGGTGAATGAGGTACAGCCTTAGTTCAGGTGTATAGAGAACATGGTGAACAGTGGAGGAGGTGTGAAGATTTTCAGTGTTTTCAAACTCAGCTTTAAGTCACTTATCATGAAGGCAATGAACATGACACAGGAAACCTTCACAGCTAAATGCAACAAGGCTGAATCTAGAATCACTGGTCAAAACACTTAAGTTTTGATCAGAAATGTCCTTCAGCAGCATGATAGCTGGATCCATGACATAGTACAGTAGTTCAAAAAGACAGCTCACCATCACATTCTCATGAACATTTAGGGATAGCCAACAACTATCACCCCGTTCTGCAGCTCCCCTTTGTTGTGAAAGAATATTAAGCAAAGGGACATTCTTTTTGATTAGAAACATTGAGTCGATATTGTCTGATGTCCCCTCACTATTTATCAATAACTGGAAAACCAGATATTTAAGCCTGTAATTTCCAAAGCAGCGCCTCCTGTGAATATCACTGTTGTCAAGAGTACCTGATGAGTAATTAGCTTTAATATTCCAATTATGCGTTATAATTCATTCCACAAAAGTTAATCTTCATTAAAAGCTTAACATGCAAGACCTTTGAAAATTCCCAACTGAATAAGCCCTCACCATCTAAATTAGTCATTTACTCAGTGTATACTGATTCCCCCTACGTCACTGCCTCAGTGAAGATCTTTCACATATTCTTCAAACAAATTTTAGAGGAAACATAGTCCAACAGAACTTCAATAACCCAGGATGCATTGTTGCCTCAAAGGAACTTTTGCCACACCATTTGCTATGCCAGGGGAGATCTGGATCGCCAGAAACCCAGAATACATTTCAACAGAATTCCATCAGTCAGTCTTCCCAATTTTCTCACATTATATTCTATTTGCCAACTTTTTGCCCACTTACTGAACCTAACAATATCTCTCTGTAAACTGTTGGTGTCTCTCTCACAATTAACCTTCCCATTATCTATTTTAGTGTTGACTGCAAATTTGGCTACAGTACATTCACTTCCTTCCTCCAAGTCATCAGTATACATCGCCAACAGTTGCAGTCACAGCACTGATGCCTGTGGAACAACCCTGGTCACAGGTCACCAACATGAAAAAAAACCTTTAACCCTCCGTTTCCTGCCTATTAATCAATTCTCTATCCATGCCAATATACTACCTTCGACACAACGGGCTTTCGCTTTATGACTTAACATTTTATGAAGTACTGTGTGAAACACGGTCTCAAAGTCCAAATACATTACATCTTCTGGTTCCCCTCTAGCCCCCTGGTTGGAGTTTCCTGGAAAAACTCTGAATAAAATAAATACGCACAATTTCCCTTTCATGAAGTCATGCTGACTCTGCTTGATTAGATTATGATTTTATAAATATTCTGCTATTACGTCTTTAATAATTGATTCCAATACTTTTCCAGCAATAGATGTTAAGTCAATCAATCTATAGTTACTTGCTTTTTGCCTGTATCCTTTTTTGATTAGGGGTGTCACCTTGGTAGTTTTCCAATCCTCTGGTATCTCTCCAAAATCCAACAATTTTTGGAAAATTACACCCATTGCATCTATTATCTCACAACATCAGATTATTGTCCAACAGGTTTATTTGGAAGCACTAGTTTTCCGAATGCTTCCAAATAAACCTGTTGGACTATAACCTGATGTTGTGTGATTTTTAACTTTGTGCACCCCAATTCAACACTGCCACCTCAAAATATATTATCTTTGTAGCTACCTCTTTTAGGATCCTAGGATGCAAGCCATCAGGGCCAAAGGACGTATCCACCATTCAGCCCAATTAAAACATCGAACATAGAACAGTATAGCATAGTACAGGCCCTTTGGCCCTCAATATTATGCTTGCCATTTATCTGACTCTAAAATCAGACTAACTCCACACCCTTCGTTGGACAATCTTCCATGTGCCTATCCAAGTGTTGCTTAAATGTCCTTAATGTATCTAACTCTACTATCACCGCTGGCAGTGCATTCTGCGCACCCACCACTCTCTGAGTAAAGAACCATCCTCTGACATCTCCCATAAACCTTCCTCCAATCACCTGAAATTTATGCCCCTTCATGTGAGACATTTCTGACATGGGAAAATGTCTCTGGCTCTCGGTTCTATCTATATCAGTCAACATTTTGTACACTTCTATCAAGTCACCTCTCATCCTTCTTCGCTCCAATGAGAAAAGCCTTAGCTCCCTCAACCTTTCTTCATTAACAGACCCTTCAGTCCATGCAACATCCTGGTAAATCACCTCTGCACCGTCTCTAAAGCTTCCACATCTTTCCTATAATGAGGCGACCAAAACTGAACACAATAGTCTAACCAGGACTCTATAGAGCTGCAGCATAATCTCACAGCCCTTAAACTCAATCCTTCTGCTAATGAAGGTCACCATACCATATGCCTTCTTAACAATCCACTCAAAATGGGTGGCAACTTTGAGGGATCTATGGACCTGGACCTTAAGATCTCTCTGTTTTTCCACATTGCTAAGAATATTTCCTTTAACCCTATAATCTGCATTGAAATTTGACCTTCCAAAGTGAATCACTTCACACTTTTCTGAGTTGAAGTAATCATAGTCACCGCAGCTTATCAGTTTAGTTCTGCATTCCGTCAATGTCCCGTTGCAACCTACAACAGCCCTCACACTATTCACAATTCCACCAACTTTCATATCATCAGTAAACTTACTAACTCACCCTTGCACTTCTTCATCCAAGTCATTTATAAATATTATAAAGAGCAGAGATCCCAGAACAGATCCTTGTAGAACACCACTGGTACTGAGCTCCAGGCTGAATACTTTCTATCTACCGCCACCCTCTGTCTTCTATGGGCCAGCCAGTTCTGTATCTAGACAGACAGGTTTCCTTGTATCCCATGTCTTTTTACATTCTGAATGAACCTACCATGGGGAACCTTATCAAATGCCTTGCTAAAATCCACATACACCATATCCACTGCTCTCCCTTCATCAACATGTTTTATCACATTCTCAGAGCATTCACTAAGGTTTGAAGCATGACCTGGCCCTCACAAAGCCATGCTGCCTATCTCTAAGCAAACTATGGTTTTCCAAGTAATCATAAAGCCTGTCTCTCAGAGTCCTCTCTAATACTTTGCCCAGTACTGACAGACTGACTGGTTTGTAATTCCCAAGATTACCCCTATCCCCTTTCTTGAACAAGGGAATAACATTTGCCACCGTCCAATCGTCTGGCACTACTCCAGTGGACAGGGATGCAAAGATCATTGCCAAAGGTGCAGCACTCTCTTCCCTTGCTTCCTGTAGTAACCATGGGTAAATCCCATCTGAACCAGGGGATTTATCTATCCTTATGTTTTTCAAACTTTTCAGCACAACCTCCTTCCTAGCGTCAACTTGTTCTAGTATATCTGTCTGTTTTACACTGTCCTCAGAAACATCAAGGTCCCTCTCAATGATGAATACTGAAGAAAAGTATTCATTAAGGACCTCCCCACTTCCTCCGACTCCAGGTGCACATTTCCTCCACTATCCCTAATCGGCCCTACCTGTAGTCTGGTCATCCTCTTGCTCCTTGCTTAAGTGTAGAATGCCTTCAAGTTTTGCTTAATCCGACCCACGAAAGCTTTTTCATGCCCCCTTGTAGCTCTCCTAAGTCCATACTTCAGTTCCTTCCTAGCTACCTTGTAGCTCTCTAAAGCCCTGTCAGATCCTTGCCCTCTCAACCTTAAGTAAGCTTCCTTCTTCCTTTTGACTACATGTTCCACTTTACCTTAGCACCATTACATTTTAAATAATGGTAATAGTATTTAATTCTTCATCAAATTCTTTAATATTAATTGAATTTTTGAAGTATTTTTCACTGTGAAAATAGATGCAAAATATCTGTTTAATTTCTCTGCCATTTCCTTGCTACTGAAATATTATCTCTGCTAGTAGCTGTTTCATGTCAGATTTTGAGTGTCGTTTGGTAATTCCATACTTGAATGCCTACAGCTTATATTCTTTCACTCTAAAGATCTGTCCATAAACATAAAACAAAACAACTTAAAGCAGAATACATCATTTGGGAGCTTTCTGGAAATGGCTCCCCACTAATTTCTCTGCCTCCCACCACCCTCAACTCCATTTCCACAGGGCTAAGAAAATCTAACCCAATGGAATGCAATGTTGCCATATTTGTTAGGAGTGGATCTGATTCTCTCAGACATGTGCTTTTGACTACGATCTGTTTATCTCCTGCCTTGTCATCACGAATGCTTAACTTGAAGTGCAGTCTCACCATTCAAGATTAAGTTGAAGTGTCACAGAGATCTCATTCAACAGAACTTTCGTGAACTGCACGGTGTTTAAAATGAAATTTTAAAAGGCCAGCTCACATAATTTTAGCTTGATTTCTCAAACAAGTCTAATTTGCACTGCATATAAAATTTGAATTGCATTTGTTCTCAACTACTTGCATGAGAATTCAAAGGGAAACGATGATTGGCCAAAAGTAAAGTTACATAATTTAAACCATTAACATACCCTTCTGAAAAATATATTGTAAATGATAGCCACAATTATCTTAAATTGGTTAACCAAAATAATCTGAAGGTAGAGAATGCATCATAGTTGTTATAATATTGAACATAATACTGTGAAAAGAACAGTATCTAATTTGCTTTCTAACTCTGAATTACTTTGGTGAATACAAGTTAATGTTTGAAATGTCCCATTAGGACCTGAAGAATTATAAATTATTTTTAATCACCCCACTCTGAGGCAAGTAGAATCTGAAGAAGGGCTTATGCCCGAAACGTCGATTCTCCTGCTCCTTTGATGCTGCTTGACCTGCTATGCTTTTCCAGCAAAACATTTTTCAGTTCTGATCTCCAGCATCTGCAGTCCTCACTTTCTCCAAGTAGAATTTGAACCCAGCCTCAGAATATGTTCACCACCACTGTTCCACACGATTTATCTCTATAGTACTATAAATGAATATAATTACTGTGTCAAAGTAATAATTCAGCATTGTAATTTATTGTTTTACTTAAAAGTAGTTAAGGAGCATATTCTAGGAGAACAACAAAATATATTGATCACTAGAACAAGTGTTTTCTTTCAAAATTAATTTCATTTCTGTGTGCAGAAACCAATATGTAGAAACAATTAACTATCACATCCACATAACTTCCAACAAACACAAAAATCAAGTTTTAATGTATAAGTGTTCACTCAAACATGATTTCACAGAATTCTTTGTCTCAACATTGCATAGACTTTGCTCACTATTAGCAATTGGAACTATACTTGGGCTCCTGATCTCAGTGAAAGGACCACAACAAGATGGAGCACGATGGTTTGACAGAAGTCTGAATTCTATCAGGAAGTGGTAAGGCTGGTGATAAGGAGTTGCACAAAGCAAAATACATGAAAGCAGAAGCACAGAAATGTTCCCAAATGGTTCTCAGAATTCCATTGTGATTCGTCTCACTCTGTTTACTTGTGTTCTTATCTTAGGGTCAATATGACATCTACACACTGGTGTTTTTGGAATAACATGTCATTATTCAAACCTAATAGACCTACAGCGATAAAAACTTTGAAGTAGTAACTTTACCATGTGCTACTTTTTATTATTTATTTACTCTTTCCCAAAGCTAAATTTTTAAACTAATTATGAATATCTTTTCATCAGATAAGAGTGCAGATTAATAAAAACACAAGTCAGAGGGAAGTACCTGTGACCTGACTTTAATATTTACAATCTCACTAAACAATATATCTGTTGCATTTCAGTTTTGCTGTTCCTTCTATTTCCATTTTTCAATCACTTCATACCATATAAATTCCAAATGGAAAGAGTTCGGATTAATTTACACCAGGTCTACATAACATGGATTGTGTGATTTTCCTTCTTTGACAGCAGTACTGAATATGTACAAGTGGTTCCTACAATGACAGTGTTTGGATCAGTTACTAAGCAAACAGAAATAAAAGCTTGTCCTACTGCTTCATGGCAAAGCAATCAGAACTTAATGTAAGAGCTGCCTTGAATCCCACAGCCCTCCAAGAATTCTGTCGTTTTCCAAGTCACATACAGATGGTTCTGCTATAACGCGTGTTTCTTCAATGCAAATTGGCTTTCAAGCAATTGAAGAACCTAGACCATTATTTATCGAACACGAACTTTCCTTACCTGCATTGGTTTTTCTGTGATTCTGGTCCCATTAGTTTAAATGGTGCTGCTATTATGTGATTTTCTTATTACACAGGATTGCACAGGAACAGAACTATCTTGTTATATCAGAACAGACCATATCACCTCCTTCTCTTCACCACCATTCATCAATGTGCATCAGTCATGCAACTCACAAATTCCCCATAAACCTCCCATTTCACTTTCCTTCTTTATCACTCTCACTCTGCTTCATCACAGCATCCATCCTAATATCTCCTTCTTCAAATCTGTGCCCTAAGGGGGCAATTTCTTTTGTTAAAAGCATTAAATAAATGCTTAATTCTAGCTGACACCTCCTGTTTCACACTCTGCATCATCCACTAACTAACTAGCCTGAAATACTGTTCATGAGACATACAGTGCTTTCCCTGCTTGTACAGATCTCAGCTACTATTGTGTAATTTGGATCACTAACTTAGAGCAATTTCCAGTGCAGGGAGATTAACTGGACAAGGTACCATTTCCTTGCCACTTAGTTTTTTATTCATCTATGTGATGTGGGCATCACTATCTGGCCAGCATTTATTATCTGTCCCTAGTTGCCCTTGAGAAGGTGGTGGCAAGCTGCCTTCTTGTACCATTGCAATCCATGTGATGCAGATTAAATTCTGCCATATCAGGTTAAGAATAAGATGTTGGTAAAGCAACCATGTAGTGACTGTTAATTAAAACTGGATTGCCTGTTTCCTCCCTGTTATTATAATTCAAACAGTGTTTCAAGGTTTACCAACACATGATATTGAATAGCACTGTCACAGTTTCTCAGCCTGCTCGGTCTTGTTTCATCATTGTCTGTCCAAACTATTCAAGTGACCTCATGAAATGCTTGAAACAGTGGAACAGAATAATAATTTTGCACAATCCTTCAGAGTTTGAGTTCAATTCATGTTGATATACCAAAGTCAGAGAGGTCGAACAGAGAAACAATTGTCGGATATCACTCTATCAAATGCCATGTCAAGTAATACTTTTTCACGAGCACTGTAAGTTCTGGAAACATCACTATATTTTCAACACCTTACAAATAGTTCCTTTGATATAGATACTACTGACTTACTGTGCAGCACTAACCTGCCTATCACCCTCAGGAATTAGGCAGCAGTATTGAATAAAGCTTGCACAAAGTGCAGTACAATTAATCCTTATATGAGACTAGTAATTGTAGTCTCTCAGGCTGAACCAGTGTCTGACAAGGCAAAATACTTTGGCTACAAACTGAACTCATCATCAATAGTTCAATATGTTGCCACAACAGGATACATATGATACTTGCAATTCAGTCTGAATCACAGGCTAAGATCAGAATTTCTTAAAGTTCAGTATAATAGCAGAAAGTTTTCTTATAACTTATCAGACAGGGGTTTTTCAGTTGTGCATTTATTTAGGATCTTTCAATTAAACTGTTATACAAACCTGGTCAACCTCAGTGAGGGAAATACAATGGGACTCATCTTTAATTTACTGCCAGAGTATAAAGTTGAAAAGTGTGGTACTGGAAAAGCGCAGCAGGCCAGGCAGCATCCGAGGAGCAGGGTGCCTTGGTTGACTGTTTATCACAGTGGCATGGTGGCTCAGGGGTTAGCACTGCTGCCTCATAGCACGAGGGACCCAGGTTCAATTCCAGCCTTAGCTGACTGTTTATCAGATTCTCCTGCTCCTCGGATGCTGCCTGGCCTGATGCACTTTTCCAGTACCACGCTTTTCAACTCTGGACTCCAGCATCTGCAGTCCTCACTTTCTCCTGCCAGAGTATAAAACCAGGTAAAAATGGAAAAGAACTTCAGATAGTTTATATACTGGGCACCAACCTTCAAAATAAATTTTGTACTCCAGCAATAGGTTGAAAATTACTTCAATTGCCAATCAGGCTTTTCACTGTATCTTAACATCCATTGATGTCCTTCAGAACAAATGGATATGAGATGTAATGAGACATGAAACATTTTTTGGCATCCTCCAATTCCAAGCAAGTTAAATGATTTGTTAATCTATACTAATTCAAAACTGGGCAATTTTCTCACATATATATTTTCACTGCCTCAAAGGCTTTTGGCTTACAATAACTCAATCTTGTATTTCAGTAATGCTCCCCTCTTATTCCCATTCATCCTTATGCTCATTGGCCCTTTGGCCTCCCAAAGAAATTCTACTTAAATAGCATGAAAAATGTCTTTTGCATAAAGGGAGAGATAATGACTATATAGGTAGCACAAGTCACTTGTCCTGTCGCAGACACCTTCATAATGCTCCACAGTCAACTGTTTCTTTAACTGTTTTTATGGCAAGCATTGGAAAGATTAAAATGTTAATTCACTTGGTGACAGCTAATACCTGAATTTTATTTATTGTTAAACTTTTGTCTCATTTCAGTCTCTTGACTTTGTGATTCCAAGTTCAGCACAATGAAAATGGCTGAAATCTTGTCCTCATGTTTACACATTTGTTGATCAAGCTGCATGTTCAAGTGATTTATGGGCCTTTTTCCATTTGGCACTTTGATAGCACATTCAAGGTTTTTGACTCAAATTGTTTCTGAGCTTCATTTGTCTCAAGAAATTGCAGTGCAAAAATGTTACTAGCTATTATAAGCTTCCTATCTAGACAGGAATTATTATTTTATTGATGCTTGCAAATAATTTGCTTCTCCATAGGCAGGACTGAGGATAGTCATCATTTTGTCAATTCTGATTTCATTTGATAACAAAACTTCAGGTTTTATTATCAAACATTATCAAAAATATTATCAAACAGCACAAAAATAACACAGAATAAAACAGGGACTGCATTTCTTTGCATTCCACCTTATCTGGACCAGCTTCATAAGATAAAACAAAAATTCATTCCACTTGCGTTATGCCAATCTTTTCAGGCAACATAGGTAGCTTGCAAGCAAAGCAATCTGCATGTTTTTAATAAGCGCCACTCTCTTGAACTATCAATCAAAGTACAGGGCTTTGACACTTCCATATGGCAGGTCTTTTTTATTAAGTCACAATCAATTAAGTCACTCATCTCACTCATTGTGCTTTCACATTATTTACTTGTATTCAAAAGAGGAACAAATGAGAAACAGAACTTCATTATTTCTTTGTACCGATGTCAATAGCAGCAGAGAGACCCTGACTGGTATGGAATCTAGCTGAGTAAACACGAACAGAGATGGAGAACGAGAAAGAGATTCAACAACCTAATCAGCAGCAAACAGGGTCCCCGTGGCATTTGTCCTAGCTCAAACCAGTCATCTTGGATTCTCATGGTTGAGCCAAACTTCAGGGTTGGCAATAAGATTGGATGTGAAAACTGTGGAGAGCTTCAATTCCGCAAGCACAGTCGCTTCAGTACTCAGAGTTTCATGGTTACTTCGACTTTACAACCAACTTTCTAAAGTTTTTTAAAGAATTTTACTGTCCAGAATTCAAAGTTGCTGCAATTGGTGTCCGTAAATCCATGACCTAGTTGAACTTTATAGCATATCCCTCTTAGGAAGAACTTCAAAAACATCATGGCTTGCTGGTTTGGAACTTGAGTAGTGTCGAAAAAAAATGACATGCTGCCAAAGCATTTTCTCTCACACTCATCAGCAAGATACAAGAATGTCGAATTTCAAATGAAGCAACAATTTTTACAGCAGAAGTGAAATCTGCTGATTGATTATCAAGTGGCCTCTGCTCTTAAATGAGTTTATTCATGTAATTCTTAATGCATACATAATTATTCAGCAGGTGCTATTTCTGACTGTGATCCTCAGCTGAAGCATCTAAGAACAGGATGGGTGACTGCTTTTAATATTTTTTTCTCTGGAATCACTTTGAACCCATCTTTTTTGCTTTATTCTTCCCCGCTCCCCTGTATCCTATAAAGCCAGCAGAGAGTTTAGCTACCTTGACTCCATTATCAGGAGCTCCTCTCCCAAGCTTTCTACCTATTTAAGTGTCAAATTATATTTTGCATACCTGTGAAACATCTTGGACCAGTCTGTTATGTTGGATGTATTATGTAAATTCAAGTTATTGCTTTGCTTGCTCTGTCATATAAAAAGGGATAATCTTTACACTGAGATGAAGCAATGCTGACTTGTATTTCATATTGATGCTGAATATTCAATTAATTTTTATTTGTGTTGTGATTCTGTTTAATTTGTTGCTGGCTCTGTGGCCTTTACACATCCCTGGAAAGAGCATTGACAGGAATGAAGAATTAGCTTGGGAAAAGTACTTCACTGAGTAGGCGTGGAGGAAAAAGGTCGATGAGTGAGTCATTCCATCATTTCATTGAATTGAGAATACTTTTATGTCCTAAGTGTGGCAAGATATAAACTGAAGATTTTTGTACAAACAGAAATGAACAGTCACATAGTAGAACAGAATTTGAATCTTGCTAAAAACACAGATATGTTGCTGAAACCTTTTAATCGAACACTTATCGGGATAAACTCAAGAATGTTAAATTTCAATTGAACTATTGTGATCTCGTTCTCAGTCTCTTGCAGTCTCTTACACTCTCTTTTGATCAGATTCTTGCTGGTTCTGAGAGAAACCTTAAGAAACATTTAAACCAATGCTACTTTGGCTCCCTAGTAACCACTTCTTTCTCAAAGCCCACTCCCATTGCAATGTGAACCACTTGGTGTGTAGAGGCACGAGTCAGACTGCAACTGCAATTACGCAAACAATTTCATCCTCTCATGTAAGGAAAGCTTTACTGGCAATGGAGGGAAACAAGAGGAGACTCATCAGGCTGACACCACGAATGCAGGGGCTGTCTGATGAGGTGAGATTGAGTAGTTTGAGCTTGTACTCATTGGAATTTAGAAGAATGAGATGTGACCTTATTGAAACATACAGGATTCAAAAGGGACTTGACAGGGTGGATGTGGGAAGTAGAGTCCAGGATGAGAGGGCATATTCTCAGAATAAAGGGTTGCACATTTAGGAAAGTGATAAGGAAGAATTTCTTCTCTCTCAGGGCAGCAAATCTGTAGAATTCTGTACTGCAGATTGCTGTCAACTAGATTCAAGGCTGTGATAGACTACTTTGTATTTAAGGGCTATAGGGAAAAGACAGGAAAGTGGAATTGATGGTCATCAGATCAGCCCAGATTTTATTGAATGACAGAATTGACTTGATGGGCTGAATGCCCTGCTTCTGCTGTTTCCCATAAAAGATCTGGAAAGGAAGAAAAAGATATGTTGAAAGGTCTGTGCCTCATTATTCCTTTCATTTGGACAATACATCAGGATGTATTTGGCATTCAGCGAGAGAGTGTTGTGGGTAAATGGGATGTAAACTAAGTTTGAGGGACAAGCTCCACCTAATTTGTATTCTCCAAGTACCAAGGGCCATTTGGATGGCTGACAGCTCTTTAAATCAAGAGGTCACCGCAGAGGAGGGCAGATGTGTGTGTGTGTGTGAGAAAAACACATGTGTGATGCATGTTGTGTCTGTGGTCTGGCCCCTGAGGGTATATGGGCCATATGGGGTGAGCGTGGGTGTGTATGATGCATGGTATTTAAAAACAAAAACTTGTTTATCTGTCTTATTAACAACACAATTGCTATTGGAACATCTTGGCAATGTATATAAAGTCAAAGTGGTCTAAATCTTCCTCAGTCATGTTTTGAGTTCTCCCAGGATTCATCTTAACTCCCTCTTTTCTTCCTTAGTTACATTCTACATCTTATCCCCAACCTGCCAAAAATATAAAAGTCACACCCAATTCTAGCCCTCCAATAACTCCAGTGACCTTGTAACTGCCTTTGTGCTATCAGGCTATTGGTTTGATATTTAACATTGAATGGGTCTCTACTTCTCTCCTGATCTTTATTTCATACGGAAGAAGTTAAATGTATTGCCACAAAGACAAAATGTATCCTGAGTAACAAAGACCAAATATTGCCCATTGATAATGCAGGCTCAGAGCACAATCATAAAGGGAATAATTCACATGTCATCATGCAACCTGTATTTTAAAGTGATTTGGTTCTCAGTTTCACACTTGCATTATAAACTCAAATGTCCAAGTTCATAAAGAAAATTACCTGTATAAATATGTCATGCTGCAATTAGATTTGCCTGTCAACAATGGCATTAAAATATATACATTAGGTGGCTGTAATTGCACAATAACAAGTTTAAAATTTTATGATGAATAGATTTTAGTGAAAGTTGATAGGAATTGCAGATCCAAGGTTTTAAATACCATGACAGTTGAACTCAAAGTGATGGTAATTTGGAAGAGAGGGAAAAAAAGCAAATGAAAATTCATTAATCGGGCAAGAAGAGACAATTTCGGAAAAGTACAAGATTGAGTGGAGGAAGGAAAAGAAGGAAGAAGGGACAAAGGGATGCTGAAGAAACAATGAGGGGAGGGATGAGAAAGTTAGGGGCAAGATGGAAAGAAGAAAATAATAGGACCAGTGACAGGAAGGCAAGGAAATGAAAGTGAACAAGAGAGCATTGTTAAAGAAGATCAGATGGAGACAAGATGGTGAGGAGAAAAAGAGCAATGTTTAATTCTACTCAAAATTTACTCTGCTGACTAAATGTTTAAATGTTTGACTGAAATTAGATTTTTGTTTATTTTAGCACATCAATAAGCAATGCATTTTTGATTTGTTGAACCTTTCATGACCCCAGTGTCCCATTTATGATTTTAGGGGTCTCTAAACTGCAGAATGGGAGCTTGATTGAGTTCAAACACAGCTGATTCATACTGGGGGTGCTTTAACTAATTTCCATTATGAAACCCTGAGCAACAAATATTCAGCCATTGCAGTAACATTGAAGACAGTTTTACTTGCAGTGAAAACTTGGAAGCTCGAATGTAATTTGACTCTAAACTAAGGTGAAAGGAGGATCATGTACAGTATAAACTTCACACAATACCAGTTGGACCAAATGGCTGATTTTGTTCTACAAAAGCTGTGTAATATGCACCGATAAGTATTTACTGTTTAAAAATTTAATTAGATGCAAAATGAGCAAGTGATAAATCAAGTGAACCGACTGACCATACCGCCGTTTGAATGCTCAAGATGGGTACCTGCCCTTGTGCACAAAGAGGGCTGGCAACTGCATTACAATGCAAGATGCTGGTGAACTGCAATGTGAAGCATTGAACTGCTAAACAGCATTAACAGCGAGTCCAAAATGTGGTATGATGATGTGGTGAGACTGGTGCTTTTTCAATGCCAACCTCTGTGGACATATGGTGCAGGTGATTGCTGCCTATGGATTGTGCCCTGAGATGTTGGGGAATACTGCCCACGGTGGAGATCCAGGGAGACGGTGACGAGCTGTCGCTGCCATGTCAGGAATTTTCTCTGTCTAGTTTCTCTCTGCCGTTGGGAAAACAGCAAACTGCATTTAAATTAGATGAAATCAGGAAATAATGAGATGTTAATACATGCAAATAGCCCTCTTGCTGCTCACTAGCGAGATTCTCATCCAGCAGTTCAAATCTCAAGTGGAAAATCAGACATTTTTCTCTTGGTGTCAAGAATCTCATCTTTCTGCCCTTTCTATATTTTGTCAACTGACTCACCACTACACATGTCATTCAGGTTCAGGGAAAATTCCACCCTATGATACACTGTTCCTTCTATAATTCTCCAGGGTGACCACAGGCTATAAAAAGAACAATGTTTTATACAGATTTATCACGACTGCTTTACACTTTGTTAGGCTGTTTTCTGACAGGCATGCAAACTACTTCATTTGCTTTAGGCTCCAGTTGCTGAATTCAAGGTTCTGGTGAAAACTCTGTTGTGATGATCTTTTCACAATCTTTTTTCACTCTATTACATCTCTGTGAAACATTAAGAGGTATTTCTCTATATTTCAAGTGTTACATGAATGATAGTTATATTATTTCACAGCACTGATAAAATGTAGTGACATATAAATTTATACAAAGAAGTGACACATTTTTGTCAATCTGATGTTTGAAGTTTGTGACTTTGTTGCATACGAAGTATCTTTTTTGTTCAAGAATTAGAGTAGGTCAGGGGGCATTAACTCTTTTTAATGAGCTGACAATCGCCAATGAGGTATTTAATTAAAAAGTGCTTTGCTTCAGAATTGTATTGACTTGTACTTGATGTCTAATTAGTCGCTGTTTATTGTTGACACTA
This sequence comes from Chiloscyllium plagiosum, assembly GCF_004010195.1. Taxonomy (NCBI): domain Eukaryota; kingdom Metazoa; phylum Chordata; class Chondrichthyes; order Orectolobiformes; family Hemiscylliidae; genus Chiloscyllium; species Chiloscyllium plagiosum. Next base: position 26,629,906 of record NC_057721.1, read on the forward strand.
GAATTTTAAAATTATTTACAGATGTGCCAGCAGAAAGTATAGTCGACTTTCTACATAATTGTAGATATTGCGAGGTTTTAACTCAAACATAACTCTCCGATCAACAGTCCAGTTAACTTGAATATGTATTATGGGGGTTACCTCTTCATGATTAAGTGTTTGACAAATCTGAGAAGGGCTGTGTGCCAATTTTATTTGAATATGTGATGCGCATAATGTGATAATCTGTTCAACACAATTAATACCATTAGGTAAATATATTTCCAAGCAGTTAGGAAAAAGACTCCTTGATTCTTTCATACAGTACGGTAACATGTCTATGCCGACCAGGTTTTCTAAACTGAACTAGTCCCATATCCATCTAAACTTTTCCTACCCATGTACCTATCCAGATATCTTTTAAATGTTGTAATTGTACCCACCTCCACCACTTCCTCTGGCAGCTCAATCGATATAAGCACCACCCTCTGTGTGAAAAAAGTGTCCCTCAGAGGTCCTTTGTAAATCTTTCCCCACTTACCTTGAACCTATGACCTGCAGTTTTGGACTCCCCTAGGCTGGGGAAAAAAAACCTTGGCTATTCACCTTATCTATATTCGTCAACATTTTATAAACCTCTAGAAGTCTTGGGGTGGGGGGGAGGGGGAGGGGGGTAAGACCCTCAGCAGTAGTGACACAAGAAAAGAAGTTGAAGTCAGTACAGAAGTTAAACAGAGCAAGTTAAATAGACAGGGCAGGCAAGAGCATGGCAGAGAATGAGGCAAAACTGATTAGTAAGACTGCATCTATTTCAAGAGGCCTGAAAGGTAAGGCTGACGATCTCAGGGTACGGATGGGAACAGGGGGACTGGGGTATCATATCAGAAACATGGCTGAGTGAAAGATGGGACTGGCAACTCAAGGTTCCAGGTACAGATGCTCTAGGAAGGATAGAAGGGGAAGCAAGCGAAAGTGGGAGTGGCCTTTTTGATTAGGCAGAACTTTAAAACTGCACTTAAAGAGGATATTCTTGAAGGATCGTTCAGTGAAGGTACATGGATGGAACTGAGAAATAAGAAGGAGGAGATCACTTTGATGGGATTGTACTACAGGCCCTCCAATAGTCATTGGGAAATTGCGGGGCAATTTACAGGGAAATTGCAGATAGCTATAAGAATAATCAGATAATAATAGTAGAGGATTGTCTGTTCCTTCACAAACCAGTCATCTTGAACTTCGTTATAATAAGTACAAACTATGGCTGTGTTAACAGCTTGGGTCAAATGTAATTTCCTGCCGACAATATAACACTCAGTTTTTAAAACAGGGAAAGAGGCCTTTTGGCCTATCATGTCCATACTGGTCAAACATCCATCTATTCAAATCTCACTTCACAGCACTTGGTGTTTAGCCTGTAGCCACAGCATTTCAAATACTCATTTGAATAGCTTGTAAATGTCTTAAGGGCTTGTATCTCACTTTTAGGAGTGAATTCGAAGTACTCGCAATTCTCCAGGTGAAAATAATTTCCTCAAAGCCCTTTTAAGCTCTGCTCCTTTAAAACTTACTGATCCCTCTACAAATGGGAGAAGTTTCTTCCTATCTGTGCCGTTCACAACTGGATACAACTCAATGAGATCAGCCTTCAACCTTCTCTGGTTGAAGGAAAACAAGCCCAGCAATTGGTCTTTAAAAAAAATGTATTGATAGAACTTTAGTCTGTTTTTTTTTTAAACAAAGAATTTTACTTTTTGGCAAGAACACAAAAAGAAAGTGTCATGCAAAAGATAAACAGAAACAGGAGTAGGTCATTCAGGCCTTTGAGCTTGCTCTGCCATTCTAGATCGTGGCTGATCATCTGCATTTAGGGTCCGGAAGAGAGGAATACTTAAGGGCCCAAAAGATCTGGAGACTTTGGTAGAGCCTGCTGTGGTCAGCTTGGGTGAGTATGGATGATATGCTTATTTGGGGCTGGAATCCCTCAAGGAGAAGCATAGGGCCTATGATTTAACGATTGCACTCTATCAATTATGTGATTTCCACTGCCTTTGATCTCATGATGACTGGTCTTGAAGATACTCAATAACTGTACATTCACACCGCTTGTAGTTAGACAATTCAAAACCTTCTCTACTGTCTGAGTGAACCAAGACCTCCTCATCTTAGTTTTAAATGACTTGCCCTCTATTCTGGGACTTTGTCCTCAGTTGGGGAAACTGTTGAGCCCCTAAGAATTTTCTAAGATTCAATGAGAACACCTCTTATTCTTCTCAACTCTGGCTCTGTATGCTCTAGTCTACTCGATCCATCTTTGTGGACAGTCTCAGTGTTCCAAGTGAACCTTTCTGGAACTGCATTTGTTGCTTCCTCAGGACAATGGGGAGAACAATATTGGATATAATATTCCACTTGTGATGTTATCAATGTTCTACATGGTTGAAGCCTGACTGCTGAACTCAAATCTTCTTCTGATAAGGCCAAGATACCATTTGCCTTCCTAACTGCTTTCCTTGTCCTTATACGCAAGTCATTGAAAGTTAATATCCAGGTTTATTTGGACATCAACGCTTCCCAATTGTTCACCATTTAAAAAATACTCTACATCACTTTTCCTCCTATTAAAGTTGAATAACATCACACTTATCCACGTTATATTCAATTTGTCACGTTCTTCCCCACTCTCTCAGCATGACAGAAATCTCCTTGTACCCTTCTTTGTATCCTCCTCGCAACTTTCATTTCTACCTCATTTTGTGCCATCTGCAATCTTGGAAATATTACATTTAGTTACCCCCCCCCCAATATAGATTGTGAATAGCTTGCATCTTCATAGCACTTTTCATGTTTGCAAGAGGTTCCAAAGTGCATCACAGTCAACAAGATGTTTCACAAGTTTAATCACTGTTGTAATCTTTCAAATACAACAGAAGACAGACAAAAATAAGGGTAAATCACCCAGGCTAGGTATGTTGACTTTCTAATGACTAGTTGCACATTATATAGGCAGAGACCAGTGGTTGCGTTTTTCAACCAAATGTTGATGTATGATCTGTCAAGTCCTAAAGGAGTAAAGACAATTTTTATTTAAAAAAAGAGAAAACAAATTAACATTAACTTTCTGCTTCTAAATTTTCTTAGTGCATACATGCATCACTGGTGCAGACACAGACAACAAGGACCTTGATTCAATGCTATGTCTGTGGCTTAGCTTCGCTCAATATATCTGTAACCTAACTACGATTGATCATCTGCCAAGCACTAAGGTTGGAAAGTTTAGCTTGGGTATTACTCCAGTAAACCCAGCTAGGAAATATAAGTGTGGATGCAAGAAAAAGCAAGATTATGTCAAGGTGTAATCATTTATAAAAGCATTAGGCCTGACACAGGACCTGAATTGACGCATTAAAAAAGATATTTCAGCAAGGTAGTGGAAGAGTCCACTTGGTAATTGTCAGGTTTTTACCTGAAATGATATCAATGATGTGCAATTGAGAAGAGGAAAGAGTATTCAGATTCAATGTCCTTGGGAAAACTGTTATATGTTTAAATGAGAAAAATAAAGGTTTTCCTGATTTGTGTCATACTATTTCAACACTAATATTTTCTGTCAATTTTATTAATTCAGGTAGCTCTACCAATATTAGGTCAATTTGATTTAGAGAAACAAAAATCACTGTCATGAATGAATATTTGATCACTTGTTCTTTAATGCATGAATAAAAAAATAAAATGAATACACAAGTGTATAAAATTAGAAAAATAAACACAAACTCTACTCATTTTTGGGATAATGATTCTCCAAATGTCTTCTAAATGTAAATCATGTTCTTAAATAACTAATTGGACGATGTGATTAGTTTTCACAAGGTACTTTCTGAAAGTATCTTCACTGCTCTAGAATATTTTGTACAAAATTAAGGACCCTTGCAAGAAATCATGTTAGATGTGCTAGCTTTATAAATGTGCACAATATCAGACTGGGCCAAAATAATTGTACTAAGTGCAATCAATATAATTAATAGTTCCTGCTCTGTTGCTTTACTGTTGAGAATTTTAGTTCAGTAGAACCATCTTAAAGAATTGCAGGAACAGGTTGTTCAATACCCCAGAAAGCCCTACTCTGAGTCTCAAAATACAACCTATGTGATGCAGTAAATGTGTTTCAGCTGTAGTGCAGTTGGTCATACCCTTGCCCGAGTCAGAAAGATTGAGAATTCAATCCCATTCCAAGACTTCAAAATGAAGATCTCAGCTGATACTCCAGTGCAGTCTCAAAGAAGTGCTGTATTGTCAGCTATGTTATCTTTCAGTTAAAACATTAAACTCAGGTCCCATCTGCTTGAAGGTGGACATAAAAACATCCTGTGATATTACTTCAAAGAAGAGCACAGGAAGTATCCCTGGTATCCTGGATAATATTTATTCCCTAATCACCATCAAAAAACAAATTATCTGGTCATTATTACGTACTGGTGAGAGCTTGCTGTGTGCAAACTAGCTGCTGTATTCCCAACACAACATTAGCAACAACACTTCAAAAGACCTTCATTAGCTGGAGAATGCTCTGCAATATTCTGAAGTCATGGAAGGCACTTTCTACATGCCAGCCAGCATTTTGTTTCTAACCACTACAGTCACCTCAGCAAGAACTTTATTTATACCTGGTTCTTTCTCTTTCAGATTTTTCTCTATTTAGATATTTGTAACATTTATTACAACTGGGAATGCCATAACATTATCAGTTTGCTGATTGCATCTTTAAGTAAATTTCTCTGAGAGTCTTGCAAGACAGTTAACATTGATAGTGCCTCACCAAACGGTCAGAAGTTGGACAAATCTCTGGTGATTGTACAACATTCAGTTTAATGTACAACTCCTTTGATATTAAAACTATCCATGCCTGTATACAACAAGACCTGGACATTACTCAGGTTTTGGTTGATGAGTGACAAGTGCTTTGTAAGTGCCAGAGAATGGTGATCTCCAATGGCAGAAAGACAACCAACTCCTCTGGACATTCAATGGCATGACAACTATCTCCTCATGGGCAATTAGGGATAGGTCACAAACACGGGCTTTGCCAGTGACACTTATATTCTATGAACCAATAATAAAAAAAGTCACAAAATATTATGACAATTCTCAGTGCAATCATATTTGCTTCCAATTCTCTTCCCCTCACTAGTGCTCTCATCCCTGCTGATGGTAATAGTGGACAAGTCAGATCTCAAAATGGGACTTGGCTTGAAAGATCATAACTTTCATCTTTACAGTTTGATTACTGCGGTGGTCAGTCATTGAACATCTAGCTGCCATGTTGTTTAAAATAAAATAACACATTTATTGGATGAAGTATATGGAACTTTATAAAGATCTTTGGATAAACAGCGTCTTGACCACAGATAATTGTAGAGTGCTCACAGGCGTATTAAGCATTTGGTTTTACTGAATTACAATAGATGTTGTTATAAAAAGAGAGTGTACACAAAAAAGGCCGGAAAGGTAAATTCTGAGCATTGTAATTCAGCAGTAAGGACCAGTGTAAATTATTCTCAATACCAAAGGAGGCCTAGGATTGTAACACCTTATGGGTGCCAAGGAAGCTCCAGTGAGGATTTTAGAGAGAATAATGCAATGTAATCGCCAATGAGTACTCACAGAGTATGAAAGCAATCACAGAAAAGTGAACAGCCTGGGCAAGAATCAATTTTGTGATTGCCCCTTTGAAGAATATACAGGCACAGAGGTGAAAATGTGGCTTCATCCCCAGGCCGATGTCCCTTGTGACCAAAAGTATGTGCTGTGACGGCCACAGCTGAGAAAATTCTGGTTTTGTGTCGCAGGTAAAAAACAATGGACATCTCTCTCTGTTTGCTGAAAGTCAGAAAACAAGAGAAATCACAATCACAAGAAATCATGACAAACGCCTTTCAGCTGACCTGCAAGGCCAAGCATCTCTACATTGGCTGCTTACCCACCAGCATCAATGTTACCTGTATTACAACAACTTCCCATCTCTTCACAGAACTCAGGGACTGACTTTTATAATTTACTTACTTCTCATTTACAAATTTTGTGCTGCATTATCAATCCTTCTCACCTTTCGGATTTGATAGAGACACTCTTACAATAATGGAAAAAAATCTAATTAAGTTAAAACATCAAATCATTGTTACAATATAATTCATATTAATGTGGGTGCTCTGTATGTAGTATAATAACCATGGCCTAATCATTGCGGTGTCCAAATTTACTGGTATACCTATACTACTTTATGCCCATTTTGTTGTATTCATTCTCAGGATTTAATTTGATTTATTACTGTGTCACGTGTATCAAGGTATGGTGAAAAGTGTTGTCTTATGTGCTTTACAGGCAGATCGTATGATATGAGTGCATCAAGGTAACAGAACAGAGTGCAGGATACAATGTTACAGCTGCCTCTTTAGCATTAAAGAAGTCCATTTAAATGTCTATAACAGCAGGGAAAAAGCTGTTCTTGAATCTGTTTGTTTTATATCTGCTGACTGATGGAAGAAGATGGAAGAGAGTATAGCCGGAGTGGGAGGGGTCTTTGATTGTGTTGGTTGCTTTCTTGATGCAGCAAGAAGTATAGATGAAATCAATGAATGGAAGGCTGGTTTGTGTGATGGACTGACTTGTATTCGTAAGTCTCTGCAGTTTGTTTTGATCTGGGAAGTGCGGGTGCCACACCATGCTGTGATACATCTAAATAGGATGCTTTCTATGGTCTAGCTATAAAAGGTTCTAGGAGTCTTTGTGGACATATCAAATTTCCTTAGCCTCTCTAGATATGGGTGTAGCTGGCAAGAATAAGTTGTATTAATTACCCCAAGTTATCCTCAAGAAAGTAGCCTTCTTCTTGAACCATTGCAATGTTTTGGTTAGACACTTCCAGCATTTTGACATTTGATGCTGAAAGATCAGCAATATCTGTCCAAGTCATTATGGTGCATGAGGCAGAAGAGAAGTTGGAGAGGTTGTGTTCCCTTGAACCTATACTTTCAGGTGATAGAGTTTATGGGTTTATTCATTAACAATAACATTGCTAACCCCATGGTGCTTTCTGATAAAGTTAGAACTTATAAAAATAGGTTCAATAATGATACCAAAAACATTTCAATTGAATGTAAATACAAATATGAAAAACGAAGTGCCATTCCTTCATTGAACATGGTCATTTATTTGCAGCAACAAAAACAGAAATTGCTGGAACAACTCAGATCTGGCAGCATCTGTGGAGAGAAAGTGGAGTTAACATTTCGGGTCCACTGATCCCTCAAATGTGCGTCTGAAGAATTGTCACTGGATTTGAAATATTAACTCCACTTTCTCTCCACAGATGCTGCCAAATCTGAGTTGTTCCAGCAATTTCAGTTTTCGTTCCTGCAAATAAATGACCATGTTCAATGAAGGAACGGCACTCGGTTTTCATATTTGTCTTTACATTCGACTGAAATGTTTTTGGTTCACTTTACTTTCTCTCCTTAGGTGCTGCCAGACTGATGAGTCTTTTCAGCAATTTCTGTTTTTGTTTCTGATTTCCAGCATACACAGTTCTTTCGGTTTTTGTTTAGCATTTATTTGCAGGCTTTGAAATAACATTTCAATTCTTACAATTTGTGATACCATCTGATTATTTTCAATTCAATTTTGTAAAAAAACTGCATTCTTGCCCACTCCACTCAAGTCCTGTTTATTACAGACATCAGTGAAATCCCATGAAAGACTTCTAACTTTTGAAACTAGAAAATAGAAATTAGGGCAGTTAAAATTCAAGCAGTACAACCTGCTCCATGATTTATGGCATTTCGAATTAACTTGTGATTGTGTAAGTATTTAAAATTATATTGATGTTTGCCAAAGTACAATGTCACGTAAACAAATAATTAAAATCAAAATGGTTTATTCGTCACTAGTGAGCAAAATTGATTCTCATTTTGCCATGTTCTTGTCTTGAATTTCAGTAATACAGATGTCAATGTGAAAACTTTGCCATCATTTAAGAGAATCATAAAGAACATTTAACATGACTGGCTGCTTCAACTGTGTAAGCCTCAAATAATAATGGAAAAGTAAGGACAAACAATTGGTAGCAGTTTCAGGCAGTGCAATTACTTCATATAAATCATTAAATGTGTGCTCATTCTATGATAGAAACTGCTATGAGACAACAGGGAAGTTAAAGAGACACTTGAAACTGCACTGATTCTGTCAACAGGATACATCCTCTAGGTTTGAGATTTCCAATTCCCTAGATCCACTAATTACTCTATATTTTATAGAAGATTAGGCAAACAAGTCCTAATGAGTTTCTGGATGACAGCCAAACTATCACTGTGCACACATATACATACACGGCTACAGACATCCACCTTTAAACATAAGTGCTAAGCAAATGGTTATTTGGGAAAGATAACTGAATTAGAGGGATACCTAATGTTATGAAAAATCAGGGGTAAAAATCCTTTTCAGCTTGTGTCAAAAAAGGGAATGTAATTGTTTTCTACCTGGTGAGAGTACAGTTGTCAGTTCTGGTTGTACATTATTTTGAAGATTATTGTTATGATTTCCCACCTCAAACCATTCTATTATACCACCAATGGTCTCCTCTCGAGGCACCTTGCTGTTTCAAACCATTTCAAAAAGAAATTTCTAATCAAATTCAATCAATTGTTCTCCCTCAATCAAATGGTTGGCTTCCCCTCCCATTTTTTTAAAATATATTTTTTATTGAAAAATAAATGTTATAATATTATAACAAATACAAAACAATACAATTGAAAACAATACAAAGAAAGAATACCAAAAAATTTTTAAAACCCAAATTGCCCTCATGTACAAATGTATAAATAAATATAAGAATGTATTTAAAAATCCCCAACTAATTACTTAACTAAATAAATAATAACTAACAACAAACTAATAAATAATAACTAACAACAAACTAATAAATAATAATAATAATAATAATAATAATAATACAGTTGAGCAAACGAAACACAAACTCTCAAATATTGAGAGTATTAATTTTCACATTGTCATATGTTTGCAGTTCCCCTCTCTGGGTATTGAACTTGTAAAGCACAATTGTTATGGCTGTATAATAGCCCTTAGTATGGCAGACAAATCTGTGTCCAGGTAATCTAAAAAGGACCACCATGTTTTATAGAAATTCTCAATTTTGTGGTGGACTATACTTGAGAAAATCCAAGGGGATATCCTCCATAACAATCTTCCACCAACCCGACAGGCCCAGGGAATGTTCAGACACCCAACCTAACAAGATATTCTTCCTTGTGCAGAAAGTAAGGATGTTAAAAAGCTTTTTCTTATGCACATCTACAGGGAATACACTGAGCAGGCCAAGAAGAGGAGAGATCGGGTCCTTCTCCACCCTTGCACCCAAAATCCCCTCCATTGCACCTGTCACAGCAATCCAATATGCTTGATGCTTACCCAGGATCACAGAATAAAATTAGCTTTAAACAACCGATCAAGAACTGGAGTAATGAATATGCCCAAACACGTGAACCCACCACCCACCACCACCCCCCCCCCCGTCACCACCTAAATGGGAATCAAGATTTGCCCTCAAGACCTAGCACCCTCGTAAGATCACCCATAGGCATAGCCTCTGATTTTGCAAAACTAATCTTGTACCCCAAAAAGGTGCCAAATGAGCAGATGCACTGTACCAGGCGAGGCACTGAAACTGCTGGATTTGAAAAAAAAATGAGGACATCGTCCACATACAATGAAAACTTACGTAAATTTGACCCCACTTCTGGAGCTGATATATTGGGATTCCTACAAATGGCCTCTGCCAACGGTTCAATCACTAATGTATAAAGCAAAGGTGAAATGGCATAGACCTGCTGGCTGCCCCTAAAAATACTAAAATTGCTTGATCGTACCCCATTGGTGATGACCACAGCGACAGGGCCACTGTAGAGAACCTTTACCCAAGCCAAACTGCTCCAGAGTGTAAAAAAGGTACGCCCACTCAACTCGGTCAATTCCTTCTCTGAATCTAGAGAATTCATCAATCCCTGTATTGACTGCTGTTGACATGCTTGAATTACATTAAGCAGCCTCCTAACGTTATTGGAGGATCTGCGGATCTTTATGAAGCCCATCTGGTTCTCTTTAATAATAGAAGGTAACACAGTCTCCAATCTTAATGCAAGAGTCTTAGAGAAGATTTTAAAGTCAACATTTCAGAATGAAATGGGCCTGTAAGAAGCACAGTCTTCTGGGATCTTCCCTTTTTTAACAATAAGTGAAATATTGGCCTCACTAAGAGATGGCAGGAGACGATCACGACTGTAAAAGTCATTGAACATGTTAAACATCGGGCCTGACAATATGCTTACAAGTTCCTTATAAGATTCGCTTGGAAGTCCATCAGGACCAGGTGCCTTTCCACTCTGAAGCTGCTTCACAGCCTCCTGCACTACTTGTTCTAATAAGGAGGCATTGAGAACAGACTCTTGTTTGGGGGGGACACGCCCAGGAGCTCCAGATCCTTGAAAAACCACCTTGGCCCCTCCTCACAACCCTCAGATTGGTATAATTCAGAGTAAAATCTCTGGAATGCCACGTTAATCTTTTTGGAATCACACGTTAGGCTCCCAGACCCTTCCCTATTCGATATAATGGCTTGAGGGGCACTCCATTTCCTGGCGAGATATGCTAAGTACTTGCCCGGTTTTGTTACCATGCTCATACAACCTTTGTTTTGCGAAAGTAAGCTCCTTCTTTGCTGCCTGTGTGAGCACGCAATTCAATGCAGACCGCAGCACCATAATCCTCTGTAGCTTGGCCAATGAACGCCTGTCATAGTAAGCCTTCTCGGCTACCTTCAACCGTACTTCAAGGAGAAGTTGTTGCTTGCCCTTTTGCTGTTTTCTACTGGCAGAGTAGGAAATAACTAACACCCGGCATAGGTTTTGGCTGTTCCCAAAGGACAGACGGGCTACAAACCAAGCCTGCATTAATGTCTAGGAATGCCCAAAATTCCCAAGAGAAGTACCCCACAAACGTATTATCTTTATGGATAAAGGAATCCAGTCGCCAGTGCCTCAGGCCTGCTATAGCATCCTTAATCTTAACCAACAGGTGTGTACACTAGAGTGTGATCAGAGATGGTAATATTACCAATTGTACAAGATGCCATTAAGTCCAGGGTTGCAATGTGGGTCAGAAAAAAAAACAAACCTGGTATGACATCTGTGTGTATTGGAAAATAATGTAAAATCCCTGCCTGTAGGATGGAGACGCTTCCAGATGTCCACCAATCCTAACTCCACAAGCAGATCCAGTAAATATTTAATTTGTTCGGAGAGTATCAGGAGGAGGCCCTTTGGGCAACCTGTCGACCGTGAGATCCATAAGACAATTAAAATTTCCCCCATAATGATATGCTGGGACTCGAGACTGATCAATTTAAAGAAGGCATCCACCTTTGAGGGGATGTTCCGGAGGGCAGTAAACACTTAAAACACCATATTCTTCCCCGTTTATCAGTGCTTTGAGGATTACAGGCTATGTGTATCTTTAACAAACTCTAGAAACTGAAATGGGAGATTCCTCCTAACCAACATAGTCACTCCCCTTCTTCTGATATTAAAAGATGAAAAGCAAACCCGATCAAAGCCATTCTGCTGTAGTTTCAAACTCTCCTGCAATATCCACTTTACACCTTCTTAAAACAACTAGCGAAGTTAGTGTCAGGGCTCCCTTCTTGAAACGTTTTGAGGGGAGTCTGGCCTGCCCCATAACAGCTGAATAGATCCAATTTGTCGTAAAAGTGATTTTGTTTTCCAATTCAACACAAACTAAGAGAAATTGCTGGAGAAACTCAGCAAGTCTGGCACCATCCCATGGAAAGAAAACAGAGTCAACTTTTCTGGGCCCATGATCCTTGTTTAGAAATTCTTGTCAGAAACTAGGAAAGGATGGTATACCTGCTGAAAACAGGGGATGAGGGTAGGGGGAGGGTAAGATAGGTGGAGATGGAACCCAGAGAGAGAGAGAGAGAGAAAGACAGACAGACAGACAGACACACAACTATAGTTGAGCACACAAAGACATGATAATGATGAGCGAGGGAGAAAAGAAAACTTGCGAATGGGGACCATTCATGGGTGAAGATGGGTTAGCTGTAATGAAAACAGCACATGTGATGACAAGGCCTGGGAGGTGGTGATCAGGTCTGAAAACTACTGAACTCTAGTGTTCTGAAGGCTGCAGGATCCCAAACGGAAGTTGAGATGCTGTTCTTCCAGCATGCACTGAGCTTCACTGGAGCACTTCAGCAGGGCTTCAACAGAAATATTGGACAGGGAACACAGTAGTGGGTTGAAGTAGCAGGCAACCAGAAGATCAAGATCATTTTTGGGAATAGAATCTAGGTTTTCCATAAAGCATTCAGCTAGCATGCACTTTGTCTCCCCGTTGTAGAGCAGATTACATTTGTGAGCAGTGAATAAAGTAGACTCAATTGAGTGAAGTGGAGATAAATTGAGACAATGGTAAAACAATTATTTTATTCAACTTTTGGTCAATTGAAACCGTAATGATATTAATACTGCAAATGCAGTGATTATAATTCCATTGACCATCAAGGGGAGATGGTTAGATTCTCTCCTTTGGAGGTGGTCAGTGCATGAATGTTATTTGCTATATACAAGGCCAAGCCTGAATATTGTGGAGGCAGAATCATACAGCATAGAAACAGACCCTTCGGTTCAACTTGTCCATGCTGACCAGACATCCTAATCTGACCTAGTCCCATTTGTCTGCATTTGGCCTGTATCCCTCTAAACCCTTCCTATTCATATATCCAATCCAGATGGTTTTTAAATGTTGTAATGATACCTGCCTCAACCCCCTCCTCTGGCACTTTAGTACATACTCCCTCATTTTTTCAACCTCTGCATAAAAAAGTTACCTCTCAGGTCATTTTGAAATCTTTCCCCCTCATTTAAAGCTATGCCCTCTTGTTTTGGACTCCTCCACCACAGGGAAAAACATTGGCTATTCACTCTATCCGTGCTCCTCGTGATTTTATAAACCTCTGTAAAGTCACACCTCAGGCTCTGACACTCTAAGGGAATAAAAATGCCCAGATCTTGCTGCCTATGAACATGAATTGTTTCAGTATCTGAGTTAAAATCACACAACACCACGTTATAGTCCAACAGGTTTAATTGGAAGTGCACTAGCTTTCAGAGCGCTGCTCCTTCACCGGGTGATTGTGAGCCCAGTCCAACACCGGCATCTCCAAATCACGTTCAGTATATGCGTAATTGTGAAATGCATAATAGTTAACAAACATTTGATCTTCTGATGAAGGGAACTAGCTGAAGATGGTTAGGCCAAAGATAACAACCTGAGAAACTCCTGCAGAGATGTTCCAGTGCTCAGATGCCTGACTTTCAATAACCACAACCATCCTTCCTTTGTGGTTCAGATGAATCCAACCAGTGGAGAGGCTTTCCTTCATTCCCACTGACGACTATTTTGCTTGGACTCCTTCATGGCACTTTGTCAAATCCTGCCTTGATATTAAATTCGGTCTCTCTTATTTCACCACTTAAATTGAGATCTTTACCATATTTAGAGCAAGCATGTACTGAAGTCAGGTGCTAGATATGTTATCTGAACCCAAACTGAGTGTTCATGAACATATTATTGATGTACACCAATCACCTGATAGCATTGTTGATGGCATTTTCCCTCACTTTGCTGATCATTGAGAGTAGACTGTGGGGCCATAATTGCTTAGAATGTTTTGTTTTGTGGACAGGACATACTTTAGCAATCCCAACCCAACCTAGTCCCACCTGCCAGCACCTGGCCCATATCCCTCCAAACCCTTCCTATTCATATACCCATCCAAATGCCTCTTAAATGTTGCAATTGTACCAGCCTCCACCACATCCTCTGGCAGCTCATTCCATTCCACCCTCTGTGTGAAAAGGTTGCCCCTTAGATCTCTTTTATATCTTTCCCGTCTCACCCTAAACCTACGCCCTCTAGCTCTGGACTCCCCAACCCCAGGGAAAAGACTTTGTCTATTTATCCTATCCATGCACCTCATAATTTTGTAAACCTCTATAAGGTCACCCTCAGCCTCCGACGCTCCAGGGAAAATATTATGATAGATTCAGGGGTATGTACAGTCAGAGCGGAAAGGAGGATGGGGAGAGTGAAGTTCATTCAAACTTACAGTTTCAACAGTGGCAAATGGAAAGGTATTTCAATCACATTATTCAACAGATTTAATGATCTGAAATCCTAAACATTGGATACAGCTAATAGTACATTAAAAGAATTATTTACTCTGTATCAATAATCTATAGTTTGTTCACGTTTGACTTTTTTCATTAAGGACTACTTGATATTTGTTAACAATACACTTTTTTTCTGTACAAACAGTGATTGGTCATGTAGCTCTCATGTGAGTTGAAGTCTGAGAAAGTTTAAATTTCATTGCATCAAAATTATACTCAAATGTCAAGCATGAAGTTCAGTTTTAGGCACATGAAATACTGCTTTGCAGAAAGGTAGAAATACAAACAAAATACTTTCAAAAAACTGTAAAATTACTTAACTGACAATTTACAAATGCATTGTCAAAATGATTTGTTTTCCCACACTTGTTCACTTCACCAGGCGGACAGTTCAAAGTCTCATCTCCAAAACTACAGCATTCCTCTAAATACTACACCAATGCATCAGCCTAAAATATGCACTCAAGTTCAACCCTGTCTCGGGCTTGAATCAATTATCTTTTCATCTCAGTGATGAGCTTACTGTCATAGGATTAAGTTAATACTGCTTTGAAATTTTATGAATATTACGCCAGCTAATGCAGAATATATTCTCCAGTTGCTGTACTGAAGTTGTCCTTTTAAAGCCAATAATCCCAATGCTAACTAAACACATTTTAGTTAAGTTAAATAATCCAATTGCAGTTTGGATGGATATGTCTGTTGAGTGCAAGTGTTTGAAAATACCTGACTTCAAGTTAGAGGAATAAAAACAAAAACCTTTTTTTGTTTAATCATGTTTTTACTTTAAAATGAGTCTATTAAATGCATTTTAATCTTTTACCCATTTAACCAGATTTTGGAAACATCCAGAAAGAGGCGATACTGATAGACAGAAAATAAAGGGAATGATGTTTGCTGTTCTTAATTATTGTTACTGTTATTATCACCCTGTTATTGATTTGACCAAGCTCTCCCATCACAACTCATCAACCAATCTAAATCCTTGCACTAGTCACCAATGGAACATTGCTAAAATCTTGCTATGATGAAGATCATTATGATTTCTCATCAGGGAACATCCATTATATCTAGTGTTGATGAGTCTTCTTCTATTCTGATGGAACATTAATAATTATAAAAAAACAAACTTGTAGGTGTATAATAACTGATTTTTAGTCTTCATGATGTCGAAGTCATTAATGTGTACATTAGTGGATGAAAACCCAAAATATTCTCAAGATAACAACTTCTAGAATTGGTGCATACACATTTAAATATAGCAATACACAAACTGCTCTCAGAGATACCCTGCTCCTCCATAGGGGGCATTGTTCCAATATTAAAAAATCACTGTCTTGTTATGAACTTCAACTATTCATATAATATTCTCACTACAAAAGCCAATGACAATACTAAGACTTGGTCCACAAGGAGGACTTGAGTTTTTAAAAGGATACTAATTCGTAATTCTGTTGAACAATCTCTCAAATCTCAAAGGTTAATTTTATAAGTTTGGATCTCATGCTTTCAAAATAATATTACAAAATTGCTGAGTTCCTTTTTATAAAGGAAACTGTATTATCTTCAGCATTATTATTCTAATATTCACATTTATCTCTTATCCCCATATTGGCTTTCTTTGCAATGGTCGAGAATATGTTACTCAACTTTTCATTCCTACTTTGCTAATTATGAAGCTTCATTAATCTGATTAGTTGATCAGCCTGCTGTTTTGTTACTGCACATCACAGATCCCCTATGGAGGATGCTGAATTGAAATACTGTTGCTGGGATTGGGAAAAAATACATGCTAAATCTGTGTGGGTGGCATCGACAACTAGGAGATCAATAGTTCAAATCTTATTTCTTGAAAACGTTGCATTACTGATCAGCTTTACCATCAACATATATATGTACCTTCACATAGAGGCAACCATCCGTAAGCAGAAATATGTACTTCTTTCTGTCACCTATTTCTAGACAGTACACAATGCTGGGCCAAGGCTCAAACCTGAGCTTTCTAAATTCATGGGGTTCAATCTTACAACAAGTAACATATTCACAAACTGAACCAGAGTCATTTCACAAATCTCTCAACCACTTTTCAATAAAATAAATGTTATTGCCACACTTGTTTATCCTGGTGATTTTACATAGTTTCAAATGGTTTTGGTCTCTGTATGGATTGATATCATGAATTGTTAAAAGTAAATAAATGTATCAAATATTTTGTCCCTGCACTGAGGATTGAGAATCCCTCTCATGCAGCTTTCGACCCAATGTCTCAGGTCTGGTGGTTTAGTTCTCACTACAGTCAGAACATCATTGATTTACTGTGTACATCTGAAATGACAAACAAATCTACTGTTCCAAGATCTAATGTAAATACAATTGTAATGAATGTGCAATAAAATATCTGGTTCCACTCATTGTCAACATAATAGCTACAGAAAAAATGATCATTAATTGATTGGGTTACATACCTGAATGATAAATGATGCAACACTGCAAAACATTAATTTCTGTTATATTTCCATAGCAACATTTCAGGGAAACAATTTTGAGTCAAATTATATAACGGTGATTAAATAACCATACTTCCAGGTTTAGATCCCTTTCAGAAACTCGGGATTTCAATTATTAACAATGGACAGATATCAATGGAAATAACAGGAACAGCCTGAAGATTGGCCCAAAGAAACACTGATCATTTAACTAAGCAGCACAGGGAGAGAGCAAACTGAACAGTGAGATACTGAGCAGCGATTCCAAATCTGTTGTGTTGGAGAAAGGTTAATAATGTTGATCTCTTGGAATAGTGAAGCTGTTTGAATAATTAACCAGAGTTGAAAAATGTGTTGCTGGAAAAACACAGCAGGCTAGGCAGCATCCAAGGAGCAGGGGAATCGACATTTCGGGCATGACCACAACCACATTTATCCACAAATCCAACTGCCCTGGCCGACCCATTGTCTCAGCCTGCTCCTGCCCCACCGAACTCATCTCTGCATACCTTGACACTTTCCTGTTCCCCTTAGTCCAAGAACTCCCCACCTACGTTCGGGACACCACCCACGCCCTCCGCTTCCTCCATGATTTTCGCTTCCCCGGTCCCCAACGCCTTATCTTCACGATGGACACTTCCATCCCCCATCACAAAGACTTCCAAACCCTCCATTTCTTGCTCTCCCACTGACCCAACCAGTACCCTTCCACTGACACCCTCCTTCGACTGACTGAACTGGTTCTCACTCTTAACAACTTCTCCTTCCAATCCTCCCACTTCCTCCAAACCAAAGGAGTAGCCATGGGCATCCACATGGGCCCCAGCTATGCCTGCCTCTTCGTCGGAGTGGAACAGTCCATCTTCCACAGCTACACTGGCACCACCCCCCACCTTTTCCTCCGCTACATCGATGATTGTATTGGCGCTACCTCGTGCTCCCACGAGGAGGTTGAACAGTTCATCCACTTTACTAACACCTTCCACCCCGACCTCAAATTTACCTGGACCGTCTCAGGCTCCTCACTCCCCTTCCTGGACCTCTCCATTTCTATCCACTCCTGAAGAAGAGCTTATGCCCGAAACGTCGATTCTCCTGCTCCTCGGATGCTGCCTGGCCTGCTGTGTTTTTCCAGCACCACATTTTTCAATTCTGGTATTCAGCATCTGCAGTCCTCACTTTCTCCTGAATAATTAACCAGTAAGTGTTATTATGCAAATCGGCAGCCTATAGTGTTTCAGTTGGTGATAGGTGACAGGTCAGATCAGACAGATGACAGGAAGGTGAAAACATTCAAAGACTATCCAAATCTCTTTTGAAAACTATTATTGAAAGAGAAAAAATAACTGCAGTGATATAGGAAAATAGTCAGGAAGCAGGACTAACTGTTTGCTCTTTGACAAATCCAACTCAAAAAGTGGATGGCCTCTCTCTGGAGTAATACTGTATGATGACTTGGCTCCAGGAACAATGAAGACCAATAAAGAGTGGAAATGGTGGGCCTTTTTATTCACTGATTGGGTTCAGGTGTCATTGGCAAAGCTAGCATTTGTTGCTCATCCTAACAAATTTTACGGGTGACAGTAGTAAGAATAATTTTGGAGAGAGTAGTTTAAAGTGGTTACAAGTTTCAATTGTGGTTGAGTTGTTGATCATGCTAAATGTACTGTATCAACTGTTTTTCTTCAGAAACAGGCCCACTCAAGACCTGGATCACTGGCAGTTATAAGACTGATCATGGCAGGATCTGCCTCATGTCCCAGTTACCATCTTTGACCTGAAAGTCCTACTCTGGTCTCCTGATCATTACCAGTGTTAATTGTTCCACTACTGTGACAGTGCTTTCAACTTCCAAGGACCTTAAGATCTTGACAAACTCTTGCCCCCGTATCCAAATCCGCCCAATCCTCTCTGAAGACTCATTTTTTTCTTTAAGTTTTTACTTAAATTATACCTCTTTGTCCAAGCTTTATACTTCTACCTGGATATAACTTTAGATCTGTATATAAAATTGCTTCATAATTTTCTTGTGAAACATCAACACATTTTATTAAATTAGAGCTGCTATAGAAATAATAGCTATTTTTATTACTGTTAAGAAAACAGTGATGTCCAATAATCAATTTTTGATGCCCACTCAATTGGGAAGTAGTAATACACCAATTAAAAAAAAAACAGCAAGGTAAATAATAATGCGTCCAAGCATTAACTTTTCTTGCATTGTCAAACTTGAAATCAGAAATCCTCTCCTCAATTAACCTAACCTTCTCCTTTGTGAGTACAAAGATGTTATCAACAGCAAATTTGTTTCACCTCATATTTACCACAAGCAAGCAAGCAAGCAATCACAAATATTCTGCGAGCATGAATGTTCAGTTATTATTTTTAATTAGTTCCTTGATCGTATCAAGCATAGCAGTAAACATTTTAGAAAATTACAATAGAAATACAAGGTTAAAACTGCTGAATTATGACTTGTAAATCATAATCAAGTAAAGTTAACTAACATAGTTGTAATATTGTTTCCACAAATTGATTGAATACGATCTGTTGTGTGAAATATTTATTCCTAATCTTTTAATTTGAATAAGAGTTTCCTGGATGTGACTTAAACATGTGCATTGTGCAGAATCACAAAGTCACCTTCGACCTCCATCTTAGGACTTCCCCGACTGAACTTAAATGACACTACAGCTATTCTATGCCATAGCCCTGGGACATCAGCTGTCTCTAAAAGAGTTACCAGTCATAATCATGCCAATGCCTTATCTTCACCATGGACATCCAGTCCCTATACACCTCCATCCCCCATCACAAAGGCCTCAAAGCTCTCCGCTTCTTCCTTTCCCGCCGACCCAACCAGTACCCTTCCACTGACACCCTCCTTCGACTGACTGAACTGGTCCTCACTCTGAACAACTTCTCTTTCCAATCCTCCCACTCTTCTTCAAAGACCGCAATTTCCCCCCAGACATGATCGACGATGCTCTCCACCGCATCTCCTCCACTTCCCGCTCCTCCGCCCTTGAACCCCGCCCCTCCAATCGCCACCAGGACAGAACCTCACTGGTCCTCACCTACCACCCCACCAACGTCCATATATATTGTATCATCCGTCGTCATTTCCGCCACCTCCAAACGGACCCCACCACCA